>NC_041387.1:122022372-122205801 GCF_002162155.2 Triticum dicoccoides
TCGGGCGTCTTAGCGACACCACATAAAGGGCTTTAAAAGAAATGCCACAGTCGGACGTCGGGGCGACATCACAGAAAGGGCTTTAAAAGAAATGCCACAGTCGGACGTCGGGGCGACATCACAGAAAGGGCTTTAAAAGAAATGCCACAGTCGGACGTCGGGGCGACATCACAGAAAGGGCTTTAAAAGAAATGCCACAGTCGGACGTCGGGGTGACATCACAGAAAGGGCTTTTATTCGCAAGGAAATAATACTCATAATAAATGTTCAATTCATGAGAATAAATGGGTTAGTCCATCCACAGGAATAATCATTTAACCGGACTTAGCACTCATGCGATTCACCGGAGTCTCTGTCATCAAAACTGACATTTGATCAGGATAAGATAATATCGATCTAGGACATGGAATAGATGATTTGGAGGAATATATGACTCTGCAGAGTTTGTACAAAATTATTCCCACAGCCAACGGATTTCCGTAGTCACGAAGGACTAGTTCCGTTTACGGTATTTCGGAAGAAAACACAGCTAACCAGTACACACCCATCCTACCTCTCGATGCTAGGAATCACCCTAGACATCGTCCAAGAAAAACTTTTGAGACGGGGAGATCACAATCTCGAATAGCATGGGATGAAATTTATATACGCGCGCTCTAAGGGGTGCCCCCCTCTCGGTCCCAACCGGAAACACCCATGCCCCCTGACCGGATGACTGGCTTTAATCCAGGGCCATGGAACCATCATCACGGCCTCTCCTTTTGGTGTGTACCAGAAAAGCGGTTTGCAACTTACTAAACCATATTCCTTGCGGAAAACAGGTGGTAGTACAGGGAAGGAAATGAGAGGAACTGGACCGATACGGTTTGACACTGAAGTCACATAGTCTGGCATAAGACTGGCATGCTACGACACTGCCATCTTACCCATCCTCATGCCAACACATGGCCATTCATACTCACATCCATCCACTTATGGGTCATCGAACTCACTTACCTCATTATTGCATAAAATAACGGTCATCGATATGCTCCTCAACATGTCATGAAACTAACTAAATGCAAAACATGCCAAGACACTCATCATATCAAAAGTTTAAACATGCTTTCCTGGTTCAGAGTAGTCGGAGACTAGCTCGGTGAAGTTCGCGGCTCCGTCACCTCCTTCGGTATCTACGGTATAAAGAAAATATATGCGCTATCGTAAATACCAAGGAGTGCACAAAAATTATTCCAAATATTTTTCAAATAAATCTGATAAACAACTAGACAAAATTTTAAAGAGAACAGAAAAAGAATCAATCAAAAATACTTTTCTGTTTAAAAGTTATAAGGGTTTTTGTCCAGGGACTCATCTGTAATGAAACAGAAGATTTCCAGGGGCTAGCTTATAAAAACAGAAAACGCTTCGGCAGAAACTACGCCAGCCCAAAGGGAAAGCGCATTTGGCAGAAGGCATTTTCAGAAAACGCTTCGTTTAGAAAGGACAGAGAGGCTGACAGCGGGTCCCGCCTGTCAGGTTTGAACTTTCAAAAGGGGGGAAATGAAGCTCGTCGGCGCCCGAGAGCCGCGGTGGTCGCCTGCGGCGATCCACGGCGAGGCAGGGGGATCGGAGGGTACCTCCGAGTTTAGGGCGCCATTCCGCGTCGGTTGGTGGTGGTGGTGGTCGCCAGCGAGTACCACGTCGACGGCGAGCCTGGCTCCGGCGGACGGCGGCTCGGGTGGTTGCGGACTTCGTCGGAGAGAGCTGTGAAGATCAAATTGAAGAGGGGGTTAGGCTTCTGGTAGCTAGAGGGGGTAACAGACGGGGTTTGGGCGCCGGAGACGGCCTCACCGGAGCGAATCGAGCTGGTGGCCGAGGCGGAGCGAGGCGACCGGAGTCGAGGGAGAAGGGCCCCTCGAGGCTCTTCTAGTTGCTGGTCAGGGTCCAGTGAGGTGGTGGAGGTGTGCGGGGGCGAGAGGGAGCTTAGGGGCGCTATATATAGCCGGCCCGAGGCGATTGCCGCGAACGGGATAAGTCCAGCGAGTGATTACGGTGGCGCTGTGGTTGGGCAGTGGGATTAGGGGCTTGGGCAACGCCGTTGAGGCCCACCAGTTCCATTTAGGTGCTAATCGGCCTGGGATTTGGTACTAGGGGCGAGTTCGACAGAACGGGACAGCGCGGGCCCGTCGGCGGCAGTGAGCAAGTTCCGTGCTTGCCGGGACACGGCGACGGTGCCACGGGCGTGCGCTGGCATGCATGAGGCCACGCGGAGAGCAGAGGGGCGTTGGGCGGCGCCGAACGGCGTTGAGCCGCCGTTTCGTCCCCTGTCGGCCGCCACGGGAGGTCCCGACGCCGCAGAAGACGCCGGCGAGGGCGGGCCAGCGTGCCACCGACGCCAGGAAGAGGCCAAGTGCGCGTGTGGTGCTCCAGACAGTAGGAAGAGGCGGCGAGGAACGTGCCAAGTGCACTGTGAACGCGTGAGTGAAGCTGACGAATGAAAAATGACACTGATGTCTGAATTTTCTGAATTTGCAAAGGAACAGTGCAGCTCAGGTGTTCGACAGAATGTTTTAGGCCTCTGGGGATTTTTCCTTGAGCTGATTTTTGGTGGAGTGGCTTCTCATTGCTCCAGTAGGCTGCATGATTTTTGGTGGAATTTTTGGAGGAGTGTAGATATGAATTTCATCAAATTTGGCAAATCTGGTCCAAACTTGCAGAGACTGAATTTTGAAAAATTTGAAAAGAGGAGGAGTGGATCAAGATGGTTCTAGGTTGTGGGTACAAAGGACTATCCAGGAGAGTTGGTTTGGGATAAAAACTCAAAGGCAAAGTGGTACTTGCTTTGAAAATCACTAAGGCTCAAAATAATTTACAGAATTGATTTGAGAGGAAAAATAATTAGAATAAAATCCAAAACTTGCTTGGATTAGTTGGGACAGAGAACTTAGGCTGATTACAAGGAGTAGGGGAGGTTTTGGAGGGGTTTTACCACATGGGCAAAAATGACAAGTCATGGGTGGTTTCCAAGATATGAAAATCCCCAAATTTTCATAGACTTTCTTTTTAAAAGAAAAACAAATTAAACTCCCAAAATAATTTGAGAGGGAACCAACAGAGAAGAAGTTTCAAAAGATCAAACACCACAGTTTGAAGAAAAAAAATAAAAATCCTTGCCAAAGAAAAGAAAGTTTTTTTTAAGAGGAAGGATTTTCTGGAACAATTTTTTTTTAAATGGCCTCTTTTCAAAAACCACAAAAGTTTTTGATAAAAACCAAATTAAAATTTTGGAGTGTCACATTTACAGGTGTAAATATCTTGAGCCCATAAAATACATGGGCCTTTAATAGACCGAAAGTGAGATTGGGCCCTGATTGTGCCAAATAACCCACAGGACTTTAACAGGCCGAAATTCGGATGGGCCTTTAACAGGCCGGAACTTTAGTCGGGCTAGATTATCATCATTTTTATATGGGCCGTTAATGGGCCTGATATGACGTTGGGCCACATATGGCCCATGGTTTACGTCCGGCATTAACAGCCGAAAATGACAACAGGCCGAAAGTGGCCCAAAGCTATAGTGGGCCTCTAACAGGCCGAATGTCAGACATGGACGAATATGACCCAAATCCTTCACGGTCGTTTATGGGCCGAAAGTTTTGATGGCCTGTAAATGGGCCCAAATGAAGCCGGGCCTTTAACAGGCCGGAAATACACCGGGCCGTAATTCGGCCCAATTACTTACCGGACTGTTTATGGGCCAGAAGTGACCATGGGCCGCGTTGATGACAAGTTTAGGACAGGCCGTTGACGGGCCGATTTGACAGAGAATGTTGGGCCTTTAGCTGGGCCTGCCCATTATGGTCAGCAGAATCTTGTGGGCCTTTAGCTGGCCCGGCCCATTGTGGTCTGCAAAATCCTGTGGGCCTTTAGCTGGGCCGGCCCATTATGGTCTGCAAAATCGTGTGGGCCTTTAGCTGGGCCGACCCATTATGGTCCGCTAAATTTTGTGGGCCTTTAGCTGGGCCGGCCCATTATGGTCCGCTAAATCTTATGGGCCTTTGGTTGGGCCGGCCCATTTAATCTTTGTGGGCCACTTTTGGGCCGGTCCACGTGTCAACATATCATAGGCCCATCTCGACCGTTGGATCCATCAGCCAATGAGAATTTTACACGTGGAAAATCGGCATTAGTCGTGGCTGTTAACGGGTTATCGGATCCAAAATCCGACCCGATAGCTTAACGACGTTCCGTTACGGTGGATGCCACGTGTCGGTCACCCTTGACGAAAGCACTTCTGTGACGCGCGATTTATCGTCATGGAAGTGAACACTTCTGTGATGATAATTTTGGCAATGTCATGGAACACTTCTACGACAGCACAGGTATGACTATCTTGATTCTGTCATAAATTTGTCATGGATGTACATGCATGGCAGAAAACGCGACCTACTGTGACAAACACGTATCATCACGGAAGTGTATTTTTTTGTAGTGAATACTTATGCTCTTGAGAGAAGCCACTAGTGAAACCTATGGCCCCGGGGTCTATTCTCATCATATCAATCTCCATCACTTTATTATTGCTTTGCTTTTTTACTTTGCCTTTTACTTTTCACTTTGCATCTCTATAGCAAAAATACCAAAAAACATTATCTATCATCTCTATCAGATCTCACTCTCGTAAGTGACCGTGAAGGGATTGACAACCCCTAATCGCGTTGGTTGCGTTGAGCTATTGTTTTTGTGTAGGTACGAGGAACTCGCGCGTAGCCTCCTACTGGATTGATACCTTGGTTCTCAAAAGCTGAGGGAAATACTTACACTACTTTGCTGCATCATCCTCTCCTCTTCAGGGAAATCCAACGCAGTGCTCAAGAGGTAGCAAGAAGAATTTCTGGCGCCGTTGCCGGCGAGTCTGCCCAAAAGTCAACATACCAAGTACCCATCACAATCCCTATCTCTCGCATTACATTAGTTGCCATTTGCCTCCCGTTTTCCTCTCCCCCACTTCACCCTTGCCGTTTTATTCGCCCTCTCTTTTCCGTTCATCTTTTCGTTTGCCTTGATGTCTTTCTTGGCTTGTTTTCTCACTTGGTTGAAATAGTTGAGTACTTATTCCTAAACAGAGAAGCTAATATCTATGGATCCTCATCGCTTGCCAATCTTTTTAAGAGATCCAATTATGATGAACCAATTCCTAGTGATTTGGATGCACTAGATTATCTTTATAAGCTTTTGCCTGAAATCCGTAAAACTGAAAATTGGGATGAAGTGCTTCATGATAGATCTTTGAATAAAAAGCATGATTGCAATTATTTTATTATAAATTCTATTGATGTAAATTATGCTAATAATATGCAAAACCCTTTGGGGATGCTAGTTTTGCTATGTCCAATAGTCATGATTGGGGAGATTCTTCTTATGATCTTGAAAATTTATTTAAGCCCCATGATGAATATAAGATTGATAATAGTGTTTGCAATAATATTGAAAGTGGGTTTGGAAGAGTGTGAACTTTAGATCCCACATATTTGGATAACATTCAATCTTATGAATTTTTTTATCAAAGTGGGCTTGGAGAAATCATGACTTTAGTTAATGATAATCCCACTATTTTGGAAGAGTGTCAACTTTGCATGCATGTGGATCGTGTTGAGAATATGTTATGTGATAGCTATATTGTTGAATTTTCTTATGATCCTACATGTAATTATTCTGAGAGAGGAAAATATGGTTATAGAAATTTTCATGTTACTAAATTACCTCTCGTTATGTTGAGATTGCTATTGTTCCTTTCCGCTTCCTTGCATATGCTAGTTTTTGCTTGCTACGATAATTTGTTTGCCTATAATATGCCTATGCATAGGAAGTATGTTAGACTTAAGTGTGTTTGTCACATGTTTTATGATGCTCTCTTTGTGCCTCAATTCTTGTCTTTCTTGTGAGCATCTTTGAAATCTCAATGCCTAGCTAAAAAGGTTTTAAAGAAAAGCGCTTGTTGGGAGACAACCCAATATTTATCCTTGATGTTTAGAAATAAATAATCCATCTACCTTCTGTTTAGATATGGTTTTATGTTTTAGTTAGTGTTTGTGCCAAGTTAGACCTATAGGATCTTCTTGGATGATAGTTATCTGATCTTGCTGTAATTTCTAGAAACTTTTTGTTCACAAAAACAATTGTTAAACATTACCAGTACGTGATCAAATACTGATTCCAATTGCTGCTGATCAATAAACAAATTCTCTATGTCTTCATAGTTTGGTAGATTTTTGGGAGTTCCAGAAGTTTGCGTTAGTTACAGATTACTACAGACTGTTCTGTTTTCTTACAGATTCTGTTTTTCGTGTGTTGTTTGCTTATTTTGATGAATCTATGGCTAGTAAAATAGTTTATAATCCATAGATAAGTTGGAATACAGTAGGTTTAACACAAATATAAATAAATAATGAGTTCATTACAGTACCTTGAAGTGGTCTTTTGATTTCTTTCGCTAACGGAGCTCACGAGATTTCTGTTGAGTTTTGTGTTGTGAAGTTTTCAAGTTTTGGGTGAAATCTTTTGATGGATTATGGAACAAGGAGTGGCAAGAGCCTAAGCTTGGGGATGCCCATGGCACCCCCAATATAATCCAAGGACACCAAAAAGTCAAAGCTTGGGGATGCCCCGGAAGGCATCCCCTCTTTCGTCTACTTCCATCGGTAATTTTACTTGGAGCTATATTTTTATTCACCACATGATATGTGTTTTGCTTGGAGCGTCTTGTGTTATTTGTGTCTTTTGTTTGTTAGTGTGCCACAATCATCCTTGCTGTACACACCTTTTGAGAGAGCCATACATAATTTGGAATTTGATAGAATACTCTATGTGCTTCACTTATATCTTTTGAGCTTTATAGTTTTGCTTTGGTGCTTCACTTATATCTTTTAGAGCACAGTGGTGGATTTGTTTTATAGAAACTATTGATCTCTCATGCTTCACTTAGATTATTTTGAGAGTCTTTTATAGCATGGTAATTTGCTTAATAATAATATGCTTGGTATTAAAGATTTGTAAAACTTTCTTTTGAGTGCGTTGAATACTAAGAAAAGATTGATGCTTGATAATTGTTTTGAGATATGAAGATAGTCATATTAGAGTCATGCTAGTTGAGTAGTTGTGAATTTGAGAAATACTTGTGTTAATGTTTGTGATTCCCGTAGCATGCACGTATGGTGAACCGTTATGTGATGAAGTCGGAGCATGATTTATTTATTGATTGTCTTCCTTATGAGTGGTGGTCGGGGACGAGCGATGGTCTTTTTCACCAATCTATCCCCTTAGGAGCATGCGTGTAATACTTTGCTTTGATAACTTCTAGATTTTTGCAATAAGTATATGAGTTCTTTATGACTAATGTTGAGTCCATGGATTATATGCACTTTTTTCCCATCCTTCCACCATTGCTAGCCTCTCTAATACCGCGCACTTTTCGCCGGTATCATACACCCACCATATACCTTCCTAAAAACAGCCACCATACCTACCTATCATGGCATTTCCATAGCCATTCCGAGATATATTGCCATGCAACTTTCCACCATTCCGTTTATTATGACACGCTCCATCGTTTTCATATTGCTAGCATGATCATGTAGTGGACATCGTATTTGTGGCAAAGCCACCGTTCATAATTCTTTCATACATGTCACTCTTGATTCATTGCATATCCCGGTACACCGCCGGAGGCATTCATATAGAGTCATATTTTGTTCTAAGTATTGAGTTGTAATGTTGAGTTGTAAGAAAAATAAAAAGTGTGATGATCATCATTTTTAGAGCATTGTCCCAAGTGAGGAAAGGATGATGGAGACTATGATTCCCCCACAAGTCGGGATGAGACTCCAGACGAGAAAAAGAGGCCATAAAAAAGGCCCAAATAAAAAAATGAGAGAAAAAGAGAGAAGGGACAATGTTACTATCCTTTTAACACACTTGTGCTTCAAAGTAGCACCATGATCTTCATGATAGAGAGTCTCTCATTTTGTCACTTTCATATACTAGTGGGAACTTTTCATTGTAGAACTTGGCTTGTATATTCCAATGATGGGCTTCCTCAAAATGCCCTAGGTCTTCTTGAGCAAGCGAGTTGGATGCACACCCACTTAGTTTCTTTTGATGAGCTTTCATATACTTATAGCCAATGTTGAGGATATCGCATATCGTTATCGTCTCGGTCAGCTAGGGATTAGAGATTAATCGGAAATCGGCCGATTAATCGATTTTATCGTTCGACTATTAATCGGATTTTTTTTTGCAAATCTCAGGTTGCCAACACTAAAATACGCTATATTCAACACCAAAACAATATTTGACAGAAGTGTTACCTTGATTTCTTCCTCATATAATGGCAAACAAAATAGGACAATTACATATTCCATAACAAGGTCCATAAAACATAAATAAACATAGTTTTTGCAAACGTTGTGCTATGAATAGGTCTGATTTATCGGTAGATTCCCGATAAATCGCTATTAGAACGATAAATCGGCCCAAAAGATAAACGGCAAAGATAAGGCATAATCTTATCGGTCACCCCTTGATTGGCGATAAATCGGAAGATTAATCGGTGAATTGGAAGATTTCTTGAACAATGCTTATAGCTCTAGTGCATCCGTTGCATGGCAATCCCTACTCACTCACATTGATATCTATTGATGGGCATCTCCATAGCCCGTTGATACGCCTGTTGATGTGAGACTATCTTCCCCTCTTTTTGTCTTCTCCACAACCACCATTCTATTCCACATATAGTGCTATATCCATGGCTCACGCTCATGTATTGCGTGAAGATTAAAAAAGTTTTGAAAATGTTGAAGTATGAAACAATTGCTTGGCTTGTCATCGGGGTTGTGCATGATTTAAATACTTTGTGTGGTGAAGATAGAGCATAGCCAGACTATATGATTTTGTAGGGATAACTTTCTTTGGCCATGTTATTTTGAGAAAACATAATTGCTTTGTTAGTATGCTTGAAGTATTATTATTTTTATGTCAATATGAACTTTTGTCTTGAATCTTTCGGATCTGAATATTCATACCACAATTAAGAAGATTTACATTGAAATTATTCCAAGTAGCACTCCACATCAAAAATTCTCTTTTTATCATTTACCTACTCGAGGACGAGCAGGAATTAAGCTTGGGGATGCCTGATACGTCTCCAACGTATCTATAATTTTTTATTGCTCCATGCTATATTATCTACTGTTTTGGACTATATTGGGCTTTATTTTCCACTTTTATATTATTTTTGGGACTAACCTATTAACCGGAATTGCTGTTTTTTACCTATTTCAGTGCTTCGGAGAAACAGAATATCAAACAGAGTCCAAATAGAATGAAACCTTCGGGAACGTGATTTTCTCATCGGATAAGACCCAGGAGACTTGGAACCTCCCTCAAGAAAGCCACGAGGCGGTCATGAGGGTGGAGGGCGCCCCCCTAGGGCGCGCCCCCTGCCTCGTGGGCCCCTCGAAGCTCCACCGATGTACTCCTTCCTCCTATATATACCTACGTACCCCCAAACGATCAGATACGGAGCCAAAAACCTAATTCCACCGCCGCAACTTTCTGTATCCACGAGATCCCATCTTGGGGCCTGCTCCGGAGCTCCGCCGGAGAGGGCCATCATCACGAAGAGCTTCTACATCATCCTAGCACCTCCGATGAAGTGTGAGTAGTTTACCTCAGACCTTCGGGTCCATAGTTAGTAGCTAGATGGCTTCTTCTCTCTTTTTGGATCTCAATACAATGTTCTCCCCCTCTCTCGTGGAGATCTATTCGATGTAATCTTCTTTTTGCGATGTGTTTGTTGAGACCGATGAATTGTGGGTTTATGATCAAGTCTATCTATGAATAATATTTGAATCTTCTCTTAATTCTTTATGTATGATTGGTTATCTTTGCAAGTCTCTTCGAATTATCAGTTTGGTTTGGCCTACTAGATTGGTTTTTCTTGCAATGGGAGAAGTGCTTAGCTTTGGGTTCAATCTTGCGGTGTCCTTTCCCACTGACAGAAGGGGCAGCTAGGCACGTATTGTATTGTTGCCATCGAGGATAACAAGATGGGTTTTTTTATCATATTGCATGAAACTATCCCTCTACATCATGTCATCTTGCTTAAGGCGTTACTCTGTTTTCTTGAACTTAATACTCTAGATGCATGCTGGATAGTGGTCGATGAGTGGAGTAATAGTAGTAGATGTAGGCAGGAGTCGGTCTACTTGTCTCGGACGTGATGCCTATATACATGATCATACCTAGATATTCTCATAACTATGCTCAATTCTGTCAATTGCTCAACAGTAATTTGTTCACCCACCATAGAATACTTATGCTCTTGAGAGAAGCCACTAGTGAAACCTATGGCCCCGGGGTCTATTCTCATCATATCAATCTCCATCACTTTATTATTGCTTTGCTTTTTTACTTTGCCTTTTACTTTTCACTTTGCATCTCTATACCAAAAATACCAAAAATATTATCTATCATCTCTATCAGATCTCACTCTCGTAAGTGACCGTGAAGGGACTGACAACCCCTAATCGCATTGATTGCGTTAAGCTATTGGTTTTGTGTAGGTACGAGGGACTCGCGCGTAGCCTCCTACTGGATTGATACCTTGGTTCTCAAAAACTGAGGGAAATACTTACGCTACTTTGTTGCATCATCCTCTCCTCTTCGGGAAAATCCAACGCAGTGCTCAAGAGGTAGCACTTACTAGATGGCGTAGATGAACTATATCTTTTGTTCTTCGATAGCATGGTCGAATAATTATCTTTTGTGTCTCGCTAAATCTACTAGATATTGTTTGTCGACAAGCATGATCCAATTGTATTTTTGTCACATGATCCAACTATTTGGTTTGCTACACGGCTAAATAAACAAGATATGCAAATCACCGTTAGTATAGATGGGTTATTTGTATGGTTCAACCATTGTTACGTATTTTCTTGTGCACATACAACATTAATGAGTTATGCATTAGATGTTAATGAACCTCAAATAGGTACCACTGCTATAGAATCCATTTATTTTGAGCTGATCAATTTGTCACCGTGCAAATTTATGTCCCCGCGTTAATAAGACAATTGGACGAATTTTTAACAGTTTACCATATGAAATTAATTGATTATATAATTTATGTAATACTAAAAGAAATTGATCATATGTTAGTAAATTAAATTACCAACTGTAGTTTTCGTTTGATAGCCTCACATCAACACACTTCGCTGCATGTTGCAGTATGCATGATTCTTCTATTGTTATTTTTGCATTACTGTTAGCTACTGTGAGGAAGTTTTATATTTTTTCAACAAGATGGACGAACTCAATGGAGAAATTGTGTGCGCCGTTGAAAAATGGTGCAAACTTATTGCCGCTCTATCTGGTGGTCAACGCGCCAAAGTCACCGAAACAACATTGCCTAGCATGCTTCAGATACCATCGCTTAAGATGCGTACACTATTAATAAGGTACATGGTTGAGAATTTTGAGGCCAGCACGAGAAGATTCATCATACAAGACGTGGTTGGGGAGGTGTCTCTCAGTGCTGTGGATGTCGAGTGCATCTTCAACTTGGAACCAAGGACTGTCGGCTTTAGACATTCTCATTTAAGAAGGTAAGGATATTAAGGATCGGGTACCACCACAATTTCTCAGTAAGACAACAGGTAACATAGTGATTGATGATCGCATTGCGAACATCATTAAAAATAAATCCGCCGCTGATGATTTCCTTCGAAAAGTAGTCCTTGTCCTGCTAGGAACAGTTCTTGCTCCCATGTCGAGTAAGATTGTCCCAACACAGTATTACGCATTGGTGGATGATGTCAAACGTATTTCCAAGTTAACTGGAATGCGTTCACCCTCCATGTTCTCCTCGATTGCTCTCCTCGATTGCCTTCACATTGTCAAGAAAGGTAAACACCTCCGCTAATGGCCGAAAGGCAATTTAGCTCTCTTGCAGGTACAAATATGAGACCTATTGCATTGTCAATTATTATATCATTGCAAATTTATGTGATGTATTGTACTAACTCTAAATCTCTATATTTTTTGCAGTACTTGTACTGGGAGAAGGTGCAACCTGTGGAAGGTGATTGCGCTTTCAATCCCAACTTGTCCATGCAACCTCTGATGAGGAATTGGACCGAAGCTGCAACCACTATGAGAGATCGGTTTGACTATGACAATGGCCGCGACCGTGGTAACGTCAAGGTAAGTCATTGTGTTGTGTCTTTCTTAAATGTTTTGTAACTAAATAATATTTATTTTTTATTCATCACGTGTATTTGAATATCACATGTAGATCGAAGATAATATAACCCAAGAATATGGGGTGCAGGAGCTCAAAGTCCCAGAGCAAGCAGCTACACATAAGCCAAAAACCAAGCCCGCCAGTGCAACCACAAGGAAGTTGAAGACAACCCCAAACTCGGATGAGATGATGGTGGTTCTAATGAAGTGGTGTATGGACTTCATACACACCCAGATGAGGCAAATCTCTGATCAAGTTGCTGAGGTGTCACACCCTAACTTTAAAGTTTACAATATGTTTGTTGTTTTAAAACCATGCACACATTACTAACTTTATATTTCTATTGCAGAGATTGTTGGAGAAGTTGAACAAAGCAGGTGTCATGTACAAGCCGGCTGCTGTCATGCCATCCGCGGACAATGATGTGGATGAAGAAGTGGATTCGTTCGATAATGGCCCGCATGAAAAAAAAGGAATTTGTGTACAAAGAAGACAATGACTCTGATGGAGAGCCGGTCATTGATTTGACGCAGCCTGATGAAGTGGTTCCCAACCATAAAACCGAAGCTGAGGAAGTATTAATTTATATTTTTGTCTATAATTTTCTCGTTAAACTTTTGTACGCGCTAAAATGTTCACATGATATTTCTTGCCGAACAGAAAACCCCAGCTAAGATGAATGGCCACAAGGGTGCTTCACCTATTAAGCCTAATGATGAATGTGGGGCAACACTGGAAAACCCTTGGATCATTGGTAATTCTACTCAAGCACCTTCATTGGGCATAGACATTTGTCCATCTTCTGTCAGCAAGTTCAAGGCAAAGGCGAATGGAAAAAAGGGTGCAACAATTAATAAGGATGAGGAAGTTATGTCTGGGAAGCAGAAGCAGACCATTCCCAAGAAATTTGAATCCCCTTACGCACTTGACAAGCCCTGCAGGTGTACCAACCGCGGTCAGAGACCCGCCGGTACTACTACCGCTAGTCGAGGTATCGTAACTAACTTTCTTTCTTTGTTATTTACTACTAATGCATTTAATCACCATTGTTGACGTTCATATTATTTCATGCAGCTCTTTTTTCTGGCAATGATGTGCGGGAGGTTGTGGCAGACGAGTTGACGCCGGAACTAATTGATGCAGCTATTACATTTGTGGAGATAGCTGCTCGGTCCGAGAAGAATAAGGGGAAAAGAGTTTACTATAGTGAAGGGCGTGGCTTATCTCTGACTTCGGAAAGGCTTCGACCAGTACTAAATCATACATCGCTGTCGGACGATGTAAGTACTACTTGCATGTTCTGTTATTAAATTGCTCAATGATCTACGTGTCAACTTTCAACATGTAATGCCCTAATATTCTATGAAGGTTATTGACGCTTATATGGGACATTTGGAGCTGCGTGTTGGTTGATCGTTACCTCTATCCAGCGTGGAGGTCCAAATTCCTTGTAGATCGTGCTATCGCACGAGACGATCCATTGTCGTCGAGCTGCAACATGGATAGTGCTCTGTCCAAATATAGAGCAGTTAGTAGAGTCGGGGAAGAGTATACTATGCGTGATAAGGTACGTTCTGTTTGTACTTGTTCACTATAGGACAGTTCATGAAGTATTTCGTTTGATCCACAATGTTTTGTTGCACTGTAGACGTATATCGCATTGAATATTGGCAATACCCACTGGATGACCGTGGTAATGCACATGGTCAAGCCAGAATTCCAAGTTCTCGATTCCCTCTATCCTCTGGAGCTGACTTTGAAGACTGTTAAAGCACTGGTAGTCTAACCAACATTCATAGCATTGGTCTTACATATTGTTTTATGGTTCTTCGTTAACACTACCCTCTTTATAGCTATTGGCTATAGCACACGATATGCATGAGGCAAATCTTATTACACCAAGAAAATATCCACACGCCAGTAAGTGGCCTATCAATGAGTATGACATGCCACAACAAGAGGATGGGTGAGTTAATACTACATCATATTCAACCAATGACACACATGTTCGTATTGCCCACGGCTAATGTTTGCATATATACCAGGAACTTTTTGAAGGAAATATGCCCTAGAGGCAATAATAAAGTTATTATTTATTTCCTCATATCATGATAAATGTTTATTATTCATGCTAGAATTGTATTAACCGGAAACATGATACATGTGTGAATACATAAACAAACATATAGTCACTAGTATGCCTCTACTTGACTAGCTCATTAATCAAAGATGGTTATGTTTCCTGACCATAGACATGTGTTGTCATTTGATTAATGGGATCACATCATTAGGAGAATGATGTGATTGACATGACCCATGCCGTTAGCTTAGCACTTGATCGTTTAGTATTCTGCTATTGCTTTCTTCATGACTTATACATGTTCCTGTAACTACGAGAATTATGCAACTCCCGTTTACTGGAGGAACACTTTGGGTACTACCAAACGTCACAACGTAACTGGGTTATTATAAAGGAGTACTACAGGTGTCTCCAAAGGTACATGTTGAGTTGGCGTATTTCGAGATTAGGTTTTGTCACTCCGATTGTCGGAGAGGTATCTCTGGGCCCTCTCGGTAATACTCATCACTTAAGCCTTGCAAGCATTATAACTAATGAGTTAGTCATGAGATGACGTATTATAGAACGAGTAAAGAGACTTGCCGGTAACGATATTGAACTAGGTATTGGATACCGACGATCAAATCTCGGGCAAGTAACATACCGATGACAAAGGGAACAACGTATGTTGTTATGCGGTTTGACCGATAAAGATCTTCGTAGAATATTTAGGAACCAATATGGGCATCCAGGTCCCGCTATTGGTTATTGACCGAGAATGGTTTTAGGTCATGTCTACATAGTTCTCGAACCCGTAGGGTCCGCACGCTTAACGTTTCGATGACAGTTTTATTATGAGTTTATAAGTTTTGATGTACCGAAGTTTTTTCGGAGTCCCGGATGTGATCACGGACATGACGAGGAGTCTCGGAATGGTCGAGACATAAAGATTGATATATTGGAAGCCTATGTTTGGACATCGGAATGGTTCCGGGTGAAATCGGCATTTTACTGGAGTACCGGGAGGTTATCGGAACCCCCCGGGGGGTTAATGAGCCTACATGGGCCAAGAGGGAGAAGAGGGAAGGAGCCAGGAGGGGGCCGCGTGCCCCTCCCCCTCCTAGTCTGAATAGGACAAGGGAAGGGGGGCGGCGCCCCCCCTTTCCTTCCCCTCTTCCTCCTCTTTCCCCCTTCTCCTAAACCTACTAGGAAAGAGGGAGTCCTACTCCCGGTGGGAGTAGGACTCCCCCCCTTGGCGCGCCCTCTAGGCCGGCCGCCTCCTCCCGCCTAGCTCCTTTATATACGGGGCCAAGGGGGCACCCCAAAGACACACAAGTTGATCTACGGATCGTTCCTTAGCCGTGTGTGGTGCCCCCTTCCACCATATTCCACCTCGGTCATATTGTCGCAGAGTTTAGGTGAAGCCCTGCGCCGGTAGAACATCATCATCGTCACCACGCCGTCGTGCTGACGGAACTCATCTCCGGAGCCTTTGCTGGATCGGAGGGCCGGAGATCGTCATCGAGCTGAACGTGTGCTGAACTCGGAGGCCCCGTACGTTCGGTGCTTGGATCGGTCGGATCGTGAAGACGTACGACTACATCAACCGCGTTGTGCTAACGCTTCCGCTTACTGTGTATGAGGGTACGTGGACGAACACTCTCCCCTCTCGTTGCTATATCATCACCATGATCTTGCGTGTGCATAGGAATTTTTTTGAAATTACTACGTTCCCCAATAGTGGCATCCGAGCCTAGGTTTTATGCGTTGATGTTATATGCACGAGTAGAACACAAGTGAGTTGTGGGTGATACAAGTCATACTGCTTACCAGCATGTCATACTTTGGTTCGGCGGTATTGTGAGATGAAGCGGCCCGGACGGACATTACGCGTACCCTTACGCGAGACTGGTTTCACCATTACGAGCACTTGTGCTTAAAGGTGGCTGGCGGGTGTCTGTCTCTCTCACTTTAGCTGAATCGAGTGTGGCTACACCCGGTCCTTGCGAAGGTTAAAACATCACCAACTTGACGAACTATCGTTGTGGTTTTTGATGCGTAGGTAAGAACGGTTCTTGCTAAGCCCGTAGCAGCCACGTAAAATTTGCAACAACAAAGTAGAGGACGTCTAACTTGTTTTTGCAGGGCATGTTGTGATGTGATATGGTCAAGACGTGATGCTATATTTTATTGTATGAGATGATCATGTTTTGTAACCGAAGTTATCGGCAACTAGTAGGAGCCATATGGTTGTCGCTTTATTGTATGAAATGCAAACGCCCTGTAATTGCTTTACTTTATCACTAAGCGGTAGCGATAGTCGTAGAAGCAATAGATGGCATAATGACAATGATGCTACGATGGAGACCAAGGTGTCGCGCCGGTGACGATGGTGATCATGACAGTGCTTCGAAGATGGAGATCACAAGCACAAGATGATGATGGCCATATCATATCACTTATATTGATTGCATGTGATGTTTATCCTTTATGCATCTTATCTTGCTTTGATTGATGGTAGCATTTTAAGATGATCTCTCACTAATTATCAAGAAGTGTTCTCCCTGAGTATGCACCGTTGCAAAAGTTCTTCGTGCTGAGACACCACGTGATGATCGGGTGTGATAGGCTTTACGTTCAAATACAACGGGTGCAAAACAGTTGCACACGCGGAATACTCAGGTTATACTTGACGAGCCTAGCATATACAGATATGTCCTCGGAACACGGAGACCGAAAGGTCGAGCGTCAATCATATAGTAGATATGATCAACATAGCGATTTTCACCATTGAAACTACTCCATCTCACATGATGATCGGACATGGTTTGGTTGATTTGGATCACGTGATCACTTAGATGACTAGAGAGATGTCTGTCTAAGTGGGAGTTCTTAAGTAATATGATTAATTGAACTTAAATTTATCATGAACTTAGTACCTGATAGTATCTTGCTTGTCTATTTTTGTTTGTAGATAGATGGCTCGTGCTGTTGTTCCGTTGAATTTTAATGCGTTCCTTGAGAAAGCAAAGTTGAAAGATGATGGTAGCAATTACACGGACTAGGTCCGTAACCTGAGGATTATCCTCATTGCTGCACAGAAAAGTTACGTCCTGGAAGCACCGCTGGGTGCCAGGCCTGCTGCTGATGCAACTGACGACGTTAAGAACGTCTGGCAGAGCAAAGCTGATGACTACTCTATAGTTCAGTGTGCCATGCTTTACGGCTTAGAACCGGGCCTTCAACGACGTTTTCAACGTCATGGAGCATATGAGATGTTCCAGGAGTTGAAGTTAATATTTCAAGAAAATGCCCGAATTGAGAGATATGAAGTCTCCAATAAGTTCTATAACTTCAAGATGGAGGAGAATAATTCTGTCAGTGAACACATACTCAAAATGTCTGGGTATAATAATCACTTGATTCAACTGGGAGTTAATCTTCCTGATGATAGTGTCATTGACAAAATTCTCCAATCACTGCCACCAAGCTACAAGAGCTTCGTGATGAACTATAATATGCAAGGGATGAACAAGACTATTCCTGAGCTCTTCGCGATGCTAAAAGCCGCGGAGGTAGAAATCAAGAAGGAGCATCAAGTGTTGATGGTTAACAAGACCACTAGTTTCAAGAAGAAGGGCAAAGGGAAGAAGAAGGGGAACTTCAAAAAGAACGGCAAGCAAGTTGCTGCTCAAGAGAAGAAACCCAAGTCTGGACCTAAGCCTGAAACTGAGTGCTTCTACTGCAAGCAGACTGGACACTGGAAGCGGAACTGCCCCAAGTATTTGGCGGATAAGAAGGATGGCAAAGTGAACAAAGGTATATGTGATATACATGTTATTGATGTGTACCTTACTAATGCTCGCAGTAGCACCTGGGTATTTGATACTGGTTCTGTTGCTAATATTTGCAACTCGAAACAGGGACTACGGATTAAGCGAAGATTAGCTAAGGACGAGGTGACTATGCGCGTGGGAAATGGTTCCAAAGTCGATGTGATCGCGGTCGGCACGCTACATCTACATCTACCATCGGGATTAGTATTAGACCTAAATAATTGTTATTTGGTGCCAGCGTTGAGCATGAACATTATATCTGGATCTTGTTTGATGCGAGACGGTTATTCATTTAAATCGGAGAATAAGGGTTTTTCTATTTATATGAGTAATATCTTTTATGGTCATGCACCCTTGAAGAGTGGTCTATTTTTATTGAATCTCGATAGTAGTGATACACATATTCACAGTGTTGAAACCAAAAGATGCAGAGTTGATAATGATAGTGCAACTTATTTGTGGCACTGCCGTTTAGGTCATATCGGTGTAAAGCGCATGAAGAAACTCCATACTGATGGGCTTTTGGAATCACTTGATTATGAATCACTTGGTACTTGCGAACCGTGCCTTATGGGCAAGATGACTAAAACGCCGTTCTCCGGTACTATGGAGAGAGCAACAGATTTGTTGGAAATCATACATACAGATGTATGTGGTCCAATGAATGTTGAGGCTCGTGGCGGATATCGTTATTTTCTCACCTTCACAGATGATTTGAGCAGATATGGGTATATCTACTTAATGAAACACAAGTCTGAAACATTTGAAAAGTTCAAAGAATTTCAGAGTGAAGTGGAAAATCATCGTAACAAGAAAATAAAGTTTCTACGATCTGATCGTGGAGGAGAATATTTGAGTTACGAGTTTGGTCTACACTTGAAACAATGTGGGATAGTCTCGCAACTCACGCCACCTGGAACACCACAACGAAATGGTGTGTCCGAACGTCGTAATCGTACTTTACTTGATATGGTGCGATCTATGATGTCTATTACTGATTTACCGCTATCATTTTGTGGTTATGCTTTAGAGACGGCCGCATTCACATTAAATAGGGCACCATCAAAATCCGTTGAGAGGACGCCTTATGAACTATGGTTTGGCAAGAAACCAAAGTTGTCGTTTCTTAAAGTTTGGGGCTGCGATGCTTATGTGAAGAAACTTCAACCAGATAAGCTCGAACCCAAATCGGAGAAATGTGTCTTCATAGGATACCCAAAGGAGACTATTGGGTACACCTTCTATCACAGATCTGAGGGCAAGATTTTCGTTGCTAAATTTGGATCCTTTCTAGAGAAGGAGTTTCTCTCGAAAGAAGTGAGTGGGAGGAAAGTAGAACTTGACGAGATAACTATATCTACTCCCTTATTGGAAAGTAGTTCATCACAAGAACCGGTTCCTGTGACAACTACACCAATCAGTGAGGAAGCTAATGATATTGATCATGAAACTTCATATCAAGTTTCTACAGAACCTCGTAGGTCTACCAGAGTAAGATCCGCACTAGAGTGGTACGGTAATCCTATTCTGGATGTCATGTTACTTGACCATGATGAACCTACGAACTATGAGGAAGCGATGATGAGCCCAGATTCCGCAAAATGGCTAGAGGCCATGAAATCTAAGATGGGATCCATGTATGAAAACAAAGTATGGACTTTGGTTGACTTGCCCGATGATCGGCAAGCTATTGAGAATAAATGGATCTTTAAGAAGAAGACTGACGCTGATGGTAATGTAACTGTCTATAAAGCTCGACTTGTTGCAAAAGGTTTTCGACAAGTTCAAGGGGTTGACTACGATGAGACTTTCTCACCCGTAGCGATGCTTAAGTGTGTCCAAATCATGTTAGCTATTGCTACATTTCATGATTATGAAATTTGGCAAATGGATGTCAAGACTGCATTCTTGAATGGAGTTCTAGAAGAAGAGTTGTATATGATGCAGCCAGAAGGTTTTGTTGATCCAAAAGGTGCTAACAAAGTGTGCAAGCTCCAACGTTCCATTTATGGACTGGTGCAAGCATCTCAGAGTTGGAATAAACGCTTTGATAGTGTGATCAAAGCATATGGTTTTATACAGACTTTTGGAGAAGCCTGTATTTACAAGAAAGTGAGTGGGAGCTCTGTAGCATTTCTAGTTTTATATGTAGATGACATATTGTTAATTGGAAATGATATAGAATTTCTGGATAGCATAAAGGGATACTTGAATAAAAGTTTTTCAATGAAAGACCTCGGTGAAGCTGCTTATATATTGGGCATCAAGATCTATAGAGATAGATCAAGACGCTTAATAGGACTTTCACAAAGCACATACCTTGACAAAATTTTGAAAAAGTTCAAAATGGATCAGGCAAAGAAATGATTCTTGCCTGTGCTACAAGGTGTGAAGTTGAGTCAAACTCAATGCCCGACCACAGCAGAAGATAGAGAGAAAACGAAAGATGTTCCCTATGCTTCAGCCATAGGCTCTATCATGTATGCAATGCTGTGTACCAGACCTGACGTATGCTTAGCAATAAGCTTGGCAGGAAGGTACCAAAGTAATCCAGGAGTGGATCACTGGACAATGGTCAAGAACATCCTGAAATACCTGAAAAGGACTAAGGATATGTTTCTCGTATATGGAGGTGACAAAGAGCTAGTCGTAAAAGGTTACGTTGATGCAAGCTTTGACACTGATCTGGACAATTCTTAATCGCAAACCAGATACGTGTTTATATTAAACGGTGGAGCTGTAAGTTGGTGCAGTTCTAAACAAAGCATCGTGGCGGGATCTACATGTGAAGCGGAGTACATAGCTGCTTCTGAAGCAGCAAATGAAGGAGTCTGGATGAAGGAGTTCATTTCCGATCTAGGTGTCATACCTAGTGCATCAGGACCAATGAAGATCCTCTGTGATAATACTGGTGCAATTGCCTTGGCAAAGGAATCCAGGTTTCACAAGAGGACCAAGCACATCAAGAGACGCTTCAATTCCATTCAGGACCAAGTCCAAGTGGGAGACATAGAGATTTGCAAGATACATACGGATCTAAATGTTGCAGACCCCTTGACTAAGCCTCTCTCACGAGCAAAACATGATCAGCACCAAGACTCCATGGGTGTTAGGATCATTACTATGTAATCTAGATTATTGACTCTAGTGCAAGTGGGAGACTGAAGGAAATATGCCCTAGAGGCAATAATAAAGTTATTATTTATTTCCTCATATCATGATAAATGTTTATTATTCATGCTAGAATTGTATTAACCGGAAACATGATACATGTGTGAATACATAGACAAACATATAGTCACTAGTATGCCTCTACTTGACTAGCTCATTAATCAAAGATGGTTATGTTTCCTGACCATAGACATGTGTTGTCATTTGATTAATGGGATCACATCATTAGGAGAATGATGTGATTGACATGACCCATGCCGTTAGCTTAGCACTTGATCATTTAGTATTCTGCTATTGCTTTCTTCATGACTTATACATGTTCCTGTAACTATGAGAATTATGCAACTCCCGTTTACCGGAGGAACACTTTGGGTACTACCAAACGTCACAACGTAACTGGGTGATTATAAAGGAGTACTACAGGTGTCTCCAAAGGTACATGTTGAGTTGGCGTATTTCGAGATTAGGTTTTGTCACTCCGATTGTCGGAGAGGTATCTCTGGGCCCTCTCGGTAATACTCATCACTTAAGCCTTGCAAGCATTATAACTAATGAGTTAGTTATGAGATGACGTATTACAGAACAAGTAAAGAGACTTGCCGGTAACGAGATTGAACTAGGTATTGGATACCGATGATCAAATCTCGGGCAAGTAACATACCGATGACAAAGGGAACAACGTATGTTGTTATGCGGTTTGACCGATAAAGATCTTCGCAGAATATGTAGGAACCAATATGGGCATCTAGGTCCCGCTATTGGTTATGGACCGAGAATGGTTTTAGGTCATGTCTACATAGTTCTCGAACCCGTAGGGTCCGCACGCTTAACGTTTCGATGACAGTTTTATTATGAGTTTATAAGTTTTGATGTACCGAAGTTTGTTCGGAGTCCTGGATGTGATCACGGACATGACGAGGAGTCTCGGAATGGTCGAGACATAAAGATTGATATATTGGAAGCCTATGTTTCGACATCGGAATGGTTCCGAGTGAAATCGGCATTTTACCGGAGTACCGGGAGGTTACCGGAACCCCCCGGGGGGTTAATGGGTCTACATGGGCCAAGAGGGAGAAGAGGGAAGGAACCAGGAGGGGGCCGCGCGCCCCTCCCCCTCCTAGTCCGAATAGGACAAGGGAAGGGGGGCGGCGCCCCCCCTTTCCTTCCCCTCTTCCTCCTCTTTCCCCCCTTCTCCTAATCCTACTAGGAAAGAGGGAGTCCTACTCCCGGTGGGAGTAGGACTCCCCCCCTTGGCGCACCCTCTAGGCCGGCCGCCTCCTCCCCCTGGCTCCTTTATATACAGGGGAGGGGGGCACCCCAAAGACACACAAGTTGATCTACGGATCATTCCTTAGCCGTGTGCGGTGCCCCCTTCCACCATATTCCACCTCGATCATATCGTCGCGGAGTTTAGGCGAAGCCCTGCACTGGTAGAACATCATCATCGTCACCACGCCGTCGTGCTAACGGAACTCATCTCCGAAGCCTTTGCTGGATCGGAGGGCCAGAGATCGTCATCGAGCTGAACGTGTGCTGAACTCGGAGGCCCCGTACGTTCGGTGCTTGGATCGGTCGGATCGTGAAGACGTACGACTACATCAACCGCGTTGTGCTAACGCTTCTGCTTACGGTCTACGAGGGTACGTGGACGAACACTCTCCCCTCTCGTTGCTATATCATCACCATGATCTTGCGTGTGCGTAGGAATTTTTTTGAAATTACTACGTTCCCCAACAGTGGCATCCGAGCCTAGGTTTTATGCGTTGATGTTATATGCACGAGTAGAACACAAGTGAGTTGTGGGTGATACAAGTCATACTGCTTACCAGCATGTCATACTTTGGTTCGGCGGTATTGTGAGATGAAGCGGCCCGGACAGACATTACGCGTACCCTTACGCGAGACTGGTTTCACCATTACGAGCACTTGTGCTTAAAGGTGGCTGGCGGGTGTCTGTCTCTCTCACTTTAGCTGAATCGAGTGTGGCTACGCCCGGTCCTTGCGAAGGTTAAAACAGCACCAACTTGACGAACTATCGTTGTGGTTTTTGATGCGTCGGTAAGAACGGTTCTTGCTAAGCCCGTAGCAGCCACGTAAAATTTGCAACAACAAAGTAGAGGACGTCTAACTTGTTTTTGCAGGGCATGTTGTGATGTGATATGGTCAAGACGTGATGCTATATTTTATTGTATGAGATGATCATGTTTTGTAACCGAAGTTATCGGTAACTGGCAGGAGCCATATGGTTGTCGCTTTATTGTATGAAATGCAAACGCCCTATAATTGCTTTACTTTATCACTAAGCGGTAGCGATAGTCGTAGAAGCAATAGATGGCATAACTATCTGCTCTTTTTCATATTCTATTTATCACATTCTCTACTCTTTTTTTAATCTCTATGAACCTTAGCCTTATGCCAGAGCTATCTGCATATCATCATCTTGCATAATCTCCTGGTAATTCCCCCTCATCACATGATTAATAACAAAATTTAACCTTCTCAATCTCATGTCAGCGAAGAAAATATATCGAGTCAAAACGTAATATTTCACAGATTATGGAAACAAAGCGCTCGTTGGCTCTATCGCGTGATATCTGGTCTATTTTGTTGGACAAACCCTTGGCTTTTGTTTATTTTATTTAAATACAATTTTTTTTAGTCATCATGATGCCAGGCATGGCCCATCTAACCACGTGAGGTGTCGGTGGGAACGACACCTATGGGATCACAAGAATCCCTACTACGGTTGCGGGGCACGGGGTCGTGAGAAGAGCGGATCAAACAGATAGCACACGGTTTGTTTATCCAGGTTCGGGCCGCGAGGATGCGTAAAACCCTACTCCTGCTTTGGTGTATTGTATATTTGTGTTCTTGAGCTAGCTATGGGGCGTGAGGAGCTCCAATAAGCCGAATCCTTCTCCTGGTCGCCTCGGGCCTCCTTTTATAGGGAAAGGGGTTGCCACAATGGCACACAGGAGGTGGAAAGGGTATAGTAACACGAGGTTATCCCTTGCATTACATGACAAGGCGCATTTAATGTGCCTTGCCTAGGTGTCCTTGCTTTATTGGGGACGGGGAGAGCCCTGTCTCGTCCGTCGCCGCTCCCTCTTGTGTCGACATGCGCCCTGGCCAGCGGTGCCTGCGATGCCATGTAGGCAGGCAGGCAGCTGAGGTGGCGCAGTGGTGGGTCTCCACGAAGATCCGCATGCCGCCACGCAGGTGCCTGCCCAGCTGGTTGGGTCGGCAGCTGCATGCGAACGGCGGTGGTGGTTTGGTTGGCGTGGGCCCGATGGTGGCCCCACGAGCGTTCTTGGCAAGGGCCTTGCCGGTGCCCCGGCAAGGGTCTTGCCATGGTGCTTGCTGTCATCCCTGGCAAGGCTCTTGCCGGGGGCCTTGTGGTCCTCCTTGGTTGGAATCCCGCCAAGGGTCACCATCTTCTATAGTGTGTATCTGATCTTGAACGTCTTCACAAAGATCTGCATGCCACCACGGGGATGTCTCCCAAATCCTTGCCCCATGGGGGCAGTGGACTCAAGGGTGACTCGCTCCGTAGGTGTGGGGCGAATTGCCCTGGCAAGGGTCTTGCTGGGGTTGCTAAAACTGCCCCCGGCAAGGATCTTGCCGGGGGAGTCTGCTTCGTCCCCTTTGCTCTTTGTGGTCTTGTCTTGGCGTCGTTCTGCTTCTCTTGAGCTTCAGTCTTACCTTGGCTCACCTCCCTTGCCGTGCTTGGTGTGGTGGTGCCCGTGGCTCAGACTGCCCGTGCACAGTTATAGGGGTACAAAAAGTGTACCCCTCTTTTTGTACACCGACAGGAGCCCCCGGGCCTGGGCCACACGTAAGCGCAACACGTCGTTGGGCTAGGCCCAAAAACGGTGCGCGGGCAGGCGGGGCAGTTTTTACCGCGGTAAGTTCCTTCGCGTGCTGCGCTTCCCACGACTCCCACGCGTGGCGCGGCGTGGGGAGGCGTGTGTGACGTGGGCGGCATGCGTGGGGCTGAGTTCTACACGCATGCGTCACGTCGTAGTAAAGGGGGGGGGGTCGCGCCTTCCCCATAAACGAAGGGAGGCGTGGAGGCGCGTCCCATTTACTGAACGGGGCCGAAGCGTGGTCTTCAAGGTGTCCACTCCCAATGATCACTGGGTGGGGAGAGGTCGCCTCACCCGTCCCCTCGGTCCTGCACGCTTGCCACGTGGCTCTCATGCGCTTGGGGTGGCGAACGGTGGAGGCGGGAAACCGGGCCGCTGCGGGCTGGGGCAGCGGGTCGTTCCCAATTCCCTATGCCTTCCGCGTCTTGATTGGCTGAGCGGGGCGGACGAGCCCTCACCCTGTTCCTTTATAAAGAGCGGGAGGGGGGATGGCGTCCCTCATTCTTTCATCTCCTCCTTCCTTCAGCTTCTGCTCCCCCCTTCCATCCGCCATGGAGAGAGGGAATCCTGGTCCTTCAACGGTGGTGGCGAGGGTCGCCGCTCGACAATGCGTCCCTCCTTCTCCTGCGCCTGCGGTGGCAGAGCTGGCCGCGAGGGGAAGGGGGAGAGGGCGAGGCCATGGGCGAGGCCGGGGCGCTCGGGGAAGAGGAGGACGGGGCGGCGCGCCGGCCTCGCCTCCGCCAGCGGCCCCTCCTCCAATGGAGAGCCATGTTGGGGATGACCCTTGCGAGTTCTTCGTCAGGCTGCGCCGCCGTCGCGCCGTCGCCTTCGTCTCCCGACTCCATTCACGCGGGAGGTGGAGCTGGATCCGCCGGAGTCATTGCGGCTGCACATGAGGGGCTGTGGGATCAGCGGCACGCGGGTCCGCGTCGCCTTCCCCACTCCTCACGTGATGTATCTTCGTCGGGGATGGAAGACATTTGCTCACATCCACCGCTTGACGAAGGGGCTCACTCTCCATTTTAAACTGATGGAGGGTGGCCTTCTCTCCGTCAAGGTCTTCAGGCTCTTTGGGACCCGTGCAAGGTGCTGTGTGGAGAGCTCTTCTGATAGCGAAGACTCTTCCTCGGGCGGGAGTGACGAGGAGGACAGCAGCAACGACGACGAGGGCGGCAGGCGGCAGGATGACGGGTCCGACTAGGTGTCGGGTGCCGCACCGTGCGGCACCGGCGACCCCATCATCCGCGTCACCGGCCCCCTTGAACTTCTCGGGGTCGTCTCCTTGAGCGGCTGGTGTTGGGAGGCTGCGGAAGAGGAAGAGGGCGGGCGGCAAGGCCATCAAGTCGGAGTACGTGGGCACCGACGCCTTCGACGCGTGCTGACGTCCTGCCGCCCCGTCTTTGAGCCCTGCTTCCGGCGCCGCCATCACCATCCAGCCCTCGGACGGCCACCGAGATGTTCTCCTAGTGTCTTCTGCCACCCATAGCTCGCCTAGGCGCCCCTTTTGCCTTCTTCGCCTCCTTGACCTACCTACTGAGGAGAGGGACAAGAAAGGGATTACGGGCACCTTATCTCTTTTTCTTTTGTAAGCCTTTGGGCCTTTGCTGAATTTAAAACTTGTAATCCCATCATTCATGTTTTTCATTCCCTACAGACTGTATCCGATTGGAATGTTTTTAATGAAAAAGGGATGTTTGCCGGGCCGTGTGTTTGTGGGTGGAACCCACGACAAGGAGTAAATCCTTGATATCTCTAAGATAAACATTTCCTTGCCCGGCAACAGGCCTTGCCGTCTTCCCACTTCGCTCGACCTTTCTCACGCTTTAGGCGGAGGCAGGGATGAGGCGGGTTCAGGCTCCTTGCTTCATCCTTTCATTGCCGCAACTACGACCAAACTTGGCCCCAGGAACGAGCCCTAGGTCCTAGAGTTATGGGAGCATGGTAGCTTAAGGAAGAAAAAAAGGTTTCACATACCTCAGTCCATAAGGGAATGCATGATAAGGGATGAAGAACTTATCTGAAGCTGTAGCCCCCCAACCCTGGTTTGCCATGGGTGAATCTTTGCTCTTGCAGCCCCCGGTAATACTGGCTTGCCGGGGTCTAGATGCTGGCCTGTCCCTCTTCTCTTTTTCGTCCTCAAGTGATCCGGCAAGGATATCTGTGAGTCCTGCGAACCAAAGAAGACAAAAGAACGGCAAAGAGACGCACACTCGACCTCTAAGCTAGGGGTTAGTCGCCGCTAAGCACTATCAACCCTAACCAAGGATGAGACTTGACCTAGCATGCATGCTATAACTTAGGGCACCAGCGCTTCATCTATTTATGCTCAGGGTCTGCGCCTGGCTTTCTACAAAGGGTTACATGCATCATCGGCAATGCTTGTACAAAATGTGGCTTGCCGGGGGGCCCGGCAAGCCGTGCCTCATGGGTAAAACTTGCGAAGATGCTCAATGTTCCAGGAGTTACTCACCGAAATGGCATCTTCGGTCTCCAGGCGGACTGTGCCGGGCCTGGTGACTCGTATTACCCGATAAGGGCCTTCCCACTTTGGCGTCAACTTGTTGGAATTCTTGGCTGATTGAACGCGTCGAAGGACAAGGTCGCCTTCCTCAAGGCTTCAGGCATGAACCTTGCGGCTATGGTAGCGGCGCAAGGCTTGCTGGTAGCGCGCTGCTCTCACAGCCGCCCGAAGACGATCTTCCTCAAGGAGCGTTGCGTCATCTTGCCGCAATTGCTCTTGCTCAAGCTCATCATAAGCGAGCACTCGAGGTGACCCGTATATGAGTTCAGTGGGGAGAACTGCTTCTGCCCCGTATACTAGGGCAAAGGGTGTCTGGCCGGTGGCTCGATTTGGCGTTGTTCTGATCGACCAAAGAACCGTCAGCAACTCATCAATCCAGCGCCTTCCACTCTTGTGCAGCCTGTCAAAGGTCTTGGTCCTTAAGCCACGCAGTACTTCAGCATTTGCCCTCTCAGCTTGACCATTGCTTCGTGGGTGAGCAACGGAAGTGAAAAAGACTTTGCTGCCGAGGTCTTGGGTATATTGCATGAAGGTGCGGCTTGTGAATTGTGTGCCATTGTCGGTGATGACCCTGTTGGGTACACCAAAACGGCACACTAGTCCCTGGAAGAACTTGACAGCTGACTGAGTTATGACCTTCCTCACCGCCTCCACCTCTGGCCACTTTGTGAACTTGTCGATTGCGACGTACAAGTACTCAAAGCCCCCGATAGCGCGGGGGAAAGGGCCTAGTATGTCGAGCCCCCAGACCGAGAAGGGCCAGGAGAGAGGAATGGTTTGAAGGGCTTGAGCTGGCTGATGAAGCTTCTTTGAATGGAACTGACACGTTTCACACCTGGTGACTAGTGTCGTCGCATCCTGGAGGGAGGTGGGCCAGAAGGAGCCTTGCTGAAATGCCTTGCCGGCAAGGGCTCTTGACCCTATGTGGGATCCACATATGCCTCCATGTATCTCCGCCAACAGCCCCAGACCTTCCTCCCAGGGGATACACTTCAATTTCACGCCGCTCGGCCTCTTTCTGTACAGGACGTCTTCGACGAAGTGGTACATAGTAGAGCGACGGGCTACTTTTTCTGCTTCTTCCTGCTCCTCAGGAAGTTCCCCTGTTTGGAGGAATCGTACGGTCTGCTGTGCCCACGCTGGAGCCTGGGGCTCGACGGCGAGGACTAAAGGCATTTGCTCCACTATAGGAGCGGCTGTCTCGACGGCAAGAGCTTGACGCTCCGCCGGAGCTAGCTGTCCCGTGGCAGGCTCAGTGTCCCCGGCAACATCCTTGCCGGCGGCTCCGGGGAGCTCGGCGGGAAAGTACTTGCCGGGCCCTGATTTCCTCCTCTTGTTCTGCTCTGTTGATGGATCAACGGATGGCTGAGTTAGCTGAAGCACAAAGGTACCTGGCTCCACAGGTAGCTTGAGGGCAGCGCGTTTTGACAGGTAATCGGTGATGTCGTTCTCCGCTCGGGGAACATATTCGGCCTGTATACCGTCAAAACGCTCTTCCAGCTTTCTCACTTCATCAACGTAGGCCTTCATCAACGGGCTCTGGTAATCTTTGTTGACTTGCTTGACGACAAGCTGCGAGTCGCCCCTGATGATGAGTTTCTTGATTCCGAGGTCCGCCACGATCCTAAGATCGGCAAGCAGCCCTTCATACTCTGCCGTATTGTTTGTTGACACCTCCCTGGGGAAGTGCATCTGGATCACGTACTTGAGGTGCTCTCCGGTGGGCGCGACAAGCAGTACGCCAGCCCCGGCGCCTTGTAAGGAGAAAGCTCCATCAAAGTACATGATCCAATTGCAACTTGCCTCCTTGCCGGGGAGAGCAGTCTCTTGGGCTTCTTCGTCAGGCGTCGCGGTCCATTCTGCAATGAACTCCGCCAGGACTCGGCTCTGAATCGTCGAAGTACTTTCAAACTTGAGGCCAAAGCTGGACAGCTCCAGTGCCCATTCCACAATTCTTCCCGTTGCATCTGGATTGTGCAATATCCGTTGCAGAGGGAGGCGAGTGACGACAGTGATCTCGTGTGCCTGGAAGTAGTGACGCAGCTTCCTCGAGGCCATAAGAAGGCCGAAGAGCAGTTTCTGCACGCCGGAGTACCTTGATCTAGCCCCCTGCAGGAGGGAACTAACAAAGTAGATCCGGTGCTGCATGATTTTCTTCTTCGACGGCACTTCAACTGGCTGTGTCGTCTCTGCATTGGTGCTGTCGGGCTCTGTCGCTGCCATTACCTCGTTGTCAACCTCTCTCTGCGCCACTAGTGCGGCGCTGACCACCTGGTTCGTTGCCACCAGGTATAGCAGCAACGGCTCCTGTGGCCTAGGCGCAACTAGTATTGGCGCGGAGGAGAGGTACTTCTTCAAATCTTGCAATGCTGCTTCGGCTTCTGGCGTCCACTCCATCGGGCCCGCCTTTTTCAGGATCTTGAAAAAGGGAAGGGCGTGCTCGGCAGACTTGGAAATGAACCTGCCCATGGCGGCGATGCAACCAGCAAGCCGATGCACATCCTTGATTCGCTTGGGTGCTTTAATCTACTCTATAGCTTTGATCTTGTCCGGATTGGCCTCTATCCCACGCTGCGACACAAAGAACCCGAGAAGCTTGCCGGAGGGGACGCTAAAGACGCACTTCTCAGGGTTCAGCTTGAGATTGATCTTGTGCAGGTTTGCAAATGTTTCTTGCAAATCCGGTATGAGGGTTGCCCTGTCCTTGGTTTTGACCACTATGTCATCCATATAAGCTTCCATATTTCTATGGAGCTGGGGTTGAAAACCAATCTGGACCGCCCTTGCAAACGTTGAACCAGCACTCTTCAACCCGAAAGGCATCCGCATGAAACAATACGCACCACATGGGGTGATGAATGCCGTTTTCTCTTCGTCTTCTCTTGTCATGAAGATCTGGTGGTAGCCAGAGTAGGCATCGAGGAATGACAACAGATCACACCCAGCAGTGGAGTCAACAATCTGGTCGATGTGCGGCAACGGGAAGGGGTCTTTGGGACATGCCTTATTGATATCCGTGTAATCAATACACAGCCTCCACTTCCCATTTGCCTTGTGCACCACCACCGGATTGGCCAACCACATTGGATGGAGCACTCCTCTTACCAAACCCGCTGCTTCCAGTTTCCGGAACTCCTCTGTGATGAACTCTTGTCATTCCAAAGCTTGCTTTCTGACCTTCTACTTGACGGGCCGCGCATGAGGACAGACAGCAAGGTGGTGCTCAATCACCTCCCTGGGAACACCGGGGATGTCGGAAGTTTGCCATGCAAACACATCGACATTCGCCCGCAGGAAAGTGACGAGCGTGTCTTCCTATTTGTCGTCAAGGGTGGAGCTTATGGTAAAAGCTCCTCCCATGTCGTCCTCATTGACAGAAACCTTCTTGGTACCCGGCGGTATGGCCCTGGACTTCTTGTTCCCGCTAGGGGAGCTCTCTGGCACGTCCTCGACGGGAGCGCTACACTCCGAAGAGGTGTGCTTGCCGGAGTGGGTGTCCGAGGTCTCACCGGTCTTCTTCTTCTTCTTCCCCCCTGGGGTCCCAGCGGCAGGAGCAAGTGCACTAGCGGCGGCAGCTGCTGCAACTGCTTGCTGGTATAGTTGGTTAGCGCAAATCAGCGCATCTTTCTTATCGGAGGGGATGGTGATGATCGTCACAGGCCCCGGCATCTTTAGGGTGTTGTAGGCATAGTGTGACGCCACCATGAACTTGGCCAGCGCTGGGCGGCCAAGGATCCCGTTGTAAGGCAAGGGGATCTTGGCTACGTCGAACACAATCCTTTCTGTCCTGTAGTTCAGATTACTTCCAAAGGTTACGGGAAGCGTGACCTTCCCCTTTGGTTGGCTTCTTCCCGGGTTGACCCCCTGAAACGTGCCTGTCTCTTCGAGGTCTTCATCAGGAATCTGCAGTTTCTCGATCATGGCAGCCGAGATCAAGTTCAGACCGGCCCCGCCATCGACTAGCATCTTTGTCACCTTGAGGTTGCGTATTGTTGGTGAAACCAACAACGGCAAGCACCCGACCGCAGTAGTGCGATCAGGGTGATCCTCAGTGTCAAAAATGATAGGTGTGCTGGACCACTTCAGCGGCCTTTGGGCATCAAACGACGGCTCTGCCGCTATAATCTCTCGCGCCCACTATTTAAGACGGCGGTGAGAAGTATGCAGCGAGGCGCCGCCGTCGACACACATGGCCTTTGTAGCTTTCTGAAACTCTTGGTTGTCGGACTTGTCGTCCTCTTCATGATCGTCGTCTTCGGGCTTTCTGTCATGGCCCCGGGCGGGCCTCTCCTGCTGTTTATCCTTGCCGCAACAGCCCGCCTGGCCGTCACGCTTCTTGCCGGACCCCTCAGCACCGTCCTGGCCCTTCTCCTTGTCACGCCTCTCATATTCAGCCCTCTGTTTCTCAGCGAGGAGCTCAACCTGTCGGCAGTCTTGGAGAGCATGGCCTTTGGTGCGATGGATCTTGCAGTATCGATTGTCGGAGTTTCCTGGCTTCTCGGCAGCCGCCAAGGCCCGGCAGGCGACACATCTGGCAATTTCCTTGCCGGGGTCATCTGCCTTGGTTTTCTTGGTGGAGCCGGTGTCATCAGATCCCTCGACGGCAAGCACGGTTTTACCTTTGCGCTTCCTGTTGCGGCGCCGGCCTTTCTTCACCGGGGCGGCAGTATCCTCGTCTGAGGAGTCGGTTTCCACGCCGGCATCTTCGCCGAGGTACTTCCTTCCCTCTTCAGCCCGGGCACATCTGTCAGCAAGAGCATAGAGTTCTGCCACATCTTTCACCTTGTTCATTGCCAGCTCTTCGCGCATCTTGCGGTTACGTACGTTCTGATGGAACGCGCTGATGATAGCAGCAGGGTGAACATCAGGGATATTGTACTGTATCCGGCTGAACCTCTGTATATACTTGCGGAGACTCTCGCCTCCCTTCTAGGGAATGACGTGCAGGTCGCTTGCTTGGCCATGGGCTTGGTGACCTCCAGTAAAGGCGCCCACGAACTCATGGCACAAATCTGACCAGGAGGAAATAGAGTCTAACGGCAAGTGCATCAACCATGACATGGCGTTGGGTTTAAGGCCAACAGAAAGTAATTCGCAAGCACCTTATCGTCGCGGGCTCCGGCAGCCTGCATCGCGATGGTGTAGATGCTGAGGAACTCAGACGGGTGGGTCTTGCCGCTGTACTTTTCGCCAACGTCAGGTTTGAAGGTGCGGCGAGTGGGCCACTGGAACTGCCGCAGCTCACGGGTAAAAGCCGGACAGCCTACCTTGTAAGGTAGACCTCTAGGGCTCCCCGGAGCCGGGTGGTTCACAGCAGGCCCTGCTCGCCTGTCCGACTGGTGGCACGCTCCGCGCCGGCACTCGATAGTGGTTCGAGCGTCTTCATGTTCTTGTTCCCGAAGAACTTGGCGCTGGTCATAGTGGGTCCGTGGGTTGGACGACGCTATGGAAACGTCGTCGCCCACAATGTCGCGATGAGCTGGCGTCCGTGGTACCGGGCGAGGAGGAGGCGGATGCACCGTGGTCGCGGCGCCGCCGGCTTTCCCGCCACTGGTGCGTGGGACTCCATCGGAACGTCGACTCGGGGGCTCCACCGGACCCGGTTCGTCTTTGTTGGCCACTGCAACAAGGCTTTGGATAGTGGCTCTCCATTCGTCGAGTTTCCCCGTAGTGGGAGGAAAGTCGAGGAGCAACTGCGCGCGCGCCAGGGCCTCTGCTGGCGTTAGCGGCAGCGAAACCTGCATGGATCGCGATGCGCTTCGACTTCTGACCATGTCAGAAGGAGCTCTATCACGACCCCGTAGTCGCATGCCGCTTTCGCCAGCGCCTCGGCGAGCGGGTAGGTCTTCTACGTCCCGGGAGTGGCGCTCGGGACTCTTCCCACGGTGGCGCCCGACATCTTCGGCGTGATTACGCCGTTCGTCGCGCGCCGCCTGAGAGCAGTGCGCTGTCGGCACCGGCGTGGGAGTCTTGGAAGCCCTTGCGTCACCCTCGGGCGGGGCGGCAGCGGTCCTGGATGGCCCCGCGCCACCCACGGAGGGCCTGGCTCCGTCTTTGGATTTGGCGGTGTGCGGCCCGTTACCAGCCGCACAACATCGCCGCCTCCCAAACTCCGGCTGCTGGGACGGTGTTGGTGTTCGCGATTGGCGCCCCGGGTCCTTTCTGCGACCGGTACGCTGCTCGCCCGCGTCGGGATGGGATGTCCGGCTTCCGACGGGCCAACCTCCACCGTCGCCTTCTTCTTGGGCGCCATGATGATGAAGAAGCGTCGAACTAACTGCTAAAGCCGATTCTCACAACTGTGCCCCCTACCTGGCGCGCCAAAGATGTCGGTGGGAACGACACCTATGGGATCACAAGAATCCCTACTACGGTTGCGGGGCGCGGGGTCGTGAGAAGAGCAGATCAAATAGATAGCACGCAGTTCATTTATCCAGGTTCGGGTCGTGAGGATGCGTAAAACCCTACTCCTGCTTTGGTGGATTGTATATTTGTGTTCTTGAGGAGCACCAAAAAGCCGAATCCTTCTCCTCGTCGCCTCGGGCCTCCTTTTATAGGGAAAGGGGTTGCCACAGTGGCACACAGGAGGTGGAAAGGGTACAGTAACGCGAGGTTATCCCTCACATTACATGACAAGGCGCATTTAATGCGCCTTGCCTAGGTGTCCTTGCTTTATCGGGGATGGGGGAGAGCCCTGTCTCGTCCGTCGCCGATCCCTCTTGTGTCGACACGCGCCCTGGCCAGCGGTGCCTGCGATGCCATGTAGGCAGGCAGGCAGCTGAGGTGGCGCAGTGGTGGGTCTCCACGAAGATCTGCATGCCGTCACGCAGGTGCCTGCCCAGCTGGTTGGGTCGGCAGCTGCATTCAAACGGCGGTGGTGGTTTGGTTGGCATGGGCCCGATGGTGGCCCCACGAGCGTTCTTGGCAAGGGCCTTGCCGGGGCCCCGGCAAGGGTCTTGCCGTGGCGCTTGCTGTCATCCCCGGCAAGGCTCTTGCCGGGGGCCTTGTGGTCCTCTTTGGTTGGAATCCCGCCAAGGGTCATCGTCTTCTATAGTGTGTATCTGATCTTGAACGTCTTCACAAAGATCTGCATGCCACCACGGGGATGTCTCCCGAATCCTTGCCCCATGGGGGCAGTGGACTCAAGGGTGACTCGCTCCGTAGGTGTCTGGCGAATTGCCCCGGCAAGGGTCTTGCCGGGGTTACTAAAACTGCCCCCCGGCAAGGATCTTGCCGGGGGAGTCCGCTCCGTCCCCTTTGCTCTTCGTGGTCTTGGTCTTGGCATCGTTCTGCTTCTCTTGAGCTTCAGTCTTACCTTGGCTCACCTCCCTTGCCGTGCATGGTGTGGTGGTGCCCGTGGCTCAGACTGCCCGTGCACAGTTATAGGGGTACAAAAAGTGTACCCCTCTTTTTGTACACCGACATGAGGGGCCCGGCATCTATCTTTCCCCTTTTCTCGTTTCCCTTTCCAAATACCTAGCTCTCTCTTTCCCTTTGTCCCTCCAAATCTCGACGGTGAAAGCATGACAGCAAGGTGGGCGTCCAGAGGCGGCAGCCGCGGCGAGAAGAGCGGTGGCGACCACAAGTTCGGTGGAACCCTAGGTCCTGAAAGCAAGGGTGGCGAATTCAGTGGCGTAGGAGGCAACGGCGGCGGATCCAGTGGAACAGGGGGTGGGGGTTTCCTGGGCGACGGCGGGCCAGGAGAACCGACTGCTAGGGTCTCTTCAGTGCTTCACTTTGGTGGCAGTAAGGTAAGTTCTTTACATCCCAGCATTTTTGCCCAGAATTCATGACCTGTTTTTTCGTGCTTCCCTTCACTGTTGGGTGCTCTGTAAAATTCAATTTGCATAGGATGATCCGCCGCTGGGATTTGATTTTGGGCTTCCAAAATATTAGCACGGTCATGAGGTTAGTCTATTGTGCATGATCTTCAAAGTAGTACTGCTATTGCAGTCAAGCTGTGAAAAAGTTCAGTGTTTACTTTCTGCAGTGTCAAGTTCAGTTATAAATTGACTTGAATTGCTCATGATTTATTTAGGATACTAGCACTTGTGATTATGTTGAATGGGTTGATGGGGAGTGGGATAGCAAAGCAAAGTCAGTCATTAAGTATCTTGCCATGAAGAACAAGAAACCAGAGACAAAGATTATAGAATATGAAGTAGAAATTAAAAGGAATGAGAAATAAAAGAGAGCAATGGTTAAGATGCAGAAGGAAATATTGCTCTATAGGGATAGGATCTTAGGATTTGGAGGTCTGTTGTATCTTGGCCTATTTTCCATTATGATTGGTGTCATAGTTAGCAAGTAGATTGTTCACAAAGTTTGATGTACTGCGCAGTCATGTATTGACATCATTGTTATCGACATGTGAAATGAGGATGAAATATTTTTTATTCAGTTCATGGGCACATTGTAACAGAGATTGCAGCAGAAATAACGTGGGGCCATCATGTTGGCATGTTCTATATTTTGGCAGTCAATGCACATTTGGCATATTCTATATTTGGTAAGTGGTGCACATGGGCACATCACCTAGCAGCACTACTGATTTGTGCATTAGCACAGTTCATTGTCATGTTGCAACATAGTAGCAACATCTAGCAGCACCTACACCATCGAATCAACACTGAAGGAAAGCAACATCAGATATTCAATATTCTGATATTGAACTGAACTTGACACATAGGGTGAACACTAGATCTTCAGTTCTTCAGTCACAATGAACCAGACCAAACTGTACTGATTGCATAACTTATACATGGAGAAGTCAACATGTTGACCGCCGTCCTCTTTGACACCTGCGCCACCTGATCCTGAGCCACCTCCTCGTCTTCCACCTTCACTATGTCAAGGACATCTGGAAGAAGCTCGACGTCGATGGGCAATGTCTTGTCACCCTGGACGCCGATCGGTGCAACCATCTGCACGGCGTCCTCCTGGCCCTCTTCATTGTCATCAAGGATACCTAGTACCTCGTCCACATCATCCTCCAAGACGTAAGAGCCCACCGGCTGGACTAGCCCAGACACGTGGTGGACCTGGTAGTCTGGTGATACGTCTCCAACGTATCTATCATTTTTGATTGTCCCATGCTGTTATATTATCATTCTTGGATGTTTTACAATCATTTTATAGTCATTTTATATCATTTTTTGGTACTAACCTATTGACATAGTGCCAAGTGCCAGTTACTGGTTTCTGCATGTTTTTTACATCACAGGAAATCAATAGCAAACGGAGTCCAAATGCAGCGAAACTTTTTGTGGATTTATTTTAGACCAGAAGACATCCAGTGGGCCAAAGAAGTATCAAGGAGGGGGCCCGAGGTGAGCACAAGACACCAGGGCGCGCCAGGAGGCCCAAGCGCGCCCTAGTGGGTTGTGCCCACCTCAGTAGCCTCCCGCACCGCCTCTTTGATCTATAAATACCCCAATATTCCAGAAACCCTAGGGGAGTCGACGAAAATCAATTCCAGCCGCCACAGAGTCCAGAACAACCAGATCCAATCTAGACACCATCACGGAAGGGTGCATCATGTCCATTGGTGCCTCTCAGACGATGTGTGAGTAGTTCTTTGTAGACCTACGGGTTCGTAGTTAGTAGCTAGATGGCTTCCTCTCTCTCGTTCGATTCTCAATGCAATGATCTCTTGGAGATCCATATGATTTAACTCTTTTTGCGGTGTGTTTGTCGGGATCCGATGAACTTTGAATTTATGATCAGATCTATCTTTTTATCCATGAAAGTTATTTGAGTCTTCTTTGATCTCTTATATGCATGATTTCTTATAGCCTCGTATTTCTTCTCTGATATTTGGGTTTTGTTTGGCCAACTTGATCTATTTATCTTGTAATGGGAAGGGGTGCTTTGTAGTGGGTTTGATCTTACGGTGCTTGATCCCAGTGACAGAGAGGGAATCGACACGTATGTGTCGTTGCTACTAAGGATAAAACGGTGGGGTCTATTTCTACATAAATAGATCTTGTCTACATCATGTCATCGTTCTTATTGCATTACTCCATTTCTCCATGAACTTAATACACTAGATGCATGTTGGATAGCGGTCGATGTGTGGAGTAATAGTAGTAGATGTAGGCAGGAGTCGGTCTACTAATCTTGGATGTGATGCCTATATAATGATCATTGCCTAGATATCGTCATGATTATTATAAGTTCTATTAATTGCCCAACGGTAATGTGTTCACCCACCGTTTGCTATTTTTCTCGAGAGAAGCCACTAGTGAAATCTACGGCCTCCGGGTCTCTTCTTTAATATATTTGCCTTTGCGATCTATTTTATTTTCCTTTTATTTTCAGATCTATTCAACCAAAAAGACAAAAATACCTTGCTGCACTTTATTTTATTTGGCGTTCGATCTATTAATATTTACAACTCTCTCACGTCCGTTTGCCAATTTCTGGCGCCGTTACCCAAAAGGGATTGACAACCCCTTTAACACGTCGGGTTGCGAGTATTTGTTATTTGTGTGCAGGTGTTGTTTACGTAGTGTTGCTTGGTTCTCCTACTGGTTCGATAACCTTGGTCTCATCATTGAGGGAAATACCAACTGTTGTTGTGCTGCATCATCCCTTCCTCTTTGGGGAAATACCGACGTAGTTCTAGCAGACATCAAAAGGAACTTCTGGCGCCGTTGCCGGGGAGGTTCATCAACATCTAGGAGGTTCATAATAACAAATCTCATCTCCTTGCAATTTACATTATTTGCCATTTGCCTCTTGTTTTTCGTTCGCTGTTTTCTTGTCAGATCTATCATTTGCTTGCAATCATGAGCGATTTTGGTATGGCAGCAACAGATGATGGCCTAACTTCTAAGATTGGACATACGGGCAATCCGGATGCTAAAACTTTTATCTTGGGGCAAGGGAATGTTATCGGAAAGGAACGTATCCAAGAATTTTTTAGTTGTGTGGGAAATCTAAGTCTTGATGATGCTCCTATACTTAGAACTGCTAGATCTTATGCAGATGCTATTTCAGCACTAGTTCCGAAACTTGAAAGCAAATTTATCCGTACTCATCCCACTTTGTAATGATTGTTTTTTGAGCTTCCCGCTATAAAGAATCCTAAGGCTGAAAAGTTGGCCACTCTTGTTCTTATGAATGCGTTTGACTACATCATACGGGAAGCTTGGGAAATCTTTGATTTTTATGGTATGAATCATGAAAAACCTGTGATAGATGAAATTCTTTACAATAGTGATTATTCTTTAAGACATTTACTTGGGGATAATAAAATCTTTGATGAGAATCTTAAAAAGGAAGTCCCCATTTTAGACATAATCCAACAAGTTTTCAATAATGTTAATCAACATTACTCTTGGATTTTGCTGGAAATCAAAGGGGTTATGATAATGAGAAACTCAATAATGCTAAAGTTTCTATGGATAATATGTTTTATGTTGTTTTTACAAAACCCCATGATGAAAACACCTCTAAGGAAATTAAGAAGAAGGACGACAAAACTTAGATCCTTGCTTTATGCCTAGCTAAGGGCGTAAAACGACAGCGCTTGTTGGGAGGCAACCCAATGAATAAAATTTATTTTTGCTTTTTGCTTTTTGTTCTTGAGTGTTTGCACAATTATGCTACTGGATTGTGTTTTTTGTGTTTTAATTAGTGTTTGTGCCAAGTAAAGTCTTTAGGATCTTCTTGGGTGATAGTTATTTCATCTTGCTAAAAAATAGAAACTTATGCACTCACGAAAATAATTTTCATAAATCACAGAAACGTGATTTTGCTCTGATTATTTTTTGCAGAAGATTAATATACAAATATCTCAGGCTTTCCTAATTTCTCAGGATTTTTGGAGTTTCAGACGTATTCGAAATATCCAGATTGCTACAGACTGTTCTGTTTTTGACATATTCTATTTTCTTTGCGTTGTGTGCTTGTTTTGATGATTCTATGGTTTTCTTTGATGAGTTTTTACTAGTTCCATTTAATGTATGATTGGCACAACATGATCCCTGTTTGCACAAGTAGGAACAAGGTGAAACCTTCATTAGCTTAGTGAGAAAGGATAGGAAGACATTAGCATATTACTCAACCAGTAGCATCAAATTCATGATGGACAATACGCAAAACATTGCCTCATTGAACCAATGGCAATAAATTGACATGCAAAATAATAGCACTATTATGTCATGACACTAATAACATTCCCTCCCTGCTCCACCACATGATTCACCTCCATAGACAAACATACACACGTACATGATTCAACATAGGGTCCTACTAAAGATTTGTTTAACTCCAACAGGAAAATTAGGCAGTAATAAATTAGTGGTACTTAAGTACTCCTAATTAATTAAGTGAGACAGCAGAAGTGGAAGGGCTCCTTGGAGGATCGTCTCACATGTAAGGTAGTCGTTGCCGGAGCCTTTGAATGGCCTCGACTGAGGCCTCTGGCTTCAGCAAGATCGCCTTGGCACTGTTTATTCTTATTCTTCTTCTTCCTCTTCATGCTCTGTTTCTCTTTCTCCTCACCAGTTGGTGAAACCATGTACATGATTGGCCTTCTAATTCAGAATTGGTTTCGTCACTGAGGGAGTACAAGTGTACTAGTAAAAAACAGCATTATTTTCTCATGGCAGTCGGAAAATAGAGATGAACACATGCATTAAATATCATTCTTACCTAAAGGAAGGTTATGGCGCCAATATGGATGATGAGGATTAGAACACAGATCTCCCTTTGTGCAGTTCCACCAAAATGAACCAACTGTTCCATTCTGACATTTCAGTTAAACAACACAAAAGTCACTTCTTTTAAGAAGAGTTTTGTGCAGTGCACCAAAAGGTCACAACAGCAACCAGGTGAATTGGATATCCCTGTTTGCACAAAAAGGCACAGAGGAAAAGAGTCAGAGTCTCAAACAATTACAGGCAAAAACATTTGGCTAAACTTGTCATGGCTTATAACAGTGGCATGGCTTCATTTTTACTAGGGACATTAGATTAAGAATAGCTAAGGCTGCGCTCGGTTCACAGGTTTGGTGCAGGATTTTCGTAGGAACACAATTCCTACGGTATTCTTTCCCTTCCAACCGTTCGGAACACGGGAAAGGTGAATAGTGTTTCGTAGGAAAGCTGGTCTGGTAGTACTGATTCCATAGGATTAGAAACATCCACACGCTGCTCATTTTTTGGGCGGAAGCCCGAGGCAGGCGCTCGCTGCCATGCGTTAGACAGGTTGTTGTGCTGTGTTGCCAGAATAAAAAAATCAACCTATGTGTGGTACGTGAGGTGAGGACAAGAGTAGTCACTGTCCATAGATTTATACCTACATTCCTTTCCAATTCCTCTATTTTCATCAAGACCTATGTTTTCTGCCCCTTTATTCCGAATGGAGCCTAAATATTTGGTATAAGGGCATGGGACAGTGGGTGCACCAACAGTCCAGCACCATGTACGTAAATAGGGGCATAAAGTGGTGATTCATAGTTTGTTGCCCCGAGAAACAAACATCCAAGAAACATATCTGGGTTGGTCCCATTTTTGTTCACTCTAGCCACCTACTCCTATGTGTGCATAGCAAATCTGCTCCTGGTCATACCACTGTGTACAGCGTTACCCCTATATTTCCCTTTTCGACCAAGAGACCGGTTGGATGACCAGTTTGTTCCACTTTCACCCCCTTTCCTTCCTGTTTGTACCAAGTCCGATGTACATACTAGATTCCCCCACCCCCACTTTATTTCTTGTTTGAACCAAGTACTCCCTCCGTCCGGAATTACTTGGCATCAAAAAGGATGTGTCTAGAACTAAAATACATATAGATACATCCATTTCAATGACAAGTATTTTTGGACGGAGGGAGTACAAGATTCGACTCCATGAAGTAGCTTTAGCTCTAACAATAGAAGAAAAAAAATGTGACTTTGGACCATCCGATCGATAGGGGCTGAGAGGTAGAAAATGATGCACATGCAGCGATGTAGCAAGCTGGGGAAGTAGAGCTAAGGCGGTTTTGAACGAAGATATACTTGAAGGTCATCGGGATGTGGATAGGTGGACGGCGGGAGGCCGAATCCGCCCACAGGCAACGACGAAGGGATCGGAGGACCTCCCGGGCCGGCGCTCGGCCAGAGATAACGGTGTGGCCGGCAGTGGGTCTCCTCCCTCGCTGTCGACGACGGCCTAAACACTGCCCCTCCTCCCCTTCACCGGCGGAGGGGGATACGTCCGGCTCTGTAACCAGCGGTGAGGATAGAAAGCCAGTGTTTTTTGAAGGGAGAAAGACAGTGTTACTACCCCTATCTTGTTTAAATCTTGTTTAGATGCAATGCGATGGCGCACCTCCCTCCACCTCAGGCGACTCCCATGGCGATTCTAGGGTTTAACCCTACGATCTCCATCCGGCGACTCCAATGGATGGCCTACTCCATTGGGATTTCTCCCCCGGCCTCAAGGTCGAGGCACAGGTGTGTGCAAGGTTTGGATCTACGGTCCACTTCGTCCCCAACCCCGCTCCAAGGAATTCTTCCTTGAAGTCTCCTTCTCCTCGGCGTCTTTTCCCCTCTCGGTGGATTCGGTGGGTTTGGCCCTTTAGTCATGTATTGGAGGTCTTAGTGCTGGTTTCAATGTAATGCGTTTGGGTGATCGCCATTTTCGGTTCTCAGTGGCCTCAAATCGTGTGGGGCATTTCATTTTTGGATTACGGGACCGTATCTGGCCGGAATTTATCTGTCATTTTCATCTTCACCGTGGTATGGGTTCACATCCCCGGCTCCCCTCATGGCATGCAGATTCTGAGCTGACTGGTTTGGCTTCCTCAACGGGTCTGGCTATTAAATCTAAATGGCTTTCTACCCAGAGTATGCTGCCTTTGGATCCCGCGTCTGTACCAGTGCTGTAGAAATTGGGTTTCATTCCGCCGCCGACAGACTTACATTCCGGCGAGCCTTCAGATCTGATCTCTTTTGGAAGTTTCTTGACTCCGGTTTCTCCGGATTCTTTTCGGATTGGTTCAATATCCCTACCTATTTCTTCCGATATTCCTGGAAGGTTGCCTTCTTTTCGTGGTGGACAATACATTATGGGTTCGTGGGATTCAATCCCGGATGATACTCTACTTTCTATTTTGGATGGCTAGCAGGCTGGATATGATAATGACAATGTTAAGCTTATGGTCCAAGTATCATCAGTCCCAACCAAAGAATACATCTACAAAAGGCTTTTGCATTGCTCTCTCTGTGATCGTCTTGGTCATGTTGATGAATCCTGCACTGGAGTTTTTTGTCAATGTTGTGGGGATGACTCTGGAGTCTGCGCTTGTTTTGCTCCACGTACTGATGATCATGAGCATGTACCATGCAAGGTGGGCCCAGATCCCTTGGGTTGTCCGTGTACTGCATGTTCTGCGTTAGACCATATGACTAGGCTCTGTCCTGGGCTTCGTCGCTGCTCTTTCTGCTTTCGTCTGGGCCACAAGTCACGTAAGCCCAAGGCTTGTAATTTTCTCCCTCGTTGGGCCTGGAAACAAAAATATCTAACACAATCGGAGAGGATCTTGCCTCGGGTTGCTGTGGATGAGCTTGTGGTTGGTAACTCTATGGATGATGGTATGGCCCATGTTGTTAGGGATTCGCGTGGAGGTTGGATTTGGAAACGGAAACAGATAATCCCATGTCTTGCAGACGTGGCTAACCCTCATTGCTTGACGATACGCCTGCCTGGTCAGGGTGTAGTCAATTCTGCCTGCCAAAAACCCCAATCGGGTGAGCCGACGCTCTCCTCGAGTTCCACACCCATGCCTCCACCATCTCGATTCTTCTCGCCTTTGACCTGGAGCAAGAAAGCCATACCTCCTCCTCCGGTGAACCCTCTCCAGCAGGCTCAGTCCCCGGCATCCTCAACCATGGCGAACTTCCCGGTGCGCCCGTTTGCCTTCGCTCCGGATGGATCGACCTTCGATCGTGGGCCTGCTCACCGTGTCAAGCGTCATGTCATGGTGGTGGATGATCCGCCTCTGAACCATGACAGGTACGCCATCATTTTTGTCCACCCTCCGGTCCCAGATCATCAGAAGGAGTTCTGGTTAGCCGAGGTCTGCCGCATTATTATTGGTGATTTAGAGTATGATCTGCTTGATGACTTTGTTTACCCGCTGGGTATCGGGTGTGTGGTGTTTGCGGATATGGAAAGTAGAGATGCTGCCATTAGAGAAGGACCACATGCTTTGACTGATGATTCCACCTTCTCCTTAGTTCCGCATGATGAGAGTATCAATATGCGCATGCCTGCTTTTGAATATGAAGTTTGGATTAAGTTTCTTGCCTTTCCAATGGATTATCAAACTGAACATTACGTTCATAAGGCTGTTTCAAACTTTGGAAAGCTTCTCGTCTGGCCCCGTCTGGGCCAGAACAAGGCTAGAATTCTTGTCAAATGCCATATCAAAGATGTTGCTGAGGTGCCACACAGTCTTGTGATTACCAGGGTTGGTTTACTGCCTGGTCTTGCCCGCTCGTGGTCTGTGCCTATTTATGTTCTGAATGGTAGAAACATTATCCCTAATTTAGTTGGTAATGCGGATGTCCCCCCGCTCCTGAATGCATCTCCACATCCATACGAGCTTCCTTACTACACCCTCATGCAGCAAGCACAAATCGATGAGATGGCTGCTCAAGATGCTCTTAATGAGGCAGCCTGGAACGCCCCTGAACCTACTCAGGAACAAGTTCAGGAAAATGGTTGGGGTGTGTGGCCTGTGATCCCTCCACCATATACTGGGTTCAGTTTCAGGACATTCTTTCAGTATGATGGACCGTCACTCATGGATGGTGTGGATCCGGAGCATAATGTGCAAGACAACCTGTCTGATATTTGGTCTTCTGACTTTGAGTTTCAGGCGGTGCAAGCTTCGGCTGACGGATTTGTGAATGGCAGTCCTGCTACTAGAATGGAGTTCGTCAGAGCCGGAGGAAGCTCTGTTTATCTTCGGGTTGCTGCTGATCACGAGTTTCTGCTTTGGATCAGGAGGATGCTCAAGCGCATATATACACCAGCTATCACCTTCCAGCATACTTCGCCTATGATGGCTGCCCCTAAACGCTTTCAAGCTAATTCAGAACCATCTTAATGCCGCTGCTGCAGCCTGGATTGAAAGTATGGCACCTGAACCTGATGTCCTCTCCATGGTCTTTGCTACTACATTTCAGTGGGGAACAGTTGTTGTTCCATCGTCTCTGCTGTCTTCTGAGCCCAGGGTTTCCGCTGCGGACTGGGATTTGCCTGATCATTCTCCTGGCCTCAAGGTGATCACACAACTTGTCTCGGTAGATGTGGAATCTCAGTTAGTGCCTCCGTCAGACCCGCCTAATGCTCTTCAGGTGATTGCATCCTCCTGTCTATTAAATGCTCCACAATCTCGCAATGTGTTAGTGCCCTTGGACACCACTGCTGTCAGACGGAGTACTAGATCCAACAAGTATGATGGATTCAAGATCAACCATGCCTCCGACACTAAGCGTTCCAAGTCAAGGGTGAAACCACGAGAGACTCCTTTTGTCACTGCTATTTCTTTGGCTGCTGCTCCTGTGCAGGTGCTCACTACTGCTTGCCCCCCTCCAACACCGATTGAAGATCTTCAACAAATGGGAAGCAATTGTGGAATTGCTCAGGAAGCCCTCTCCCACGAGAAGCTGCTGGATGACCAGCACTCGTCTGTGGTTCTTCCTTTCTGATGAATAAATCGTGGAACGTACTTTCATGGAACATCAGAGGAATAAACTCTGATGCAAAACTTTTGGCTATTAGGAATGCGATCGATACTAGCGGTTGTTCTATGCTATGTATCCAGGAAACTAAACGTGAATCCTTCGATCTTGCCTTTATTAAAACTTTCTGCCCTAAGCGTTTTGATAAGTTTGTTTTTGCACCATCAGTGGGTGCCTCGGGTGGTATCATTATAATTTGGAATAGTTCTGTGTTTATGGGCACGCCTTGGTATGTGGATTCTTTTGCGGTGGGGGTTTCTTTCGTTGCCACGCAATCGAATGATTCATGGAATCTGATCAATGTCTATGGCCCCTGCTCTGGCCAGCGTCCAGTGGACTTTACAAATTGTCTTTTTGACCTAAATATTCCTGATGATGAAAAATGGCTGATTCTTGGTGATTTTAATTTTATTCGATCCACGAATAACAGAAACAAACCTGGGGAGATGCTGCGGACATGTTGCTGTTTAATGAGCTCATCTGTGCACAGTCGCTAATGGAATTACCTGTGAAAGGCCGAGCATATACCTGGAGCAATATGCAGGATGATCCTCTGCTGGAACAGTTGGATTGGTTCTTCTCGTCGTCTTGTTGGACTACCTCCTATCCAAACACGATGGTCCTGCCTCTGGGAAAGCCGGTGTCCGACCACATCCCATGCGTGGTCACAATTGAATCAAGTATCCCCCGGTCCAAGCTCTTTCGGTTTGAGAACTTTTGGATTAATCATGATGGGTTCATGGAGGTTGTTGCTAACTCCTGGTCTAAGGCATGTCACGCCCCGAATGCCGCAGCGCGCATATGTAAAAAGCTTAAAACCCTGAGATATTGTGACGCCCCCGATTCAATCGTACACTAATCATGCACGCAAATGTGTACGATCAAGATCAGGGACTCACGGGAAGATATCACAACACAACTCTAAAACATAAATAAGTCATACAAGCATCATAATACAAGCCAGGGGCCTCGAGGGCTCGAATACAAGTGCTCGATCATAGACGAGTCAGCGGAAGCAACAATATCTGAGTACAGACATAAGTTAAACAAGTTTGCCTTAAGAAGGCTAGCACAAACTGGGATACAGATCGAAAGAGGCGCAGGCCTCCTGCCTGGGATCCTCCTAACTACTCCTGGTCGTCATCAGCGGGCTGCACGTAGTAGTAGGCACCTCCAGTGTAGTAGTCGTCATCGACGGAGCCGTCTGGCTCCTGGGCTCCAGCATCTGGTTGCGCCAACCAGGTAGAAGGGAAAGGGGGAAAAGGGGAGAGAAAACCAACCGTGAGTACTCATCCAAAGTACTCGCAAGCAAGGAGCTACACTACATATGCATGGGTATATGTGTAAGGAGGCCATATCAGTGGACTGAACTGCAGAATGCCAGAATAAGAGGGGGATAGCTAGTCCTATCGAAGACTACGCTTCTGGCAGCCTCCGTCTTGCAGCATGTAGAAGAGAGTAGATCGAAGTCCTCCAAGTAGCATCTCCAAGTAGCATCTCCAGTAGCATCGCATAGCATAATCCTACCCGGTGATCCTCTCCTAGTCGCCCTGTTAGAGAGAGATCACCGGGTTGTATCTGGCACTTGGAAGGGTGTGTTTTATTAAGTATCCAGTTCTAGTTGTCATAAGGTCAAGGTAAAACTCCGGGTCGTCCTTTTACCGAGGAACACGGCTATTCGAATAGATAAACTTCCCTGCAGGGGTGCACCACATAACCCAACACGCTTGATCCCATTTGGCCGGACACACTTTCCTGGGTCATGCCCGGCCTCGGAAGATCAACACGTCGCAGCCCCACCTAGGCACAACAGAGAGGTCAGCACGCCGGTCTAACTCCTATGGCGCAGGGGTCTGGGCCCATCGCCCTTTGCACACCTACACGTTGCGTACGCGGCCGGAAGCAAAACTAGCCCCCTTAATACAAGTGCAGGCTTACCTTCCAATCCGGCGCGCGCCACTCAGTCGCTGACGTCAAGAAGGCTTCGGCTGATACCACGACGTCGGGATACCCATAACTACTCCCGCGTAGATGGTTAGTGCGTATAGACCAAATGGCCAGACTCAAATCAAATACCCAGGTCTCGTTAAGCATGTTAAGTATCCGCGAACGCCGAACAGGGCCAGGCCCACCTGTCTCCTAGGTGGTCTCAACCTGCCCTGTCGCTCCGCCACAAAGTAACAGTCGGGGGCCATCGGGAACCCAGGCCCACCTCTACCGGGATGGAGGCACCTGTCCTTTCAGCCCCCTCATCAGAATCACTTGTGGGTACTCATCAAGCTGACCCGACTTTAGTCACCATCTGTACAGTATGTATGTATGTATAGTATATACCCGTGATCACCTCCCAAGTGATCACTGCCCAATAGTATAGCAAGGCAGACTGACAAGAATGTAGGGCCAATGATGATAAACTAGCATCCTATACTAAGTATTTAGGATTGCACGTAAGGTATCAACAGATGTAGCAACAATGTCAGGCTATGCATCAGAATAGGATTAACAGAAAGCAGTAACATGCTACACTACTCTAATCCAAGCAGTATAGAGGAGAATAGGCGATATCTGGTGATCAAGGGGGGGCTTGCCTGGTTGCTCAGACAAGTAGGGGTCGTCGGTGACGTAGTCGACCACAGGGGCATCATCATCGTCACGGGGTCTACCGGAGAGAAGAGCGGGGAGAAACAGTAAATACATAGCAAGCAAGTGCATAACAGTACAACAAGCAGAGCTAGACGTGTTCTAACGCGGTATGAGGTGATACCGGTGAAGGGGGGAAACATCCGGGAAAGTATCCCCGGTGTTCCGTGTTTTCGGACAGATGAATCGGAGGTGAAATGTTGCGGGTTCACTATGCTAGGGACGCGTGGCGGATGAACGGGCTGCGTATCAGGATCCGTCTCGTCGTTCTGAGCAACTTTCATGTTGAAAATAATTTAATCCGAGTTACGGTTTAAAAGATATGATTTTCGAAAGATTTATTAATTTCTGGAATTTAATTAATTATTTAATTTAATTCAAAAATGGATTTATGATGTCGGCATGATGTCATGCTGACGTCAGCAGTCAACAGGGTTGACTGGTCAACCTGACGTGTGGGTCCCGCATGTCATACTCTGTTTACTCTAATTAGGCTTTAACCAATCTAATTACAGTTTAACTAATTAACAATAGTTAATTAGGTTAACTAAACCAGATTAATTAAGTTAAATAATTCACTAATTATTAATTAATTAATTAATTCTTTTTTTATTTTATTTCCCTTTTTAATGTTTCACAGGGGCGGGCCCCACTTGTCATTTGGCCAGGGGGCCATAGCGGGTAAACAGGTTACGGCCACGGGCGCTAGGACCTGGTTGGGCGAGGGAGGCCGCTCGAGGGAGCGAGCAGGGGTGGCGCACCCGAGCGCGCACGGTGGCGTGCCGGGCGGGGCGAGGCAGGCCATGAGAGGCCATGGTGAGGTGCCATGGCGCGGTTGCGGGCGCACCCGTGCGGGGCCAAGCCAGTGCACATGCGGCGCGGGTGCGGGACGACGCATGCAGCGGCAAGGCGACGGGCGAGCCGGCGCGGTGGTGCCCGCGCGGGGACAGAGGGGAGAGGGAGCCGGCGCAGGACGAGGAGATGCGACGCGATGGGCGTGTAGCGCGTGCAGTGAGCACGGTGAGAGCGAGGCTCGGACGGGCATGGCGGTGGATCTGCGAGGGAGGAAGAGGGGAAGGGAAGGGGGCTCACAAAGCCTTGTAGTTGAGCGAGGCGTGCTCGAGGAGGAGGACGAGGACGTGTGCAGTCCGTCGAGGAGGTCCGGCGAGGTCCGACGGGGTCGGGGTCGGTGATGAGGCGAGGCCGCGGCGTCGGCCGACGAGCGCCAAGGTGGCAAGCCTAGCCCCGGCGCGGCAGGCGCGCAGGCAAGGGGGAGGCCTGGGTGCTCGAGGCGATGGCGTGCTGCGAGGAGATGGTCGGTCTCCGGCAAGGGCGTCCGACGCGGGGTGCGAAGGAGGAGATCGGCGATGTGAGGGGGTCGGAGCATGGCAGGGAGCCACGAGAAGGTGGCCGTGGCGTGGGGGGCCTTCTACGCCGGCGAGGTGGGGCGACGGGCGGCGGGATTGGCGATGGGGACGGGGCGGGGCGTCGGCCCGATACCGATCCAGAACTGGATCGGGGGGGAGGGGAGAGAGCGAGTGGGGGTGTGGGTGGTTAGGGTTTGCGGGGGGTGAGGGGATAAGGTGTGGCCGGCTGGGCCTGGTGGGTTGGCCCAGTGGGGTTGATGCCTGCTGGGCCGGAGCCCGGGGGGTTCTTTTCTCTTTATTTTGTTAGTTTTCTTTACTGGTTTTGTGTTTTCTTTGCTTTTTATTTATACTTTTCTATTATTTTAGCTGTCAAGTGATTTTTGTTAATAATGAAACTTTGCACATAATTCCTAGCCAACACTATAAGGTTGCGCGAAAAGTTTGAGGCCAATTGGAACTGTTCTAATTTATAGTTGAATTAAAATGCTCTTATTTAATCTTGTTGTTCCACTAAATGAATTCCAGGGGCAATTTGGGAAACCAAATGAGGTTGGTTCCAACATGTTCATTACTTAGTGAATATTTGCCACTCATCGAACATTTTTATTTGATAGTTTAAAGAAATAATAATTTGACTTGTTATTTGAATTTGAATTTGATCTCGGTTTGAAACAAGTGAGGTTTAACAAAAGTTTAATCATGATGACCTGGCATGGTTAGCAAGGGTTTACTGTAGCTTAACTACCCGGGCGTCACAGATATGATCTTAAGCGATGGAGCAAGGGTATCTCAAAGCTTAAAATTATGATTCAAAACAGTAATGAGGCTCTGGCTTTCATGGACGCTCTTGAGGATAAACGACCTCTATATGTCCAGGAATCAAATTTCAGGAAGATATTGAAATCCCATTTACAGGCCTTGCTCAAATACCAGAATGAATATTGGAGGAAGAGATGTACTATCAGGTATTTTAGATTTGCTGATGAGAACACTAAGCTTTTCCAATCTCTGGCCACAGAGAGATATAGACACAATGCTATTGCCATGCTTAGAGTTGGTGAGGTGGAAATCCATGACCATGTTGGCAAGGAGGGGGTTCTGTTCAATACATACAAGGAACGATTAGGTTCTTCTAAACCCACCAGCATGCGGTTTGATCTTTCTAGGATCATCCGCCGGATCGATGGGTTGGATCAATTGAGTGCGCCCTTCTCTACTGAAGAGATAGATGCTGTTATTAAGGAAATGCCAAATGACAGAGCCCCCGGCCTGGATGGTTTCAATGGTTGTTTTCTTAAGAATTGCTGGCAAATCATCAAGACGGATTTTTACGACCTGTGTCATGCTTTCCATGCAGGTGGGCTAGATATCACTAGCATTAGTGAGGGATACATCACCCTGATTCTAAAAATATCCTCTCCGGAAACCGCTAATGATTTTAGACCAATTACCCTACTGAATTGTTGTCTGAAAATCATTACAAAGATCCTGGCTAACCGACTGCAGAAAGTTATACTCAAAATCATCCATAGGAAGCAATATGGTTTTATCAAGGGGAGGACCATTCAGGATTTCCTTGCGTGGTCGTACGAATATATTCATCAATTCCACTCATCTGCGAGAGAGATTGTCTTGCTTAAGCTTGACTTTGCCAAGGCTTTTGATACGATTGAACATGCCCCCATGTTGGAAATCATGGAACACAAGGGATTTAATGACAAATGGTTATGTTGGATGGAAACGATTTTTGGTTTGGGAGTTTCATCTGTCCTCTTAAATGGTGTTCCTGGTCGGAAATTCAAATGCAAATGTGGAGTATGACAGGGTGACCCTCTCTCGCCACTGATCTTTGTCCTTGCAGCTGACCTTCTCCAGGCCGCAATTAACGATGCTTACGCCCGGGGTCTACTGGAGCTTCCTATTCCTCGTGAAAATGCAGGTGACTTCCCGGTGGTGCAATACGCAGACGATACAATCTTGGTTATGCAAGCTTGTCCTACACAGGCTGCCCACATGAAACTTATCATGGAGGATTATGCAGCTTCGGTGGGGCTCAAGATCAACTTCCGTAAATCAACCCTCATACCCATTAACATCGATCACCAACATGCTAGTGAGTTAGCGGAGGTTTTTGGCTACTCTGTTGCCACCTTGCCATTCACTTACCTCGGTCTCCCCATGGGGACAATGAGGCCGAGTGTTCTCGATCTCATGCCGCTGGTGCAATCAGTTGAGAGGAAAACCTCCACTGCCTTGTCGCTGATGTCGTCGGGGGCCAAGTTGACTCTGGTCAATTCGGTGGTGACCTCCATGCTGATCTATGCAATGTGTACAATCAAGCTGCACCCCAAAGTGATTGAGCATCTCGACAGACTGCGCCGATACTGCCTTTGGGCGAAAAACTCTGACGATGGGGTCAAAGCCAACTTCCTTGCTGCCTGGGAGCTCGTTTGTCGACCTAAACGATGTGGTGGCCTTGGTGTTATTGATATCAAGACGCAAAATACCACGCTCCTCTTAAAGCACTTGTTCAAGTTCTACAATCGTGAGGATGTACCCTGGGTTCAACTAGTCTGGGATGCGTATTACACAAATAAGGTACTGCACGCCACTGAATTGGTGGGCTCCTTCTGGTGGAAAGACGTGATGCAGCTCAGTGGGATCTTCCGGGGGATCGCCAAAGTCATCCCAGGGGATGGCCATAGCTCTTTGTTTTGGAAAGATGTCTAGTTTGGTGACAATGACTCCACACTGATGGACACATATCCATGAGCCTTCTCCTTTGCCCTGAACGAGGATGACTCCATTGCCAAGGTTCTCATGACCACTGATCCGGCCATGATTTTCAGTCTGCCTCTTTCGATCCAGGCCAGGGAGGAGATCAGAGAGATTCAGCGTGGGTCTGCGCACGTCTGACTGGACAGTGACTGTGCCGACACTTGGGTCTGTGATCTAGGGCGTTTTTCTTCCAGAAAGTACTACAACCACTGTTTCAAGCAGGTGGTGGCCGATGAGGCGTTCTGTTGGCTCTGGAATTGCAAAAGCCCGACCAAGTTCAAACTGTTCGGGTGGCTGCTTCTGGTCGATCGCTTGAACACCAGGAACATGCTGAGGCGGCGACACTTTGCTATAGCCGGGAATAATTATGCTTGCATGTTCTGTCAGAACCCCCCCGAGGAAACTGTGGAGCACCTTTTCTTCACGTGCCCCTTCAGCTAGCGATGCTGGCGTAAGGTTGGGATGTCCTGGCCTAGGGGAGCCAACAGATTAGCCATCCTGCATGCGGGAAAAGATAGCTGTCGTCGACCCCTATTCATGGGTGTTTTTTTGCTGGCTGCTTGGAGCCTATGGATGGAGAGAAACAACCAACATTTCAGGGGGATTCCACACTCCTTCGTGGCATGGCTAGCTAGGTTCAAAAATCTATTGGAGCTGGTAGTCCATAACTGTCTAGAGAAATTCCATCCTTTTCTCTCTGATTACATTGTAAGTTTGGGACACTAGTCTTTGTTTGTGCAGCCTTTATGGCCGGGGGGCCGAAAACCCATTGTAACACACATGGAACTGTTCTCTTGTGAGTAATACAAAAGTTAGTGGGAGCCTCTCCCACTGTCGTTGACCCTCAAAAAAAGAGTGTGTGAATAGAGCAATCCTAGCAAGCAAGCGCGGAGGCTCCGACCTATATATACGTAGTGAGCAACCCTAGCAAGCAAGCAACCCCTATCTTTGTCAACTCATACAAGACCGAGAAATTTGATTACTACAACACCCTCTCCCTCGCGGACTGAGCTCCGGTGCCTTAACTGCACCTGCCTTTGGCTGCATGACAGGAGGGCCAACCACCTGTTGGGCCCACCTGTCATAGACGCAAAGTCAGGAGCAGTAAGTCGAAGCTTTCGCTATCCCTCCCGCACGAGGTGGATGGACATGCAGCAGTGGACTCGATACTGTAGAAGTAGGAGTAACATCATTATTGTTCGTCTTCTCGAAGAGGCGAAGAGCCAAGCGCAACCCGAACGTGGCAGTTGCGAACGCTCGCGTGGTGCGGTTCCTTGGAGTACTAGCCAGGCTCTTGCATGAGACAAAATTGCTATTGTTTAACAATTAAACTCCATTATCCATTGGTTGATACTCATTCTGCATAGGTCCACGCGCTTAGCACCGTTTCCTCCTGGGGTCACCAATGTTTATTTGCTAATTAATAGCATTGCATGCAATGAACTAGCCATTGCAAGTCATTAAAAGCATGCACACCTCTCATCTCTTATTGGTTGATATGTCAAGAAACAAGAAACAAGGTAGAAGTTAATGCACCGCGCCTAAGTGTTTTGGGACTATTTGGTTTTCGTAAGATGACTTACACACCTAGACGGAGGGAGTAGTATAGCCCTGTAAACCGGAAAGGAGTATTTGCCTTTCTAGAGATTTCAACAAGTGACTAGACTACACCATGTGCAGTACTCCCTCCCTTCCGGTTTATAGGGCTCAAATATCAAATCTCACGAACCAAGGCATTTTGCGATTGGAGGAGTGCATCTCGTACTTTACAAAACTACCATAATTAAACTCATGCATTAATTACGTAGTTCTCTCGTTTTCCTCTCCGCCTTGGTCGCGGTGCACAATATTGAGCACTCCTATATGACTAGCCGCTCTATCTACATGTGGGACATTTCAAAGCATCCGGGCCCGCGTGCCATCCACCAAATCACAGCGAGGTGCTACAGTCGAGACTCACCTGTCACCCATGTGTGGCCGTCATGACCCATCATATCACAAAACCCACACCTTTACCGGCAGTGGTAAGGTGGCCTCCAAGTTGGACTGGACGAAGCAACCATCATTTCACTGGAATGCTCGTTCAAGCCCTTTCTTCCCTTTCCTGAAGAAAACCTCACTCCAGGCTACTCACTTCTGCCATTTTTCTTTTGTACCGACGAAGGAAAGGTGGGCGAATCAGTTATGCTGCTATATTTTCATTCCAAGAATCTTCTTTTTGCGAAGCACCGACCGATTCTCACATCCTATTCTTTTCCCGTTTTCATTGCGATTTTCCTTTCGATTGCTTTTTGTTTGTCAGTTCATTGATGGATCCTGGAGCACTAGGCAAAGAGTTGCCGGCGGACAACCCACTGGAGACAGCGATCTCCAGGAAGCGAGCACCGACCAACGAGTTGACCATGTTGGCAGGCCAACCCATGGAGACGAAGAACTCCAAGAAACAAGCACTGGCCCAAGAGTTGAGGACGTTGGGGGACGAACTCCTCAGAGAAAGTTGGAAGAACAGCAAGGGCCCCACCGTGCCTACCCCAGGAACTCTGATTGCCACCTATGTGAGGCTCAAGACCGAGTTTGAGGAGATAGTCGCCGTTGAGAAGCAGTATTCCCCTGGCAAGGTGATGGCCCCATCGAGGACGAGGAGATGGCCCCCAGAGGGATGAGATCCCCCGGTGAGCTGCACAAGGTAAAAAATAATGGCTTATTACCATAGTTGTGGTTTTTGATTATTTGCAATGTGCTTGCTAATATGTTAGGGTTGTGCAGGTGCCGGTGGACGTCCTTGATGATTCCGATGTCGTGGCCCGTCCTGTTTGCATCGCCCCGGAGATCGATTCCGATGCCGCTGTCCATCCTGTGGACATCGCCCCAGAGATCGATTCCGATGTCGCGGTCAGTCCTGTAGACATCGCCCCAGAAATCGATTCCCATGCCGCTATCCGTGCTGTGGTCCTTGCCCGAGAGATCGATGACAAGAAATAGTTGGTCGCGCTAATCCTTCGGGGTAGTTTGCATTGCCCTGTGTTTAATTACCAGAACGATGCGTGTTATCAAACCATCTTAGGGCTAGTGCACTATCTTGTGTGGGCGGATCTCGCTACTTTTGTTTGATAGTGAATCATGCGATGAATCATGCAACCCTCTCCGAGTTATGGAAACAGATGTATCCTCACCAGCTTTTGATGTAATATATGGCATGATTAGATGTAAGTTTGAACTGTTTATCATATCAGCAGGGCTTGTTTGATGATTCTTGGTGTTAGTAGGCTAGCTACTGTGCGAGCTATAGTACTTGCAAAACACTCACCGAAGAGAAAGGTTGGGGCTGATGAGCTCGTGGTACGCTTATACTTATCCCTCATGGATCGACCAATAGCCCTAGCTCCTAAAATTGTAGGCTTAGCGATCGATGACCTAGGCGGGCTAGTTTGGCCTAGTGGGTTTCAGTAATATGACGTGCAACACAAAATCATAGCAGTGCAGAGACGTACTCCCTCCGTTCCAAAATAGATGACCTAGGCGGGCTAGTTTGTCCTAGTGGGTTTCAGTGATATGACGTGGTACAGTGCCATCCAGTCTTCGTGTGTGGTAGCAGTATTGCGGGTACAGTAAGTTTTCTTGAAGAAGCAGAATTCAACGAAGTGATGATGGTTCCTTCGTCCGAACAACTTACAGTGGGAAAGGTTGGGCCTACGATACGACCGGGGTAGACCAGGATAATTTTGTGCATGGCTGGTGGACCAGGATGGTCGACGTCCCACATGTCGGTGAATGAAAGTATTCTTTCCGATATAGAGGACGAGCAACGAGTATTCATTGTTTATTTTTTATGAAAGCTATTGTCTCCACTATTACGACGGAGGAGTGTGAAACACGGCAGCCCAGTGAACTTGGCATGTGCACCACTCCCTCCTTCCTCATGTAATGCCCAGGTTACAGCTTTTTCTCACTTCCTCTCTATCTATTTCCTCTCAAATGTTTTTTACCTTTGTTTTTTTAAGACAAAATTGTTTTTATGCCTTTTTTTAGAATTATTTTTTATACCTAGGAGCACGTGTAGAGACGGGCTCTTGCAGAGCCCACTCCTTGACTTTGTCAATGCCTCTCTCTCCTCCACATAAGGAGTACTACTTGCTATGCATGCATGCGGCGGGCAGATGGCGTCTTGAGGGGCCATGGCGGTGAGAGCGGGCTCCGTAAGCGGTCCGGAATCTAGCATAATTTTGGTTTTTACAATATTTCTTTCTCCATTGACAGGTAGGCCCGCGTAGATAGATAAAGAACACGAGCTGATGAGGCGCATGCGGACTGCTTGACTGGTCAACCTGACAAATACGGAGCTATACGCTGAGCCATATACAATGATCAAAGTGAGCTGTCAAGACAAGTTCGATGACCGCCAATGCATTTTACTTGGTAATAAATGACCAGGATCGAAGGGGAATCCAAATTTTCTTCGTCTTCTATCCTTGAGCTCTTGACAAACCAATGCACTATACGGTTGTCTGGCCACTCCACCCCAGAGCTCTCACCAAGCGTCGTTCATGCCACCGCGCTGCATACTAACCGGTAAGGCAGCAATGGCATCCCGCCGCGCCGAGTTCCTCGCCGCCCACGACCGCACACAAAATGGTAGGGAAGCGATGGCATCCCACCGTGCCGAGTTCATCATCGCTCGCGACCTCACAACTATGTGGGAGGAATTTGAAGATGCCAAGGCCGAATGGGCGGTAGAGCAAGAGGCGGCCAAAGCCGCACAGAGGGAGCGGAAAAGTCAGAAAGCACTCAAGAAAAGAGAGGCCCGCCGCAGCAAGAAGGAAAAGGACGCATGCGCTGCTGCAGAGAGGTTGGCAGAGATCCAAGCATGGTGCGGTGTCGCCGACAAAGCCGAGAAGGAGAACGACGGCGTCTGGCCAGCATGTGAGAAGTAGTAGTACTAGTAGTTTGTGTGTGTGTGTGTCTGAGTATGAGCATGTACCAGTACTACTAGTTACTAGTGTAGTTTCTAGAGCAAATTAACAGTACATTAGCCTAGACTAAATGGAAAAATTCCTATCCTAAGCATCAAATGGAATCTCTTTCTCTATAGGAACTAAGATGCATGTCATCTCACTTCCTATGATTTTCATATTCCTATCCTATGAACAAAAGGAGGCCTCTGTTGGAGTAACTACTGTAGCTAGCAGTACTGCTGGTACAGTAGTTTTCTTCAAGAAGCGGAATTCAACAAAGTCATGATGGTTCCTTCGTCCAAGCAACTTCAATGTGGGAAGTGGGCCTGTGATTTGACGGCTCATTAGTCATTGTTACTGCAGCGCGATGACCTGGGTGACTCCCTTGGAGTTCTGCGTGCATGGCAAGTGGACCAGGATGGTCGACGTCCCACATGTTGGCGAACGGAAGTATTCTTTCCAATATCGAGGAGCAAGGGAACCGCGTGGTGTAGTATCACTGCTGATTGGTTCGCAAAAAAAATAGTATCACTGCCGATTTATAATTATTTTTTATTCCTGATGAATGCTAGTGTCTCAACTCTTACGACGAAGGGTGCCAAACACGGCACGTGCTGGATGTCCCACACGTCAGCGAAAGGAGTGGGGCATGAATAGCATGGTAGAGCCCAGCGTAAAAAAACAGCGTGGTTGAGCATCTCCACTTCTTCCACTTCTGGGTCGGAGACCACATGTAGTAGTACTTAGTGGTATGAATGATACAAAGTGCGACCTGGAGACAAAGACACGTCTAGTTGGAAGGTCTCGGGGCATACACGTAAACAAATATAAAAGTTAATATGTGCCTCCAACTAATATAGTAGTAGTAGAGTACTTAGGCACGTACTCCATAACATCACCGTGCATTGCACGTACAACATTTAGTGGTAGTACGTAGTAAGAGACAAATGCCGCCCAAGAGTTCCCTTCTCGACCTAACTTTGGGTGTTTGGTAGAGTGTATGGAGGGTGCATGAGTCCACACTAGTTTAGCACAAATACACTAGAAGCATGCATGAAGAGAGCATGCATGAAGAGGGGTGTTGAGTTGAGCATGCATGAAGAGGGAACAACTATGCTGAGACGAGAACGCAACCAAACACACCCTATATGCCACGCATGTTCATACCATTTGTACCTTTCTACTTCACCTACTGCGCTACATTACTCAGGTTCGTACGTCCACTCCTGGGTACATGTTCGTCTCGTAGTTCTAGTCCCACGTGTTCTTCATATAGATGGAACGATCCTTGCATAACACGTGCACCTTGATGCTAGATGACTCGCGTGTTGGCAAAAGGATGAACAAAGCTCACGTAAAAAAAATAGAGTGGAAGAACATAGATTCCGGACGACCGAGAAGGAGCAAGGAACCTCGTGGTGGAGCGTCTGCACTCATAATATTTAATATTATTCAGCGATATAAATGAAGGAAATATGCCCTAGAGGCAATAATAAAGTTATTATTTATTTCCTTATTTCATGATAAATGTTTATTATTCATGCTAGAATTGTATTAACCGGAAACATGATACATGTGTGAATACATAGACAAACATAACGTCACTAGTATGCCTCTACTAGACTAGCTCATTAATCCAAGATGGTTATGTTTCCTAGCCATGGACAAAAGAGTTGTCATTTGATAAACGGGATCACATCATTAGGAGAATGATGTGATTGACACGACCCATTCTGTTAGCCTAGCACTTGATCGTTTAGTATGTTGCTATTGCTTTCTTCATGACTTATACATGTTCCTATGACTATGAGATTATGCAACTCCCGTTTACTGGAGGAACACTTTGTGTGCTACCAAACGTCATAACGTAATTGGGTGATTATAAAGGAGCTCTACAGGTGTCTCCGAAGGTACATGTTGGGTTGGCGTATTTCGAGATTAGGATTTGTCACTCCGATTGTCGGAGAGGTATCTCTGGCCCCTCTCGGTAATGCACATCACTATGAGCCTTGCAAGCAATGTGGCCAATGAGTTGGCTACAGGATGATGCATTACGTAACGAGTAAAGAGACTTTCCGGTAACGAGATTGAACTAGGTATTGAGATACCGACGATCGAATCTCGGGCAAGTAACATACCGATGACAAAGGAACAACGTATGTTGTTATGCGATTTGACCGATAAAGATCTTCCTAGAATATGTAGGAGCCAATATGAGCATCCAGGTTCCGCTATTGGTTATTGACCAAGAATAGTTCTAGGTCATGTCTACATAGTTCTCGAACCCGTAGGGTCCGCATGCTTAAGGTTTCGATGACAGTTATATTATGAGTTTATGAGTTTTGATGTACCGAAGGAGTTTGGAGTCCCGGATGAGATCGGGGACATGACGAGGAGTCTTGAAATGGTCGAGACGTAAAGATCGATATATTGGACGACTATATTCGGAGTTCGGAAAGGTTCCGAGTGATTTGGGTATTTTTCGGAGTACCGGAGAGTTACAGGAATTCGCCGGGGAGTATATGGGCCTTATTGGGCCATACGGGAATAGAGGAGAGAGGCCAAAAGGAAGGAGGCCTGCGCCCCCCCCCCCTCTGGTCCGAATTGGACAAGGGGCACAGCCCCCCTTTCCTTCTTCCTCTCCCCCTCTTTCCCCTTCTCCTACTCCAACAAGGGAGGTGGAATCCTACTAGGACTAGGGAGTCCTAGTAGGACTCCACACTTGGCGCGCCCCCTCCTAGGGCCGGCCTCCTCCCCCCTTGCTCCTTTATATACGGGGGCAGGGGGCACCCCATGACACACAAGTTGATCTTCAAGATCGTTCCTTAGCAGTGTGTGGTGCCCCCCTCCACCATATTCCACCTTGGTCATATCGTCGCGGAGTTTAGGCGAAGCCCTGCGCCGGTAGAACATCATCATAGTCACCACACCGTCGTGCTGACGGAACTCATCCCCGACACTTTGCTGGATCGAAGTACGGGGATCGTCATCGAGCTGAACTTGTGATGAACTCGGAGGTGTCGTACGTTTGGTACTTGGATCGGTCGGATCGTGAAGACGTACGACTACATCAACCGCGTTGTCATAACGCTTCCGCTTACGGTCTACGAGGCTACATGGACAATACTCTCCCCTCTCGTTTCTATGCATCACCATGATCTTGCATGTGCGTAGGAAATTTTTTGAAATTACTACGTTCCCCAACAGTGGCATCCGAGCCTAGGTTTTATGCGTAGATGTCATATGCACGAGTAGAACACAAGTGAGTTGTGGGCGATACAAGTCATACTGCTTACCAGCATGTCATACTTTGGTTCAGCAGTATTGTGAGATGAAGCGTCCTGGACCGACATTACGCGTACGCTTACGCGAGACTGGTTTCACCGTTACGAGCACTCGTACTTAAAGGTGACTGGCGGGTGTCTGTCTCTCTCACTTTAGTTGAACCGAGTGTGGCTACGCCCAGTCCTTGCGAAGGTTAAAACAACACCAACTTGACGAACTATCGTTGTGGTTTTGATGCGTAGGTAAGAACGGTTCTTGCTCAGCCCGTAGCAGCCACGTAAAATGTGCAACAACAAAGTAGAGGATGTCTAACTTGTTTTTGCAGGGCATGTTGTGATGTGATATGGTCAAGACGTGATGCTATATTTTATTGTATGAGATGATCATGTTTTGTAACCGAAGTTATCGGCAACTGGCAGGAGCCATATGGTTGTCGCTTTATTGTATGAAATGCAAATGCCCTGTAATTGCTTTACTTTATCACTAAGCGGTAGCGATAGTCGTAGAAGCAATAGATGGTGTAACAACAACGATGCTACGATGGAGATCAAGGTGTCGCGCCGGTGACGATGGTGATCACAACGGTGCTTCGGAGATGGAGATCACAAGCACAAGATGATGATGGCCATATCATATCACTTATATTGATTGCATGTGATGTTTATCCTTTATGCATCTTATCTTGCTTTGATTGACGGTAGCATTTTAAGATGATCTCTCACTAAAAAATATCAAGAAGTCTTCTCCCTGAGTGTGCACCGTTGCGAACGTTCTTTGTGCTGAGACACCACGTGATGATCGGGTGTGATAGGCTCTACGTTCAAATACAACGGGTGCAAAACAGTTGCACACGCGGAATACTCAGGTTAAACTTGACGAGCCTAGCATATAACAGATATGGCCTCGGAACACGGAGACTGAAAGGTCGAACGTGAATCATATAGTAGATATGATCAACATAGTGATGTTCACCATTGAAACTACTCCATCTCACATGATGATCGGACATGGTTTAGTTGATTTGAATCACGTGATCACTTAGATGACTAGAGAGATGTCTGTCTAAGTGGGAGTTCTTAAGTAATATGATTAATTGAACTTTAATTTATCATGAACTTAGTCCTGGTAGTATTTTGCAAATTATGTTGTAAATCGATAGCTCGCGTTGTTGCTTTCATATGTTTATTTTGACATGTTCCTAGAGAAAATTGTATTGAAAGATGTTAGTAGCAATGATGCGGATTGGATCCGTGATCCGAGGTTTATCCTCGTTGCTCCACAGAAGAATTATGTCCTTAATGCACCGCTAGGTGACAAACCTATTGCAGGAGCAGATGCAGACGTTGTGAACGTTTGGCTAGCTCAATATGATGACTACTTGATAGTTTAGTGCACCATGCTTTACGGCTTGGAACCGGGTCTTCAACGATGTTTTGAACGTCATGGACCGTATGAGATGTTCCTGAAATTGAAGTTGATATTTCAAGCAAATACCTGAGTTGAGAGATATGAATTCTCCAACAAGTTCTATAGCTAAAAGATGGAGGAGAATCGCTCAACTAGTGAGCATGTGCTCAGATTGTCAGTGTACTTCAATCGCTTGAATCAAGTGGGAGTTAATCTTCCAGATAAGATAGCGATTGACAGAATTCTCTAGTCACCATCACTAAGTTACTAGAACTTCGTGATGAACTATAGTATGCAAGGGATGACGTAAACGATTCCCGAGCTCTTCGTGATGTTGAAATCGACGAAGGTAGAAATCAAGAAAGAGCATCAAGTGTTGATGATTGACAAAGATCACTAGTTTCAAGAAAAGGGCAAAGGGAAAGAAAGGGAAACTTCAAGTAAAATGGGAAACAAGTTGTCACTCCCTTGAAGAAGACCAAAGTTGGACCAAAGCCTGAAACAGAGTGCTTACACTGCAAAAGAAATGGTCACTGGAAGCGGAAATGCCCTGAATATTTGGTGGATAAGAAGGATGGCAAGGTGAACAAGGGTATATTTGATATACAGGTTATTGATGTATGCCTTACTAGTGTTTATAGTAGCCCCTGAGTATTTTATACTTGTTCGGTTGCTAATATTAGTAACTCGAAACAGGAGTTACAGAATAAACAGAGACTAGTTGAGGGTGAAGTGACGATGAGTGTTGGAAGTAGTTCCAATATTGATATGATCATCATCGCACACTCCCTATACTTTCGGGATTAGTGTTAAACCTAAATAAATGTTATTTGGCGTTTTCGTTGAGCATGAATATGATTTGATCATATTTATTGCGATACGGTTATTCATTTAAAGTCAGAGAATAAATTGTTATTCTGTTTACATGAATAAGACCTTCGATGGTCATACACCCAATGAACATAGTTTGTTGGATCTCGATCGTAGTGATACAATTCATAATATTTATGCCAAAAGATGAAAAGTTAATAATGATAGTACAACTTATTTGTGGCACTGCCGTTTGGGTCATATCGGTGTAAAGCGCATGAAGAAACTCCATAAAGATGGATTTTTGGAATCACTTGGTTATGAATCATTTGATGCTCGCGAACCGTGCCTTTTGGGCAAGATGACTAAAACTCCGTTCTCCGGAACAATGGAACGAGCTACTGACTTATTGGAAATAATACATACCGATGTATGCGATCCAATGAGTGTTGATGCTCGTGGCAAGTATCATTATTTTCTTACCTTCACAAGATGATTTGAGCAGATATGGGTATATCTTCTTGATGAAACATAAGTCTGAAATAGTTGAAAGGTTCAAAGAATTTCATAGTGAAGTGGAAAATCATCGTAACAAGAAAATAAAACTTCTGCGATCTGATCGCGGAGACGAATATTTGAGTTACGTGTTTGGTCTTCAATTAAAACAATGTGGAATAGTTTCACAGCTCACGCCACCTAGAACACCACAACGTTATGGTGTGTCCGAATGTCGTAACCGCACTTTATTGGATATGGTGCGATCTATGATGTCTCTTACTGATTTACCATTATCGTTTTGGGGTTATGCATTAGAGACAGCTGCATTCATGTTAAAAGGGCACCATCTAAATCCGTTGAGACGACACCGTATCAACTATGGTTTAGCAGTGAACCTAAGCTGTCGTTTCTTAAATTTGGAGTTTGCGATGCTTATATAAAAAGGTTTTCAACCTAATAAGCTCGAACCCAAATCGGAGAAGTGCGTCTTCATTGAATACCCAAAGGAAACTGTTGGGTACACCTTCTATCACAGATCCGAAGGCAAGATATTCGTTGCTAAAAATGGATCCTTTCTAGAGAAGGAGTTTCTCTCGAAAGAAGTGAGTGGGAGGAAAGTAAGAGCTTGATAAGGTAATTTGTACCTTCTCCCGAATTGGAAAGCATCAAAGAAATCAGTTCCAGTGATTCCTACACCAATTAGTGAGGAAGCTAATGATGATGATCATGAAACTTCAGATCAAGTTACTACAAAAAACCTCGTAGGTCTTCCAAAAGTACAGTCCGCACCAGAGTGGTACGGTAATCCTGTTCTGGAAGTCATGTTACTAGACCATGATAAACCTACGAACTATGAGGAAGTAGTGATGAGCCCAGATTCCGCGAAATGGCTGGAGGCCATGAAATCTGAGATGGGATCCATGTATGAGAACAATGTGTGGACTTTGGTGGATTTGCCCGATGATCAGCAAGCCATATGTATAAATGGATCTTCAAGAGGAAGACAGATGCTGATAGTAGTCTTACTATCTACAAAGCTCGACTTGTCGAAAAAGATGGTTTTCGACAAGTTCAAGGTGTTGAACACAATGAGATTTTCTCACTCATATCGATGCTTAAAAGTCTGTTCGAATCATGTTAGCAATTGCCACATTTTATGAAATTTGGCAAATGGATGTCAAAACTGCATTCCTTAATGGATTTATTAAAGAAGAGTTGTATATGATACAACCAGAAGGTTTTGTCAATCCTAAAGGTGCTAACAAAGTGTGCAAGCTCCAGCGATCCATTTATGGACTGGTGCAAGCCTCTCGGAGTTGGAATATACGCTTTGATAAGTTGATCAAAGCATATGGTTTTATACAGACTTTTTGAGAAGCCTGTATTTACAAGAAAGTGAGTGGGAGCTCTGTATCATTTCTAATATTATATGTGGATGACATATTGTTGATTGGAAATGATATAGTAATTCTGGATAGCATGAAAGGATACTTGAATAAGAGCTTTTCAAAGAAAGACCTCGGTGAAGCTGCTTACACATTGAGCATCAAGATCTATATAGATACATCAAGACGCTTGATAAGATTTTTCAATGAATACATACCTTGATAAATTTTTGAAATAGTTCAAAATGGAACCTTCAAAGAAGGAGTTCTTGCCTGTGTTGCAAGGTGTGAAGTTGAGTAAGACTCAAGACCCAACCATGGCAGAAAATAGAAAGAGAATGAAAAGTCATTCCCTATGCCTCAGTCATAGGTTCTATAAAGTATGCTATGCTGTGAACCAGACCTATTGTATACCTTGCACTGAATTGGGCAATGGAGTACAATAGTGATCTAGGAGTAGATCACTAGACATTGGTCAAGAATATCCTTAGTGAGGACTAAGGAAATATTTCTCGATTATGGAGGTGATAAAAGAGCCCGTCGTAAAGAGTTACATCGGTGCAAGCTTTTACACCAATCCAGATGACTCTAAGTCTCAATCTGGATACATATTCAAAGTGGGAGCAATTAGCTAGAGTAGCTCCGTGCAGAGCATTGTAGACATAGAATATTTGCAAAAGACATATGGCTCTGAATGTGACAGACCCGTTGACTAAGCTTCTCTCACGAGCAAAACATGATCACACCTTAGTACTCTTTGGATGTTAATCACATAGCGATGTGAACTAGATTATTGACTCTAGTAAACCCTTTGGGTGTTGGTCACATGACGATGTGAACTATGGGTGTTAATCATATACAGATATGAATATTGATGTTAAATAACATAGCGATGTGAACTAGATTATTGCCTCTAGTGTAAGTGGGAGACTGAAGGAAATATGCCCCAGAGGCAATAATAAAGTTATTATTTATTTCCTTATTTCATGATAAATGTTTATCATTCATGCTAGAATTGTATTAACCGGAAACATGATACATGTGTGAATACATAGACAAACATAACGTCACTAGTATGCCTCTACTTGACTAGCTCATTAATCAAAGATGGTTATGTTTCCTAGCCATGGACAAAAGTGTTGTCATTTGATTAACGGGATCACATCATTAGGAGAATGATGTTATTGACATGACCCATTCCGTTAGCCTAGCACTTGATCGTTTAGTATGTTGCTATTGCTTTCCTCATGACTTATACATGTTCCTATGACTATGAGATTATGCAACTCCTGTTTACCGGAGGAACACTTTGTGTGCTACCAAACGTCATAACGTAACTGGGTGATTATAAAGGAGCTCTACAGGTGTCTCCGAAGGTACATGTTGGGTTGGCGTATTTCGAGATTAGGATTTGTCACTCCGATTGTCGGAGAGGTATCTCTGGGCCCTCTCGGTAATGCACATCACTATAAGCCTTGCAAGCAATGTGGCCAATGAGTTGGTTACAGGATGATGCATTACGTAACGAGTAAAGAGACTTGCCGGTAACGAGATTGAACTAGGTATTAAGATACCGACGATCGAATCTCGGGCAAGTAACATACCGATGACAAAGGGAACAACGTATGTTGTTATGCGGTTTGACCGATAAAGATCTTCGTAGAATATGTAGGAGCCAATATGAGCATCCAGGTTCCGCTATTGGTTATTGACCAAGAATAGTTCTAGGTCATGTCTACATAGTTCTCGAACCCGTAGGGTCCGCATGCTTAAGGTTTCGATGACAGTTATATTATGAGTTTATGAGTTTTGATGTACCGAAGGAGTTTGGAGTCCCGGATGAGATCGGGGAGATGATGAGGAGTCTCGAAATGGTCGAGACGTAAAGATCGATATATTGGACGACTATATTCGGAGTTCGGAAAGGTTCCGAGTGATTCGGGTATTTTTCGGAGTACCGGAGAGTTACGGGAATTCGCCGGGGAGTATATGAGCCTTATTGGGCCATACGGGAATAGAGGAGAGATGCCAAAAGGAAGGAGGCCTGCGCCCCCCCTCTGGTCCGAATTGGACAAGGGGCGCAGCCCCCCTTTCCTTCTTCCTCTCCCCCTCTTTCCCCTTCTCCTACTCCAACAAGGGAGGTGGAATCCTACTAGGACTAGGGAGTCCTAGTAGGACTCCACACTTGGCGCGCCCCCTCCTAGGGCCGGCCTCCTCCCCCCTTGCTCCTTTATATACGGGGGCAGGGGGCACCCCATGACAAACAAGTTGATCTTCAAGATCGTTCCTTAGCCGTGTGCGGTGCCCCCCTCCACCATATTCCACCTCAGTCATATCGTCACGGAGTTTAGGCGAAGCCCTGCGCCGGTAGAACATCATCATCGTCACCACGCCGTCGTGCTGACGGAACTCATCCCCGACACTTTGCTGGATCGGAGTCCGGGGATCATCATCGAGCTGAACTGTGCTGAATTCAGAGGTGCCGTACGTTCAGTACTTGGATCGGTCGGATCGTGAAGACGTACGACTACATCAACCGCGTTGTCATAACGCTTACGCTTACGGTCTACGAGGGTACGTGGACAATACTCTCCCCTCTCGTTGCTATGCATCACCATTATCTTGCATGTGCGTAGGAATTTTTTTGAAATTACTACGTTCCCCAACAATAAAATTAACCAATCATCTCCACAGTGGACTGGAAGAGTACGAAACACGACAGCCCAGTGTAGTTACATCATACTAGTACATGCCTAACCCACATTATCACCATATTTCTTGGCTTCCGTGCGACACTTATCTCTAGTAATCCAGCAGCCTGTATCGCTTCTCCCTCCTCGTCTCTATCAAAGTGCGGCGGGCTGGCGTTTCTGCCGATTATTGAGGTCGGTTAACTCTCACATGTTAGCGACATGCCAAGAGCATTCTAAAAAAATTCCTTTCACGTTCCGTTTTCAAAAAAAAAATCCTTTCACGTACGAATTTGCCTGTATGCTTTGAGCAACTTGCATGTCCTATACTGCTCCTGTTTGATACTCTAAATTAGCTAGAGGTTAGACTAACTCATGACTAACCCTGAACTAACTGTAGCCAAAGAGGCGTTTGGGTGACACGGTTAGATTGACAATGAATGCACTTCATGGAGAGAGAAAAGTTATTTTTAGTGGTCCCAATGAGAACTATCTCTAGTTAGCACCTCTTGGGTGGGATAGTTTTTTTGGTGGGTTTGGTGCAAATTGCTCCAATTTAAACCCTCATGCTTGGATAGTTTAGGGCTATTTGAGCCCCAACTAGCTCAAACTAACTCTAACCCATGGATCCAAATAGGGCCTATGGCCAGTCTCGACGCGGAGCAGTCGCGTGCACCGGGAAGCGGCGCTCTCTCGGCCGTCGCGCCACTTCAAAGTCGGCGCCAGTGAGAGGTCGCCTCCGCTCTGGCCGGGCATTAATGCGTCACTGACGCTCCAGGGCGACGCTGACCGTTTCACGCGGGAAGCGCGCGCTGGCAAGGGAGTATAGGTTTTGAACCGTTTCAGGTGTAGTACTGGTAGTTTGCAAAACTACTCAATTATTGCACTTAGTTTCCTAAGAAATTGTGGTAAAAAACATTACTCCACGGCCCGCTTCCCTTCTCCTTCCTCTTCCACCGCCCGCGCACATCCGCGGGAAGCGACCGATCAACCCTTATATAGGAGTGCTAGCACAAAAAGATGCATGCATGACCACTAAAATTTCCATATTAAAGCGCCGCTCCGGCGGGAGTATGGCGTATGTTGTTACCTTCGGCCGGCCCATGGCTACCGGGCGACGACGACCAGAGAAGAGGCGGCTGGAAGGGAATGAATGCAGCTACTGTTTGGGTTCGCCTTCCGGCTTAAATAAATGCGCAGCATCACGTGTACCCGCGGGTGCACAAATTGTAACATACATGTCTGCTTAAGTGGGCGTCACGTAACTGGTGTGTGTGTGAGAGAGATTCTGAGAGACAGAGTGCGTGTGTGCGACTCTACTCTTCGGACATGTACTCAACCTTTTGCATCGGGATATAAGTATAATGGTATTTACTTTAGCTAGTGATTTACGTGGCAATGTTAACGTGGTTGTGTCAAAAAAATGTCACTTCCTGCTCATGATTTGCGTTATATAATTACAAGCAATATTCTCGTGCATTGCACGAAACATCAATATGCATTTTTTATAGAACACCTATTGTGATTGACCCACGTAGGAGTAATCCCATGTGTAAAAACTAATGATATCTCGAGAATTTTATCGGAAAAATGGTATCTCGAGAATGTCATCGAAAAAATGAAAGATGAGAGATAAGGCGAGGAGGAGTGGAGCTTGGTGGTGACTGGTGGTCGGAATGGGCGGAGGCATGGGGATGGATGGCACCGGCAGGCAGCAGCGGCCATCATGCATGCTAGATTGTTCCAGAGACTTATTCCTTTTCTAATTGCTGAGCAATGAGGTTGCGGGAGATAATGATGTGGAGAGAGGTGCGGGTATATTTTGTAAAATTATCATAGTTTGCTTTCTATCCTCAGATATAGATCATACGGTCTGTATTACAAGATGGCAGGCACACCATCACCACCAACTCATTTTTTATAAGGGTACATATGATAAGTTTGCTGACTACTAAAGTAAAGTGGAATTTGTCCATGTTATGCAAGTAAATAAAGGTGATTGTTTATCATATGGGTAAGGTTGGATGAAGGGTTGTAGGAACAAATGCTCCACCTAGAGCATGTGTGTGAGATGGAGTCTTAGTGTGTGTGGTGTGTGTGTGTGTGTGTGTGTGTGTGAGAGAGAGAGAGAGAGAGAGAGATGGAGTCTTAGTTTGTGTGTGTGTGTGAGAGAGGGAGAGAGATGGAGTCTTAGTGTGTGTGGGGGGGGCGTGCTTACTGTGTGTGTGTTTGTGTGTGAGAGAGAGAGAGAGAGATGGAGTCTTAGTGTGTGTGTGTGTGTTGGGGGGTGCGTGTGTGTGTGTGTGTCGCGGGGTCCTCTGTGGCGGATGTAATTTAAGTGTGCATGGCTTTCATCATAGAGAGGTGATGTGTATGGCAGAGGCCACCAACGATGGGGTGCGAGAGAGAAAATGCCCATAGAGAGGGAAGAGAAGGTGTGTGCGCGTGAGAGGAGTCGACTTCGAGAGAACGTGTTTGTTCGAGAGACACCGAGGAAGACTACTATATATCGATGGTCCATGTAGGCGGGAATTAAACTAAGGGATGGTCTTATTCGTTTCAGGGATATAGGGGAAGAGTGAGAGGCGGGAGGGGGGTAGCTAGAAGGAGATTGTTAAGTGTGAGCGTGTGTTTTACCCATCCAGGCGGAAGTTATGTGCACAAAAGAGGAGAACGATTCGATGTGGCGTTAGGATTGAGGGTAATTAACTACGTATGGAGACATAGAGACCTTGAACATGCATGTGTGAGAGGTATAGATGTATACGTGGGATGTGTGTGTGCGCGCGCGCATGATCGAGATAAAAGAAAGAAGACATAAGTCGTAAGATCAACGACATGGGAGAGACGGATGGGTATGACAATATGCATGCATGTGAGAATGCATGGAAGAAGTCCCGACAATTGAGCATGTGATTTTGTCTTTAAGAGATAGTGGCGTGGGCTGGAGCATGCATCTATGGCGAGCAAGGGGAGTGAGGCACAACGATTGTGCAAAAGAGACCAACCTATAAATGCATATTTATGGAGAGACATATATAGTGTGGGTGATAGGAAGCAAGACTCCGTGCGAGAAAGAAATGTTGACGGAGAAACTACAGATAGATACAGAGATGGAGATGCTAGCTAGAGGGACATCCGCTAGTTTGGGTGTTGGAGATGACCGTCGGGTGGTTCAAAGGGTGAAGTTATATATGTGTGTGAGAGGGCACTTGACTGCATGTAGAGAGAAACATATGTAGTGTGCGTGATACGAATCAAGAGTGGGCGAGAAAGAAGGTTGATGGTGAAACAGATAAATAGAAAGATAAAGATGCTAGCTAGTGTGCGTTAGAGATAGGAGTCGAGTGGATCAGAAGGTTGGGTTATCTGTGTGGGTGTGAGAGAGATAGAGAGAGGGTGCGTGTGAGTCACATACAAACAGATATCAGAGAGAAATGAGATCCAGAGAGACGGAGTTTTGTGTCTGCGAGAGAGAAAGATATTTCACAACGAGAGTGATAGCTAGAGAGACATACGAGGGAACGCAAGATATCTCTAGGGAGAGAGGGTCTGTGTGAGCGACATACAAGAGAACAATGGAGAAATATGAGACCCTGGGAGACAGAGTTTGTGTTTGTGTGTGAGAAAGAGATATTGAAGAGGAAGAGTCGTAGGTTCTCATATCTAAGGAGCGAAAGATATCTCTGTATGAGGGGTGTGCGAGTGGCACACATGGGAATAGTAGAGAGAAATGAGACCCCGGGAGACAAAGTTTTGTGTTTGTGTGAGAGAAAGAGATTCCACATGGAGAATCATAGTTAGAGACACATAGCAGGGAGCGAGATATACTTAGAGAGAGATAGAGTGATGAAGGTCGAGGGAGAGAGTACCGTCAGTGTGTTATGAAGATAAAAGATCATTGCCGACATACAGGTAGCACGAGAGATACCTGAGAGACGATGAACGCGTATAGGTCCAGAGAGATAGTCCTATATAAGCATGAGTGATAGCTATATGAGACGAATATCTGGATTAAAGGGGATTCAAATATTTAAACTGAAGATCACGACATCGATACTATCACAACACAAATTGGTGTATCAAACATGCATATTCATTTGAATTTGGACACACGTGTAATGTTATATAGTTTATCAATATTGGTGATCCATAGATTCTTCAATTACAAACAATGCATGGTTTCTATGCAATTAATGTCTAAACGGGATTACACTATATGTTGCGTGTGTTAAACACATTATACATGTTTGAGAAGTAAAAAAACCCGCATGAAACACACACTAATTGGAGACAGTTAGCGAGGAATGCATACATTGGATTTCAACATAAAGTGGTTTCAAATATTTGAAAATCCAAATTGATGGATACAACCTTATGAATCTGAGATCATGCCATTTGTAAACCATATTTATGTATAAATGGTGTTGTGCTTTTGAAAGTATATATAAAAATGATGTATATAGAATGTAATTCCAGTTGAAAATGGATCCCATCCGAAAAAATAGAATACAAACGGGATTCGAATTGAGTTGGCACGGTAAACGTGCACTCTACAAAATTTGAACGAAGCGGGGAAAGTCACAGTAACCGCCCGAAACCAAAATCTGTGAGATGGAAATCACTATCGCCTATCCCTGCCACGGAAAGCCTATATGCTAGATTTCTATAGGTTTCAATAGGGGTAGGTTTGTAATTTCACCCAAACATGACGTAACCGCCTCTCACCCGGATTCATACATGGTGGGTGCCAAAACACAGTGTGTCCTCGGCCGAAATCGACTCCCTCCCCGATTCATATTCATACACGGTGGGCGCCAAAAACAAACTCTCGTCGGCAAATATTCGGTGTATGCGAAATTACCGTCCTATCCCCAACCGACTAGTGTTGCTGTGATGTAGTAGAAATTTGAAACGGGGGCTAAGTTTGTAAATTTCCACGCATTTGAGACAAGCGCGCCCTGAATACATGGTTCCCCCCTTCCTCTCTACCTTCCTTTTCCCCATTCGTACTCCGTGGGCGCCAAAACACCCTCTCCACCCCACCCTCCTCCGTCCGTCGCCGTCCGCCACCCCATCCACCGCCGTCCTCCTCCACCATGCCGGAGCTGATACCCCGACGCCGTCGTCCATTACAAGAGATCGACCTCTCTCATCCACGGCTTCGGACCGAGATCCTTGCATCCCGTCCTCTCACTTCATCCCCGCCGTCGTCCACCTTGCCGACGCTGCTCCTACGACCGTCTCGTCCACAGCGCCCCGCCGCCACCGTCTACCCTCCTAGATATGCTTCCACGCTGCCGACAGCCATCACTACCGCAGCACTGTCAAATTCTCAGCAGATGCGTACATGGCGCCGCACCAGAGGCGGTACTCTTTCGTATCTGCTCAACTTATTTATCGCAGCAAGAAAATAGATCGCCATTGCTTTACTCTGATTTCTTGTCTTGGTTGCGAAGTTGCCTTTGTCCGGTTTGCACCTTCAGATCCGCCATGGCACACTCAACACCATACTCACAATGCTTATGGTTTTCCCCTTTTATATTCCACACTAGTTAAATCACAGTAGACTAAATTTCAAAATTGGGTCAGTCGATTTTTCAGAGCTCGCCGGAGTTCTCCGGTGCGATCGAAGGGGCTCGGGTGGGGACAGTAGTTGTGGGGGGCGGTGGTGGGGCCTCGTCGAACAAAGAAAACTCGACGCGGGTGGGGGCGGGGGTGGGGGTGGCGGAGGAACATAGGCGGTGGGGCCGGTGGTTCGGTCGGCGGCCCGTGCGGTGTTCTGTATGGGAAGCACAGTATGTTCCTTGTCAGGAAGGGGAGCAAGGACATCTGTAGTCAATAGCTGATAGAGCTGGCCTGTACGTGATCGATAGGCTTTCAATTACTAGCGGCAATACAACACCGTAATTTCCAGCCAGTTCCACTTTCCCGATTTATATATCCTCGTTATGTGTACCCCTGTTATGTACACTATGATCTGCCTAGTTGCTATGTGCTCTTGTTATCATGGTTTGGCAATAAACTCTCTATACAGTATATTATGAACCTATCATCTGCCAGCTATCCTTACTTTTGGAGCCTATTTTTTGTGTACTTGTGCCAGATTATATAAATGCACGCACCATATTACAGCACACATGAGCTCTCTCATCAAAATCCAGTGATAGCGCACAAGTGTTTACAGGGGCGCCCCTATATTAGAATATCATCTGCATTAAAAAGATAATCTCACAACTATTTATGTTTTCATGGTTCTCAGATATTATACGCAATTACAGTGAATATCAAAATCCGCGCATCAGAAGAATATTGTGGAACACTGCAATGACTTACAAAATTGGCACCAAGGCATTGAGTGCCATTCTGGAAGCAATGAAACTCGTACGCTCCCCACCTGTTGATTCTTGTTCAGAATATCATCCTAATGACTATTCTAACCTCGAGGAGTCAAAGGCAGATGGCTTGTCCTGTTCACCCATCAAGGTGCCTGTTCTAATTTGGCAAGGTTTTATTGATTGCGCGTATCTTGCATATGTTGTCTTGCATTTCTTCTACTTTGTTGCACCGCCATCTGCTTAGTTTACTCATCATATATGTCGAGATGCCATGCCCATCCATTATCAATACATATTCCATCTGTCATCATACCATGTTTTTTCACTCAAATGCTGTTCTTGTGCACAAGACATCAAAAAGGAAGAGGGTGATTGCCAAACCTGAAGGAGCACCAGCAAAGTCCTTGAAAAACATGGTGGTGCCGGAGAAAAAAAATAGCACCCCACTTATATTGGTTGTACAACCAGTGACACAAAACGTAGGACTGACTCCAGGAGACTGTACCCATACTTCACTGGCCACACCACTAGCCCCACCACACAGGTCCTGCACTCCAGCAAAAGGTATACCGATATCATTTGCCATAGCACCAGCTGTACCACAGAAAAATCCCACTCCAGCAAAAAGTACAGCAAGTCCACCGGCCGAAGACCTATCCCAACTACAGAGACGGCCAATTCCTGCAATGTCTTAACTATGAACAAGGTCATATTCTGCAATGTCTTAACTATGAACAATGTCATATCATTCTACTATTATTTAAACCGTCTCTTTATTTGCCAATCTGAAATGGTATAAATTGACAGCACACTAACCATTGATACTTATGAGTTCTTGATCTGTAATCCAGTGGTGTCGTGAAGCTGCCAACTCCTTCACAATGTCATTTCCTGCCATGTCTTGACCTGAACAATACCATATTGTGTTAATGCAAATTTAAACTGTGTCACTTTATTCGTTAGTAAGAAATGTGATGAATTGTCAGCACTGATACTTTTATGTGCAAAACATGTCATCTGTCTGCTTGTTTATCTTTCTGAGTGAGGAAGATATAAGTGTTGAACAAGCGCAGTCTCATCATCTTGCTCAGCTGCTTGTGTTGCAGCTCCCCAGCAGGGCTAACCTTTCTTGAACTCTATTGAACTGCTGTCGGTTTTGTATATTATTTTGTCAACGTGTTTATTTGCACTGGTGGCGATCTTTGATGCCCAGTGTATGTAATCTGCTGTCTGCTTGTGCTTTATTATCATAGTGGCGAACTTTGATGCCCAGTGGATGTAATATGCCATAATTTCTTTATTGTATAGTCTAGGTTTTTTCTTATTCACGATGCTGTAGTTATTGGAATTAATATATGACGGGCTTTTAATAGGCTGAAATTAATACATGGCCGAAATGTTAAACGGGCCCTTTACAGGGCAAAACTAATATCAGGCCGAATTACTAAGTAGGCCTTTAGCAAGTGGGCCCAAAAGCATAGTGTCCAGTTGACGGGCTGAATCTGATATGGGCCATAATTGAGCCCAAAGCCTCTTAAAGGGCCGGACCTGATCTGGGCCGTAATTTGGCCCAGAACGTGGTAGGCCTTTAACGGGCCGGATCTCATATGGGCCACTATTAGGCCCAGAGCGTGGCAGGCCGTTAATGGACCGGATCAAATATGGGTCAGCATTTGGCCCAAAACATGGCACGCAGTTAATGGGCCGGCCTACTAGGGTCCTCAAAATCTTGTGGGCCTACAGTTGGGCCGGCCCATTAATGTTGGCGAAATCTCGTGGGCCTTTAGTTGGGCCGCCCATTATGACCCGCAAGAATCATGTGGGCCTTTACCTGGGCCGGCCCATTACGGCACACAAAAATCTTGTGGGCCTTTACCTGGGCCGAACCATTATGGCCCGCAAAATCTTGTGGGCCTTTAGCTGGGCCAGCCCATTATGGTCCGCAAAATCTCATGGGCCTTTAGCTGGGCCGGCCCATTATGGTCCGCAAAATCTTGTGGGCCATTAGTTGGACCGGCCCATTTAAACTTATTGGGCCGTGCCACATGTCGACGTATCATAGGCGCCTTCTGTCCAGTGAGTGGATGACATCTGTCCCGACGATGAGCCGAGACGTGTTTCCTCTAGCCAATGATGATTTTACACATGGAAAATCCCCATTGGTCGGGGCTGTTAACGGGTTATTGGATACAAACCCGACCCGATAGCTTAACGGCGTTCCGTTACGGTGGATGCCACGTGTCGGTCACCCTTGATGAAAGCACTTCTGTGACGCGTGATTTATCGTCATGGAAGTAGACACTTCCGTGATGATAATTTTGGTAATGTCATGGAACACTTCTACGACAGCACAGGTATGACTATCTTGATTCTGTCATAAATTTGTCATGGATGTACATGCATGACAAAAAATGCGACCTACTGTGACAAACACGTATCATCACGGAAATGTATTTTTTTTGTAGTGTGGGGCCCACGAGGCAGGAGGGCGCGCCTAGGGGGGCAGGCGCGCCCCCACCCTCGTGGATAGGGTGTGGGCCCCCTGATGTGGATTCTTCTTCCAGTATTTTTATTATTTTCCAAAAATACGTTCTGTGGAGTTGCAGGTCATTCCGAGAACTTTTGTTTCTGCACATAAATAACACCATGGAAAGTCTACTGAAAACAGCGTCAGTCCAGGTTAGTTCCATTCAAATCATGCAAGTTAGAGTCCAAAACATGGGCAAAAGTGTTTGGAAAAGTAGATACGACGTAGACGTATCATGCGCCACTCTAGTCGCTTACATTGACCCAAGTGGTTTCTCGTGGCCAGTAACATTGTTGATCTTTGGTGAGATTGGCATGGTTGGGTGGTCATGCGTGGAATATGCTCCATGGTGAAATGTGGCATGATTCTGCTCTGATAGGTACAACAGTGTCCCGGGCTTTCAATGAGATAGTATCAATTTTGTTGCAGGAGACTTTGACGACCCGACTACACCATACAATCAATAGTGTGCCTTAGATCACTAAGTCAACTTCGGTATGGTTATTGGTGGTGTTGGGAATACAATGTGATTACAAAGATCAATATGAATTTATGGATGAGGTACTTGACTACGAAGACCACGCAAGAATTTAAGATGTGAACTGCGGGTATAAGATGAGGTACTTGATTAACAAAGTGGGATTCGGGTGAGGCGTAGTACATGAGATCTCGTCGATTCTCACGCCTATGGCAAAGAATAGCAAGCGGTAAACTCTATTAAACAAAACCCCAAACCCTAATTCAATGCCCCAAGAAGGGTATTTAAGTATGCACAAAGGGGGATCAAACAACCCAAGGAGGGATATTGAATCCAACCTTAAGTTGGTCTACTCTCTAAATAGAGACTCTAAAAACTGTACGTAATCTTTTACTCCAAAAATATATGGGCCTGACAAAAATATGAGGTGGAGCAACACTTATAGATGGTCGGTCAAAAATTGATGTCATCCTGGTGATCATATCAATTTTTCGGTTTTATTCCAGGCCTTCCAGCGAGACGTTTCCGTCGACTACGAAGGTGTCTGTGGCGACTTCGTCAATCTCAAGATGATATGCCGACTCAGTCTCTTGGAGGTGCTCATGGGTAGGGTGTGTGTGCATTCGTTCATATGGGTGTATATACGTATGTATGAGCATATGCATTCATTCTGTGTTCAATTTTTTTGGTGTCATCTTGTATATTTCATTTGTATCTTTACTTTGCATCACGGTGGCTTCAAAATTCAAAAGTCTCCACTTGCAACTTTGTTTTCGCTCATTATATGCGTGCTGCCATCTTCATCCATGCTTGATCATACTCTGGTGCATGTTCTGTTTGTTCGTACTAGGTCATTCATTCCTTAATAAAACAATTACATCCAAGTTAGGTTGCATCCCATTCTCAGAATTTTTTTGGAAGAGTTCCTGAAAATTAAAGCATGTGATATCTAAGTTGATGTGTGCTCTACCCATGGTCCTTGTATTTATGGAACTTGAGTTGGTGTGGTCGTGGGGGAGCCATTTCAGCTAGGGCAAGAGGGCAGTGGTTCCTCATGTGTGGCGGAGATCGTAGTCAACATGACTGTCGGTGTCAAAACCGGCGGATCTCTGGTAGGGGTCCCGAACTGTGCGTCTAGAATCGATGGTAACAGGAGACGGGGGACACGATGTTTACCCAGGTTCGGGCCCTATCTATGGAGGTAATACCCTACTTCCTGCTTGATTGATCTTGATGGATATGAGTGTTACAAGAGTTGATCTACCACGAGATCGTAATGGCTAAATCCTAGAAGTCTAGCCTATGAGTATATGGTAATGAATCTGTCCTATCTGGACTATGCTCTCCGGTTTATATAGACACCGGAGAGATCTAGGGTTACATGAGGTCGGTTACATAAGAGGGAATCTTCATAATCAACCGCCTAGTTTGCCTTCCATGCCAAGTAGAGTCCAATCCGGACACGGGTATATAGTCTTCGGTCTTCGTGTCTTCATAGCCCATCAGTCCGGCCCAATGAGTAACAGGCCGGACGCCCGAGGACCCCTTAGTCCAGGACTTCCTCAGTACCCCTGAACCTGGCTTCAATGACGAGGAGTCCGGTGCGCAGATTGTCTTTGGCATTGCAAGGCGGGTTCCCCTTCTTCCGAACTCCAAGATAGTCTTTGGATGCGATGATTGTATCCGAACCTGCAATGTATTCCACACTCAACCGCAGAGAGAATATAGTATTTGCACGAGTCTGATATGCTGACAGTTTTTATGACGCTACGCCTGTCCGGTCATATTCTTGAACCATTTTTCATCTGCCACCCCATGTTACGAGACGCGGTTGCTATTAGCATGTCTTGTCGAAGCAGAGATCGTGTCCCCTTATTGCGGGATTCTCATCAATGTGGGCACGGGTAACCCAACTGCGCAACCTGCACAACCATTGGGAATAGGCGAATCTTAAGGCGAGCGAGGAGGTGTTTAATGTTTGCTGCCTTTATAAGAGGATAAGGATCCCCTCTTCCTCTTCTCGCGCTTTCTATCCATCTCCGCCTTCCAGATCTCAAGCTCCAATGCCCAAGTTCCAACCTCCTTTCCACCCCAGCAACCATGTCTGGATCCGGTGGTCAGGGCAAGTGGATGGTCTCCTCCGTCACGGAGGAGGACATTACTGAGCTCCGGGCGGCCGGATACTTGGCGAATGGAATCGCCCATTGCTTGCCAGCCGAGGGACAAATCATTCCCACACCGGAGCCCAATGAGAGGGTAGTATTCCTGCCTCATTTCTTCCGTGGGTTGGGGTTCGCAATCCATCCCTTCGTCCACGGGCTGATGTATTACTATGGGGTGGATTTCCATGATCTGTCCCCAAACTCCTTCCTCAACATCTCGGCGTTCATCGTCATGTGCGAGGCCTTCCTCTGCATCCACCCCCACTTCAGGCTGTGTCTCAAAGTCTTCAACGTGAAGCCGAAGGTGGTAGACCGCCAGCACGCGGAGTGCGAAGGAGCCATGGTGAGAAAGCTGCCCAACGTCTCCTGGACGAAGGTATTTTTGTGGAGACAGTTAAGGAGTGACAGAGACAATGGTTCTATATCACAGAACCCCGCGGCACCTCCTGGGCCACGACTGCCGAATTCCGCTCGGCGCTCCTATGCGGCTCACCTCTTGGGTAGAGAAGAGTCCCGATTGGAGTTTGTCCAACAAGGTAATAGCGCTGTAGACGCGCGTTCAAAGCATGATAACCAAGAACGTCAAGCTTGTAGATGTAATCCAGGTGATGTTGGTTCGCCGAATTCTTCTATGCCAATGCCGAAGCCACCCTTTGTGGGAGTTCAATCCGAAGAAGCACCATACCTTGGTGAGGCTCTTTGAGACTACTCACGAGGACGCGTGGAAGTTGCTCTTTAAGGGCAATGAAAAACCGTCGGCCGCTGATTCAGATCGCGGACACGACGCCAGTCATCCTGCCAGTGAGGCATGTCTCTTTTAATGTATTCCATGTTTGTTTGTTGCTAGGGTGACGCTTGAGCTTTTATTATCGCTCTTTCAGGACTGGACGGAGAGGGCGAATTGGATCCAGTGTCCGGCTCCGTTGCCTGAAGAACCAGTCATCCCGCACCTAGCGAAGATGCTGGTGTCGGCGTCATATAAGGCGCCAGAAAAGAAGGCCAAAGGGAAGGCCAAGGGGACCAAGAGTGTCACCCGTCGTAAGGGCACTTCAGACGCGCTGTCCGAAGACGAGGAGACCCATTCCTCTGTCCTTGAGGACGATGACGAGGAAGGAGAGGAGGAGGAAGGAAACGATCCTCCCCCTGAAGAGATGATGAAGAAGAAGAGGTCGGCTTTGGTGCCCCTAGAGGCGGAAGCGCCCAAGAAGGGGAAGGGCGCTCCAGCGGCCAACACCGCGTGGGATGTGGACAGTAGTCCGGTATGGCGCCCCCGCCCAAAGCCCCAGGCCGCGTTGTGATAAGTCTCTGTCGTATCTATAATTTTTTATTTTCCATGCCAATATTCTACAACTTTCATATACTTTTGGCAACTTTTTATACTATTTTTGGGACTAACATATTGATCCAGTGCCCAGTGCCAGTTCCTGTTTGTTGCATGTTTATGTTTTGCATAAACCCAATATCAAACGGATTCCAAACGGGATAAAAATGGACGGAGAATTATTTTGGAATATTTATGATTTTTGGGAAGTAAAATCAACGCGAGACGGCGCCCCAGGGGGCAGGCGTGCCCTGGACCCTCATGGGCACCCCGTAAGGCAGTTGATGCTCTTCTTCGTCCGCAAGAAACCTAATTTTTGGAAAAAAAATCTCGGCGAAGGTTTCAGTCCAATCGGAGTTACGGATCTCCATATATATACGAAACGGTGAAAGGGCAAACGGGGGAACATAGAAATAGAGAGACAGATCCAATCTCGGAGGGTCTCTCGCCCCTCCCATGCCATGGAGGCCAAGGACCAGACGGGAAACCCTTCTCCCATCTAGGGAGAAGGTCAAGGAAGAAGAAGAAGAAGAAGAAGGAGGCTCTCTCCCCCTCGCTTCCGGTGGCGCCGGAATGCCGCCGGGGGACCATCATCATCACCGCGATCTACAGCAACACCTCCGCCATCTTCACCAACATCTCCATCTCCTTCCCCCCTCTATCTACAGCGGACCAGTCTCCCACAACCCGCTGTACCCTCTACTTGAACATGGTGCTTTATGCTTCATATTATTATCCAATGATGTGTTGCCATCCTATGATGTCTGAGTAGATTTTCGTTATCCTATCGGTGGTTGATGAATTGCTATGATTGATTTAATTTGCTTATGGTTATGTTGCTGTCCTTTGGTGCCCATCATATGAGCACGTGCATGGATCACATCATAGGGTTAGTTGTATGTTGATAGGACTATGTATTGGAGGGCAAGAGTGACAGAAGCTTCTACCTTGCATAGAAATTGATGCATACGGGTGTTGACGCTCAAAAGTAGCACGGTTATAAAGAGTAGCTTGAAGCCATGTCAAGATTAATTCAAACTTATTGTTGAAAGTCACCATGAGATGTCTCTCTTCAAGAAAATCAAGATAGATATGAAGATGGTCTAAAGCGGAGCTTGGATGCAAAACTTATGACAAGTTCCGAGATGCTCATGTTGACATCAGATTAGAGAACGGCATGAAACCTAATTAAGATGACCTCTGATGGAAAAAGTTACAACTGCAAAGTTCTTCGTCTCGTCGAAACGGACGATTTTGATATAAAGATCGTCCCCATCCGAGGTCGTATGCAAGGCAAAACCGTGCGCTGCACCAATGTTGGCCGGATCATCCGGGCCGGGGTCCGGATCATCCGGGTAATTGAAGCATTAAGATTCCAGAAGGTTGGCACTGAAGCCGGATGATCTGGGCGAACTCCCGGATGATCTGGGCAAACTCCCGGATGATCCGGGTAAAGGCCGGACAGTCCGGGCAATCGTCCGGACGTCCGGACAAGTTTTTCTGCTGCAGATGTTAGAAAACAGCCCGAAACTCCCTCAAGATTACCTCAGATCAAAAAGTGTTCAACAGCAAAGTTGTGCGTCTCGTCGAGGCGGTTGATTTTCATATAACAATCATCTTAATCCGAGTTCGTATGAAAACGTTACAGCCCGATTAGTGGAATGCTGTCAGAAATCTGGGCTTGGCCGGATCATCCGGGCCTAGAGCCGGACATCCGGGCCGGAGGTCGTGAGAAGTCCGAATTTGGTTAGGTTTTGATGATTTGGACGGCAAGGGAAGTCCTTTTCTTGGACGGGAAGTCCATCCGCCTCTTATAGAGACGAGAGGTGACGGCCGATTGAACAACACACAATCGACAAATCAATCTATCATATTTTACCTTTACTTTTCCTTCTCCCTTGTTCTTCTTCTTCCTCGTTCTTCGTTCGTTCTTCTTCATTGCAGGGCGACGAACCTCGAGGCCTTAGGGGCGATCAGGTCGACCTAGGGCAGCCCATTGCCGCCGCGCGCCCTGACGGGGTCCCTCCCGGGCGTGTGGGGTTTCGGGTCTACAAAAGCGCCCGCCGGATTGCCTGCGTACCGCGCTTCCGGACGGGTCTCCTTCAACGTGAGCTGCGGTGCATCACCCTCGGCGTTGGAGGTACACGGTGACGTGTTCGTGTGCGAACACACTTTTTGGCGACTCCGCTGGGGACGAAGCTTTGAACGGTCTCCGGCCCGTTCTTACTATGAAGAGATCGTCATCAAGTTGCTGCAATCTACAAAGGTAATATGAATACCCAATCCCCCTTTGTAGATGCAAATAATCCATATGTTGTTGCTAGATCACCTAATAAGCATAATGTATCGGCTAGCCCTAGTTTTATCAATCATGCATCTATTTATGCGCAAGGGCCGATGCAAAACAATTTTCGTGCTTCAAATTCTCATGATTTTAGCAACATACGACATATGTATCCAAACTCTCATGCATCGGCAACCCCACCAATCCATATGCCGATGAACAACATGATGGGTTTGGTTAATCAATTTGAAACACCTCATGTTAAAATTTCCAATAGCATGCAAGAAAGTGTTTCACCTCTTTATTCATCGGCAACTAATTTGCAATATGTGAATCCAACCATGCCGATGAATGAGAGAATTGTCCATACTACTACTAGCTATTCGGCCAGTTACTCTCAACCGTCATATGCTACACCTCATGTTACTAATTCTTCGGCACCATATACAACTGTAGATGTTCATAATTCGGCTTCCACCTTCCTGGTTATAGCCGAATGAATGTAAATTTTACAGGAGCGGTTGTGCCCCACATTGTAGAAGATGAGGTAGTGATGGCTGCATTGAAGAGTTTAGCCCAAAATAAGAGAATTAGTGCTATTTGCCTTGAACAACATGAAAAGGGGCTATTTCCTGATTATGCCGCAATAAAAGCTAGAGTTTTGCAAGAAGATGAATCTTTGCCAATTGATAAAATTGGCGAGCAAAAGAATGGTCTTACAACAATGCATATGCCTTCACCTAGTACTACATCATATTATACACCCCCTACACAATTGCAAAATTTCGGCAACACCTGTGTGTCATTGCCGAAAGAATGTAAAAGCATTGGGGGGCAATCATATCCGGAGTGGGCTGAAATTGAGAAAAAGCTTAAAGCTAATTTTGCCACTCGCCGTCAGAAACAAATAGAAAAAGAATTGGCTCAGATAAAAGAAGCATTGCCAATTGGTAGTATCAATGAAAAGAAGGATGATTCGGAACATGAAAGTGCTTCGGTTGAAAAAGCCGAATCAAGTAGTATATATTCTGAATCCATCAAATCCAACGAGGCAAGCATTATTGAGAAAGGGCATGGAAAGCATAGCAAAACAGCCATACTTGATTTTTCCGAGGTCAATGGAACCTACTTCCTGCCCTATGAGTTCCGTGCCATAGAAATTGACAAGCCTCAAGGACAAGAACAAGCAGCCGAACAAAGTTCGGCTGACATGGATCTTCAAGGTAATGATGCACGGAATCAAGAAAAAGATAATGACAAGGTGTTGGGGAGCCATCCAAAGACGGAGCAAGATGTTATTCAAGTGGCACCACCATCATGCTCTCCCAACATATTTGAAGAGGTATTTTTAGCAAATAATTTACCTATTTTCAGATTTGGTCAGAACTTTATTGTTGATACATCTATTAGAAAAATCCTCATAAGTAATTTTGAAAGACCAATGAAGAAGGGTAATTTACTTGTTAGCAATAAACTTGTTATGGAACATATCGGTCAACCCATTACGCCATTTATAAAGACCGATATTGACTTACAGCCACAGCTTTCCCCGTTGCTTTATCTAAAGTTCACATCTAGTTGGGTAGCTTTGTTTATTTCGTACTTGGCTTGCACTTGGTCTCAACTGAGACATGTATGTTCTAAATATCTTCGTTTCAGAAATTGAAAGCCAAGGTTAAATTTGAGAAAACCGATGCTAATATAATATCTTATCCAAAGACATCGGAGATAGAGTGGAAAACACAATGCATAGCCGAATGGGGAGATTACAAATATAAACCATTCGTTTGCTTATCTCCAAAGCCATTCAAACAGCAAGATCGGCTAGAAAACAAGAAGCATACCTTCAATTCAAGCATGTGTGATAAAATATTTGATTTGTTGCTGAAAAATAATTACATTACAATTCTTGATCACCATGTTAAGCTATCAATCCAAGGACGAATGTATTGTAAGTTGCATGATTCGTCCAAGCATAATTTTGAGGATTGCAACATGTTTCGTCAGATAGTTAAATCGGCCATTGAAAAAGGACGATTAAAGTTTGTTGAAACACTAAGAGATGACCAGTCTATTCCGATTGGTCCCGATGGCAAGAAGTTTTTGCATCGGCTGCTTCAAGCCGATCCATTTAAAGAGAATGTAAAAGCTACAGGTGATGGGATCAAGCTTTCAAGTAAAGAAGTTGTTGAAGAGCATAACGAGCATAATCTTGAGGGCGGGAGTTCCATCGAAGCTACAATGGAGACGCCAAGGACTGGGGGGCAACAAGCAAATCTAATGATTGATGAAAGCAAACCAAAAGAAAACAAAGGCCGGAATAAGTGCAAGTGTAAGAGATCAAAAATCACCTTCGCTGAACTATTAGATAAATATCAAAAGAAGAGTGAAGAGAAGAATGCTTATCGGCCAAATCATGCAAAGAAACCAAGACCACCCCCAAGGCGCAAATATGAGGATTGGTATTGGCAAAGTGATAATTTTAATGCAACATATTCATATCCTTATTTTGGGCCGCCAATGCCAATGTCGTGGATGCCTCCCTATGCTCGTTCATCAAGGGACAGGTATGATACAAGGGCACATTCTCCATCTTATTTTAGACCATCTCACCAATATTATGCAGCTCCAATAAGATCAACATCTGAACAATCACATGTTAAAGACCGTTTCAATCATAAGGAATCGGTCCAGAGCTCAAGGAAGAATAAAGAGGTGGTCAAACAAGTTTACCGCGTTAAAAGAGATGGTCGTAAGAGTGCTACTTCAGATTTGATCTCAAATGAAAAAGAGCCAACGAAAGTGTTGACATTGGCTACTAAAGGCAATGAGATGAAGCAACAAATTATTGAGAGTCAAAATGCCAAATCTGAAGAAAAGAAGTTGAGAGTGCACAAGGCCAAGAAAAAATTGCCATTGGTCAAAACAGAATCACAGCCGAGATGCCCACTCGGGTTATCGTATTGGCAAAAGAAGGAATTACAAAATCTTAGTGCACACGAGCTGAGAAAGAGGAACATGGCATGGGTTCCCAAGAGGATCAATCATAACACAAATGATGTGCATGCTTCAATTGCAACAAGTACAATGAAAGTGAAGAAAGAGAAGGATGGAAGCAACAAACAATTAAGCCGAAGGTGTGCATCACAACATCAAAATCTTCGGTTAGCGCAACATCCATTTTCTTCAACAATGCCATTGATGTCTTTGCCATGGAATTCATCCACAAAGATCATCTGTCACCCTTCATGGACTTACTTTGATCCATGGATGCAACATAATTTTCTATATCATGACAGAGTATTACCAAATCACTATACATTTGGTTAGTTACATTTTTGTTGCTAAGACAAAGGGGCCGAAATATTTTATTCCTATTTTATTTTGTTTATTTCGGCTATACATGCTTTAATGGATGAATTCTACATGGACCTCATGATAATGGCCGATACTTAGCTATCGTCCTAAGAAACTATCCGATCATAGCCGGTGTGAAATTCTAACATCGTCCTTAGTTCAATTGGAACCGAGACAAGGTACATGTTAAGTGATATTAGCCTTGTCTCTCTAGTACTATGGAGATTATGTTTCGATGGTTGAATTCACAATGGCCAAGGTGTTGGCGTTGTTTATATATCTCCTTATGGTGCAATTTTATGAAGCCTCATGCCACTTAGAATATTTTTTGCACAATTAATCAAAGCCGAATATACATTGTTATTCGGATTGAATCTTTTACATGCTATATGGCTATACATATTGAGGCTTTGAGTGATTCGTTATGAGTAGTGCAACAAATATCCAAGGGTTATCAATGTTTTGACGAATCACTTATAGTTTATCTTGAGGTATGTCTAGATGCAAAATTTACCTTGGGTTGCTACAAAATTGTTCATATTTCTAGACATGACAATTCGAAAGAGTTGGCACAACAAGCATCCGGCAACTATGTTAATCATGGTGTGTTGCATTTCTATCAATGGCCGATGCTTAGTCTTGTCAACATAGGTAAGGCCGAACCGAAGTCCACTGCTTCGGCCACTAGTATTGTTTTTATGCAGGTAAAAGTGAGGATTGGAGAAAGTTTATTGTTGATTATCTGCAAAGTCCTAACAAAAGGGTGAACAATATGGTTCGGAGGATGACCTTGAGAAACATATCTATGAAACTTCATCATCCAGTTGTTAATGAAGTTGAAAAGGTTTCACCGAGATTTGCATCAAAGATTCAAGCAAATAATGGTTGATATATATTTATCGCCCTAAGCACATGCAAAGTGGCCGATGGAGTGTTGGCATCGTCCTTAGAACCAACACGGTATAAGTTATTTTTCGGCACGCTACCTTTGCCGAAAAACAGGGGGGCATGTGTTGACGCTCAAAAGTGGCACGGTTATAAAGAGTAGCTTGAAGCCATGTCAAGATTAATTCAAACTTATTGTTGAAAGTCACCATGAGATGTCTCTCTTCGAGAAAATCAAGATAGATATGAAGATGGTCTAAAGCGGAGCTTGGATGCAAAAGTTATGACAAGTTCCGAGATGCTCATGTTGACATCAGATTAGATAACGGCATGAAACCTAATTAAGATGACCTCTGATGGAAAAAGTTACAACTTCAAAGTTCTTCGTCTCGTCGAAACGGACGATTTTGATATAAAGATCGTCCCCATCCGAGGTCGTATGCAAAAGTTATAGGCAAAACCGTGCGCTGCACCAATGTTGGCCGGATCATCCGGGCCGGGGTCCGGATCATCCGGGTAATTGAAGCATTAAGATTCCAGAAGGTTGGCGCTGAAGCCGGATGATCTGGGTGAACTCCCGGATGATCCGGGTAAAGGCCGGACAGTCCGGGCAATCGTCCGGACGTCCGGACAAGTTTTTCTGCTGCAGATGTTAGAAAACAGCCCGAAACTCCCTCAAGATGACCTCAGATCAAAAAGTGTTCAACAGAAAAGTTGTGCGTCTCGTCGAGGCGGTTGATTTTCATATAACAATCATCTTAATACGAGTTTGTATGAAAAAGTTACAGCCTGGTTAGTGGACTGCTGTCAGAAATCTGGGCTAGGCCGGATCATCCGGGCCTAGAGCCGGACATCCGGGCCAGAGGTCGTGAGAAGTCCGAATTTGGTTAGGTTTTGATGATTTGGACGGCAAGGGAAGTCCTTTTATTGTACGGGAAGTCCATCCGCCTCTTATATAGACGAGAGGTGACGGCCGATTGAACAACACACAATCGACAAATCAATCTATCATATTTTACCTTTACTTTTCCTTCTCCCTTGTTCTTCTTCTTCCTCGTTCTTCGTTCGTTCTTCTTCATTGCAGGGCGACGAACCTCGAGGCCTTGGGGGCGATCAGGTCGACCTAGGGCAGCCCATAGCCGCCGCGCGCCCTGACGGGGTCCCTCCCGGGCGTGTGGGGTTTCGGGTCTACAAAAGCGCCCGCCGGATTGCCTGCGTACCGTGCTTCCGGACGGGTCTCCTTCGACGTGAGCTGCGGTGCATCACCCTCGGCGTTGGAGGTACATGGTGACGTGTTCGTGTGCGAACAACGGGATTGAAGGGGGACCAATATATCTTAATGCTATGGTTGGGTTTTACCTTAATGAACGTTAGTAGTTGCAGATGCTTGCTAATAGTTCCAATCATAAGTACATAGAATTCCAAGTCAGGGATGACATGCTAGCAGCGGCCTCTCCCACATAAAACTTGCTATCGCTCTAGTAAAGTAGTCAATTTCTTAGGGACAATTTCGCAACTCCTACCACCACTTTTCCACATGCGCTATATTTACTTTATTGTGTCCTTATATAAACAGCCCCTACTTTTTATTTACGTACTCTTTTTTATCTTGCAAACCTATCCAAAAACACCTACAAAGCACTTCTAGTTTCATACTTGTTCTAGGTAAAGCGAACGTTAAGTGTGCGTAGAGTTGTATCGGTGGTCGATAGAACTTGAGGGAATATTTGTTCTACCTTTAGCTCCTCGTTGGGTTCGACACTCTTACTAATCGAAAGAGGCTACAATTGATCCCCTATACTTGTGGCTTATCAAGACCTTTTTCTGGCGCTGTTGCCGGGGAGTCATAGTGTGGGGTGAATATTCTCGTGTGTGCTTGTTTGCTTTATCACTAAGTAATTTTTATTTGTTGTTCTTAGTTGTTTTCTATCTTTAGTTATGGGTAGGAAACGCAAAATACCAAAAAAATTAGTTGTACCTACAGAACCAATGGTTGAAGAACCACTCAAAATCTATCACACTCCTGAAGCTTCTTACTTGGATCATCTTCGATCCCTATGTGCTCGTGCTGAAACCCCAACTAGCTTAGTTGAGGGAAAATCTTTAGATGAGCATGCTTGTTATGTGCGACACTGCATATCTGAAAAGGGGAAACTTTTACTGGGTCAAATTCATCATTTGCAATGCTATGCTTGGAATTTATGTGAAATATATTATTGTACTTGTTGTTCTGAAAACCCTAAGAAACACCTTCCCTACCAATGTGAGTTTAGTGATAATGGCATCGTATCTTCGTCGTATGCTAAGGGTGTTTATAGTTACTATGATGTTCAGCAAATTGAAGAATTTGTTGCTTTTAAGGGTGCTTATGAGATTGCTTCTTTGATTGAAAAGTATCATGCTACTCTTTAGAAATCTGAAAAATTTTCCATACTTAAATATTGCTATGATAATTACGCTTCTAATGCCTATGTTGAACCATATATTGAGGACTACTCCGCTGTCCAAGAAGAGACTAATATTTTGCAGGAGTCTATGATAGAAGAAATTGATGAAACTGTGAGCTCATTGGATGAAATGAGGAGAGTGAAGAACAAAAGGAGGAAGAGCAGATTAGCTACCCGTGCCCACCTTCTAATGAGAGTAACTCTTTAACTCATACATTGTTTAATTTCCCTCCGTGCTTACCAAAGGATGATTGCTATGATGATTGTTATGACCCCATTGATTCTCTTGAAATATCCCTTTTTGATGAACTTGATGCTTGCTATGCTTGTGGCCAAGATGCCAATATTAATTATGCTTATGGAGATGAACTTGCTATAGTTCCTTATGTTAAACATGAAATTGTTGCTATTGCACCCACACATAATAGTCCTATTATATTTTTGAATTCTCCAAACTACACTATATCGGAGAAGTTTGCACTTATTAAGGATTATATTGATGGGTTGCCTTTTACCGTTGCACATGATGATTTTGATGAATATAATATGCATGTGCTTGCTGCTCCTACTTGCAATTATTATGAGAGAGAAACTATATCTCCACCTCTCTATGTTTCCAATACGATAAAATTGCAAGAAACTGCTTATACTATGCATTGGCCTTTACTATGTGTGCATGAATTGTTCTTTTATGACATGCCGATGCATAGGACTTTGTTGTTGCATGATATATGTTACTTTGTGCTCACTACTAAATCACAAATTATTGTTAATTAAAATTGGCTTTGATATACCTTGGGATCCGGGTGGATCCACGACTTGAGCACTATATGCCTAGCTTAATGGCTTTAAAGAAAGCGCTGCCAGGGAGACAACCCGGAAGTTTTAGAGAGTCATTTATTTCGGTTGAGTGATTTCATATAGTTTAAAAACAACAAAAATAAAGGGGGGAACCCAAAACGTTTTCAAAAAGGAAAGTGGAAGTGAGGGAGACAAGCATTGTTGAAGTGGGAGCTAGCCTTGAACTTTGTTCATGCTCACGGAAACTTTGTGAATCTTGATTACAGAAACTTTCCAACAAAAATAATTATCCCCTTGTACAATTCCATTGTATTATAAAAATAATTTGCCAAGGTTTGCCTCTAGGATGTTTGCAATGCTCGTTGGTCTATACGGTGCAGGACAGAAAATTTGGCTGTAGTGCGCGATTTTTAGTTTTTTACTGGAACATCAAACGGTTCTGATTCTTTTTGCACTGTCTTTCTATGCAAATTGTTTATTTTTCCTAAATTTGGCCGAATTTTTCAAGTATCATAAGTATGGTTAATGTTCAGATTATTACAGACTGTTCTGTTTTAGACAGATTCTGTTTTTGATGCATAGTTTGCTTGTTTTGAAGAAACTATCGATTTATATCAGTGGATTAAGCCATGAAAAAGTTATACTACAGTAGACAAAATGCAAAAACAAAATATTAATTGGTTTGCAATAGTACTTAGAGTAGTGATTTGCTTTATTATACTAACGGATCTTACCAAGCTTTTTGTTGAAGTTTTGTGTGGATGAAGTATTCGAGTATCGAGGAGGTCTCGATATGAGAAGTAGGAAGAGAGGCAAGAGCTTAAACTTGGGGATGCCCAAGTCACCCCAAGTAAATATTCAAGGAGACTCAAGCGTCTAAGCTTGGGGATGCCCCGGAAGGCATCCCCTCTTTCTTCAACAAGTATCGGTATTTTCGGATTCATTTCGTTCATGCATATGTGCAAATCTTGGAGTGTCTTTTGCATTTAGTTTTCATTATTCTTTTATGCACCATGCTGGTATGAGATAGTCCTTGATTGATTTATAGAATGCTCATTGCACTTCACTTAAATCTTTTGAGTATGGCTTTATAGAATGCTTCATGTGCTTCGCTTATATCATTTGAAGTTTGGATTGCCTGTTTCTCTTCACATAGAAAATTGCCATTTGTAGAATGCTCTTTTGCTTCACTTATATTTGTTAGAGCGTGGGCATATCTTTTGTAGAAAGAATTAAACTCTCTTGCTTCACTTATATCTATTTAGAGAGATGACAGGAATTGGTCATTCACATGGTTAGTCATAAAATCCTACATAAAACTTGTAGATCACTGAATATGATATGTTTGTTTCCTTGCAATAGTTTTGCGATATAAAGGTGGTGATATTAGAGTCGTTCTAGTTGAGTAATTGTGAAATTGAGAAATACTTGTGTTGAGGTTTGCAAGTCCTGTAGCATGCACGTATGGTGAACCGTTATGTAACGAAGTCGGAGCATGAGGTGTTCTTTGATTGCTTTCCTTATGAGTGGCGGTCGGGGACGAGCGATGGTCTTTTCCTACCAATCTATCCCCCTAGGGGCATGCGTAGTAGTACTTTGTTTCGAGGGCTAATAACCTTTTGCAATAAGTATATGAGTTCTTTATGACTAAGGTGAGTCCATGGATTATACGCACTCGCACCCTTCCATCATTGCTAGCCTCTTCGGTACCGTGCATTTCCCTTTCTCACCTCGAGAGTTGGAGCAAACTTCACCGATGCATCCAAACCCCGTGATACGATACGCTCTATCACACATAAGCCTTATTATATCTTCCTCAAAACAGCCACCATACCAACCTATCATGGCATTTCCATAGCAATTCCGAGATATATTGCCATGCAACTTCCATCATCATCATATACATGACTTGAGCATTTATTGTCATATTGCTTTGCATGATTGTAAGATAGCTAGCATGATGTTTTCATGGCTTGTCCGTTTTTTGATGTCATTGCTATGCTAGATCATTGCAGATCCCGGTACACCGTCGGAGGCATTCATATAGAGTCATATCTTTGTTCTAGTATCGAGTTGTAATATTGAGTTGTAAGTAAATAAAAGTGTGATGATCATCATTATTAGATCATTGCCCAAGTGAGGAAAGGATGATGGAGACTATGACTCCCCCACAAGTCGGGATGAGACTACAGACGAAAAAAAATAAAAAAAGAGAAAGGCCAAAAAAAGAGAAGGCCCAAAAAAAGGAAAAACACAAAAAATGAGAGAAAAAGAGAGAAGGGGCAATGTTACAGTACAAAAAAAGACACATCCGTGATATTTTGGGCCGAACGAAAAAAAATCTGTCATACATATGACACTTCTATGACAATAATTGTGAGAAAACCCGGTATCATCATAAATGTGGTGGGCTCCTACTTATATGACAAAAAATCATGACAGAAAATGGGCTTTTCATCCTGGGCGGGCCGGAGACGCAGCTGCATGACATTCTTTGGGCCATCCATGACGGAAAAAACCATGGTATAAGCGAGGGGGAGGAAAATTTCGGGGAGTTCCCGGTTACGGTGGGAGGTCGGGGGCCGAGCGATGCGCGTTTATCTCGTACACATACGCGCGTGTGTGCGAGGCGTTGGCTCTAACTGAACCCGAGCGAGGAGTTGGGCTCTAACTGAACCCGAGCGATTGCACTGTAGGCTACGCGTTACTGAACCCGAGCGATCGATCGATGGCTGTTAACTGAACCCGATCGAGCGATTCCTTGGCTACTGCTGCTAACTGAAGCCGATCGATGGGATGAACTGTGAGCATTGCCGGGGGTTTTGGATAAACAGTGAGCGGTGGTGTTGCCTCTGGATGAACAGGACCCCGTGGTGTGGTGGAGGGCTGGATGAACAGTAGACGGTGGAGGGGTGCCCGTGGAGGGGTGGATGAACAGGACCCCGTGGTGTGGAGGGCAGGATGAACAGTAGACGGTGGAGGAGTGCCCGTGGAGGGGTGGTTGAACAGGACCCCGTGGCGTGGAGGGCTGGATGAATAGTAGACGGTGGAGGGGTGGTTGAACAGTAGCCGGTGGAGTAGCGCGCGGTGGAGGCTGGATGAACAGGAGCCCGTGGAGGCTGGAGGAGGTCGACGATGGATGAATAGTAGCTCGTGGAGGTTGGAGGGGGTCGACGGTGGAGATGCACAGTATCTCGTGGAGTCCCATTTTGCGGTACGCCACACCCCTCCCGATGAACAGGACCCCCGTTTCGACCGTAGCGCTCCGACACAAGTCTGTTTCCTCCGTTTTGCGGTACGCCACACCCCTCCTGATCAACAGGACCCCCATTTTGACCGTAGGAGGTCTGTTTCCTCCATTTTGCGGTACACCACACCCCTCCCGATCAAAAGGACCCCCGTTTCGACCGTAGGAGGTCTGTTTCCACCGTTTTGCGGTATGCCACACCCCTCTCGATCAACAGGACCCCCGTTTCGACCGTAGGAGGTCCGTTTCCTCCGTTGTGCGGTAAGCCAGGCCTCGTTTCCATCGCCTCTTCCGTCCAAGCCCTCCCGATGAACACGACCACGCATTCCGTTCCGACCCAGCTGTGTTGCCTCCCGATGAACACGACGCATTCCGTTGCCTCCCCAGGAACACGAAAACGACAATGTTTCTCCGTTCTGACCCAGTCATGTCAACGAGCCCTCGCCGTACGTATGCGTGAGTAGGCGTTCAAGACCCCGCCCATATGTACACATACATGGCCGTATTTTCTTTCTTGCACCCTGGCCATTGTACGTACGTGTACATGTTACGTGCGCGCCTCTACAACGACACGTGTGCACCTCTACTACGACACTTGCGCGCCTCTAGATTGACCAGTATGTACGTACACGTTCGCGACCAGAATGACAACGCTACGTACGCTTCGACCAGGTGGGTCCCAACTGTCAGGCACTTCCTTTCTTGCGAAGATGTAGCTGGTGGGTCCCAGCAGTCAGGGGGCTGGTGGGTCCCAGCAGTCAGGGGGGCGAATCGTTTTGGTTTTCTTTTTTTTTTGCCCGGACGCACTTCCTTGCGTGCGAAGATGTAGCTGGTGGGTCCGAGAAGTCAGGGGGGCGAATCATTTTTTCCCGGACGCTCTTCCTTGCGTGCGAAGGTGTAGCTGGAGGGTCCGAATGGTCAGGGGGGAAACATTTTTTTCACAAAATACGGTGGCCCGTCCGGTGGGTCCCTGCTGTTAGGTGGAGGCATTATTTTCCGCGTAATAAGGAGGCACTTCCTTGCTGCCGCCGTGGACCCAGCTGTCAGCCTCCACGTACAGTCCACGACCGATGGAAGTCGTTCCTTGACCACGTTGACCATGCCGCGCCGAGAGCACCAGGGCGGTGGACGACGATGGGGCCTAGGAAGGGGACGACACAGAGCCGGTGAAGACACGGCAGTGGATGCCCACGCGGAGAGGAGTATGAGGGTTCACTCGTTCGGCTGCGGTGTGAGGCTGCCGTCACCGCAGGACTTGGCCAGCGGTGGAAATAGTAGGGGGCGGTGAGGCCTCCGTGGCAGCACAGCCGGCCATGGGAGGCAGGAGCAGGCGGCACGACCGGCGCTGCTTTGGGCGGCTGGAGCAAGAAGACCAGAGGTTGAAGAAGCACTATGGCCGTTGGATGGACATCGTACGGTCACTGCAGCTAGAATCGTTTATATTGACTAAGTTGACAAAGCCCTTGGTACGTCAACTTAGCAGGCCCACAGGTCAGCTTCCGAAACAGTGCGCCCTAGATGTCAGGGGGAGGAATCATTTTTTGGGCGGGTGAAGCTAGAATATCCAAGATTGAAGAAGAAGCACGGCATCCGTTGGATGGACATCCAACGGCCACTGCTGCTAGAACCGTGTGTTGACTATAAGTTGACAAAGCCTTGCATACGCGTCAACTCTGTATTTTTTAGGGGACGCGTCAACTTAGTAAGGCCAAAAGTGTGTGGCAGAGAACTTTTATCCCATTTGAGATTTGTAAGAATGTGTAGCCCATTTTTGAATTCTAATGGAATTTACTACAGCCCATTTACAGTTTGTTAAAAGTACAGCCCATTTCAACCAACCGTTCAACACAGAATTCAATAAAATTTCCCACATTTTGATGGGATCCGAAATATTTTTATCCTGAAAATTCTAGTCATATTAAATAAATTTATATTATGTAAAAATCCAACGAAACATTGCGCTCGCAAAAATTAATGAAATTAAAATTTTCAATATCCAAAAATAATATTTTATAAGGTAATCACGTGTTGCCTTTTTTTATAGTTACTGCCCAGTTTTTATAATTACATCCCATTTATTATTTCTTAAAGCCCATTTTGTTGTTAAGCCTAATGCATCCCTCCTAGGAAAGGTTTGCAGCCCAGCGGGGCGGAGAATAACAACTTGACCTTGCCTGGGTATTCCTAAAAAAAGTATAGCTGGGCTAGCCATTTTCAGCTTGAAAAAAATTAATATCTGGGCTGGATATCTGGCCTGGGCTAGACGGGCCACAGCCCGCCCAGTTAATAACTGCAGCGATGTTTTCGTTGTTGTTCAGAGGAGAAAAATTAATATCTTGGTAAAACATCAAAAAACTCTACAGTGCTCACACCTCAAAAACACAAATACTGCTCGAGCTACTAGGTCCCAGCTGTCGGCCGCTTCTTGTGCAATTCTCTCGTTTATTGACTACTACATAGGTTGACAATGGTGTGGGACCGTGATGTCAGGAAACCAGGGGGAAGCAAAATAAATTACTCCAACGAGCGCTTCCACCTTTGCCTCGTTGTCTCCTGGGAAACCCCTTTCCTCCCTTTTTTTGCTCGGGCAAGGACCAATGCATGCAGCACGTCCATGCGGTTATTAGGCAAGAAATAAAAGCGCTTTGCATGCTATGAATTACGATGGCCTGCATGGGTAGCTAATAAGGCATCCTCTTAACTGCTGTGATTAAATGTTGTGTTTAGAAGAGAGAAATATTCTTCTTTTCCACCAATCTGCTTGCACCTTGGTCGTGATGCACCTTCTAATACGACTTATTCACCTAGACGGAGGGAGTATAGTTTTATACATATATATATATATATATATATATATATATATATATATATATATATATATATATAATAAGGAGGCAGTTGCGTACGTGAGGCTATGGACCTGGTGGGTCCCCATTGTCATCCTCTCCAAGTAGAGTCATCTCCTCGCCCGCGCGCGCTTTCCGCCCGAAACAGTCAGCGCCGCTTGCCTTGCTTCCCGGTGCAGGCGATTGCTCCACCTTCAAATGACACAAGTCTTGTCCGTCTGTCCATCTGCCGCCCACATTAATGATACGCGGTTGCCAAGGTGGCTACTCCGGCGCCACATGTTCGTCCCTCCGCCCACCCACCATTGCTATATAAACTGTTGCGCCGGCCATTGCCGCAGTCATCCGCATCCGTTCCCTTTCTCCTATCCACACCACTACTGCCCACCATGGCTTCCTCGCACTCCAGCGCTCTTCGGGACGGGCGGACGACGGACCACAAGAAGATGGCAGCCATTGATGCCGACCGGCTGGCCGGCAGGCAGCCGGAGGACGATGACGTCCAAATGGAGAACATGGTAGTCGACGATCCGGCGCCAACCCCCTCCTCCGCGCCATCCTCGCCGGTGCATTGCACCATGACCATCGGCGAGGCCCGTGCCCAATATGTGGACAGTGTGAGGCAGATGCGTCAGGAGCAGTTCCGGGAGGCGCAAGCCGACGCCGCCTACAACCACCATCTCCTCCAGGAGCACCTGCAGGCGGAGGAGCAGATCACCGCGGAGCGGGCGGATCAGGAGGCGCTGCTCGACTTGTACCGCTCCGCCCGCAAGGGCCGCCTCGAGCGCTGGCGGTACCGCATGCGGGTGGCGAAGGCTGTGGCCGCCTACAAAGAGGCTAGCAAAGAGGGCGATGAAGCGGGCGAGGCGTTGTCTGGCGAGACCGAGGACGAGGCAGAGGACAATGCCGGCTCCGACGAGTCCCCGCTCCGCTGGTGTCGACGAGGCCCTGCTCCGCCGAGGCCCCGCGGCGCCAACAACGAGGCAGAGGACACCGCCGGCTCTGCCGAGGCCCCGCCCCGCCAACAATGAGGCAGAGGACATCGCCGGCTCAGCCGAGGCCCCTCCCTGCCGGCAACACGGGGGAGGATTTCCACCGCTCCGCTGAGGCGCCGCCCGCCGGCAACGAGACAGAGGACATCGCCGGGTCCGCCGAGGCCCCGCCCCGCTGCCAACGAGGCTGCGGCACACAGAAAACAAGGAAGAGTAGAACACGGTAGGTCGCCGTCGCTCGGGTCCAAGTTAGGCCACCGCTGCTACCTTCCTGTTGAAGCCAAGCTATGCAGGTTGATCATTGACGGTCGGTTAGCTTCTTGGCGGCGACATGGAGTCGGGGAGTTCTACTGGAGAACAACGCTGCTTCTACTTAACTGCTGGTGCAGTTGGCTGACTGACACGTGGGCCCGATAGGCCACATGTCAGTTATGCAACTGCACCTGCAGTTTAGTCACTGAAGCTTCTGTTCAGCTCAACGGGACACAGGTGGGTAGCGTCGGTTAATTAATTATACCTCCTTCATCACCAAGCTTCCTCCTTCGTGGATCTCATTGGCACTCTTGATGTGGAAGAAAAGGCGAGAGCAAAGGACACACATGCTTGAGGAATTGAGGGAGGATCTAGTGCCAATATGTACAGAAGAACTTCCAGCCCCACAAGTTCAAGAACAAGGGCAAGTTTGATGGGAAGAACAAGGCTGTGCAACACACGAACTTCAAGAAGAAGAATGACAAGAAGAAAGGTGTTTGTCATGTGGTGATCCTGATCATTGGGCTCCTAGTTGCCCTAATCGCTATGACAAGCTAGGCCGGTTAATTAATTATACCTCCAGCGCACCCCTTTTTAGTTGAAATGTAATGAAATCCTGCATGTTTATATGAAATCCGACCATGTATGAATGAATTTATTTCGATTAGTTCGAATTCCTGTATCAGTGGCATTGGATGAACATGCAAAACAATACGTGCTAGTATTATTCCTAGGGTGATCACCTCGTTTGCAGCAGTTTCACATGTACTCCTTCCGGTCCTTTCTAGTCTGCATACAAGTTTTGTCTGCAGTCAAAGTATCTCTACTTTGACCAATCTTATACAAAAAAGTATGCACTTTCACAATGTGCGAAGTAAAAAGGAACAGAAGGAGTACAAAGAGTTTGAGCAGCTTTTTAGCGTTTCTGTACATTGCAATCAAACACACAGGCCTGGCAATCCATAGAGAACATTCAAAACAATCGATGATTATGCATCTCAGTGACTCACATGTCAGAGGCAATATTTACTTCACAACTAAAGAATAAAGAAAAAATTGATCGACGCTGCTGACAGCAAAGGGCGTCCCATTTGAAAATATCAAACGCATGTCTTGCTCAAATCGATGATCAAAATTTGACAAGGTTGTCCCATTCCAAAATATCAAATGCCTGCGATTGTGGAATGGGCAGGGTTTGCCATCAATTCGGACATTGACATGGCACCTCGTGCTAAATACACCAGTTGTTCTGTTTGTGCAGTTCCACCAAAATCAACCAAATTCGCGCGTAGCTTGTATGATTTTGCCCTTATATGTTGCAACGCCTTGAACTTATTGGCACCTCCTTTCTTGTGGTGGAAATGAATGATTCGATGTATTCATGAACATTTTGTGCAGTTCCCATTGAAATCAAGCTGAGCACCCCTGTTTGCACAAATACAAAAAAGTGATTAGTATAGAGCAAACTATACTATGAATTGACAGTTTCAACAAGCACATACATGGTCCATGTAGAGCACACTTTTAGAAAAATGGAACTCACCAGAAAGAATCCTAGAACAACAGCAAAAAAATGGAGATTTTGTCAGTCCTTCTGAGCTGAAGTTAGTTTGGTCTTGTGGGGAGTAATGTAACCATCCTTCAACTTCTCCTTCTGATGATAAGATAGACAGGGCTTCTTCATCCTGGCATAATCGGAACTAGTCACTTCACGTACACCTTATTCTTCCTCAGAGGAAGATGATCCTGCTGTGCAAAGACAAGAGGACTACTAAATGCTAGCATCACTGTTTGCTCGAAAAAAAAGGAAAGGAAATATTTAAAACAGCACAGATGAAGTACTTCTCAAGGATAATACCACTTTTTCATGACAGTATCTAAACAGTAGCACAACACCAATAGAGATGACAAAGCTCAATCATATGGATGAAATCAGTGGGCGAGTACCAACCTTTGTCAGGAGGCTTATTTTGTAGAGCATACAGATGAAGCATTTCTCCGGAACCATCTGTTGCTATCTACGGTGGTGGCCAAGCTTACTATATACTCCTCGATTAGTTTAATGTTCCCAACATCTTCTTGTGCAGTTCCACTAAAATATATGGTATCTTCAAAGAAGATCCCTGTTTGCACAAGTAGAGATAATTACATATTACACTAAGAGTGGCATCAAATCAGTGGCAAAACAATTGCTCGTTCCAGCCATAACAATAAATTAAGATGCAAAACTATATCATTACTTGTGCCATCACAGTTCCAGTGCTTCATTACAGCACCGGGAGTTGATTTTTGTTTTTCTTCCCCTTGTTCTTCCCCTTCATCACTTGGTTCAATAACAAACAAGCTTCACCTTCAATGTCAATTAGGGAGCACAAGTATAGTACTAAACTTAATTTTTTGATGAAAGTGGCAAAATACAGGCCAGCAGTTGTGAAATATCCCTATCTTACCTCAATGGGATATTACGGTGCACATACAGATTGGAAGTCTTGTCTCCATTTGTGCAGTTCACTAAAATCAAGCAACATTATCGTACAAGTAGCACAACATATGAATGCACACTGCAGAATCATGTGAAAGAAGGCTAGTACTGACCTCTCATGATGCGGAATTCAAACAACTCACAAGAAGAAGATCTGAACCAAATTCGCCTTAACGGATAGGAAGTAAGATCTACTCTTGTGCAGTTCCACTAAGATCAAGCAATCAAGCGACGTTGTTGGTGTGACATTTTGGTTGAACTGCACAAAACACTCTTAAAATAAAAGTGTTTTGTGCAGTGCAACAAAAGGTCACAATGGGAACAAGGTGAAGCAGATAACCCTGTTTACACAGAGGTGCAAAGAAACAATTAGTGGTCAATAACGGTGGATGACACAGAAGCCAACAAAAAGAAGCATCTACCTTATCTAAATGGGAAAGAAAGCAAGACAGTAGCATTTCTCAAATGGTGGCATTGATTAATATTAACAATAAAATTCGTTAAACATGTAATTTGCTTTTATCTGTGGCATTGCATCAATTTTGCAGCGGCATTATTAGAGGGTGTTTGTTTACAGGGACATTTTTGTGTAGGGACTAAAAAAACTCCATGTCAATCCGTGTTGGTCCCAGTTTTGTTATCAGTCGCCTTTCCCTATGTGAGCGCAGCAAATCTAGTCCTGCTCAAACTCTACAACCTTGTCCCTTCCTTTCCTTTTTGAACTAGTACTTTCGCCCCTTCCTTTCCTTTTTGAACCACATCCTAGATTTATGCGATACAACTTTCCCCACTACTTTCCCCCATTCCTTTCCTCTTTGAACCACGTCCTAGATTAATGCTATACAACTTTCCCCCTTCATTTCCTCTTTGAACCACGTCCTAGATTCATGCTATATACAACTTTTCCCACTCCTTTCCTCTTTGAACCACGTCCTAGATTCATGGTATACATGCAGCTAGAGCAATGCATGTGGAGTAAGTAAATTATACCTTAAGGTTCTTGGGGCGTGGTTCGGCGGGCGATGGGACGGCAGCGAAGAAGAAGGGGTCGGAGGCCCTCCCGCGCAGCCGCTGGGTGGAAAGTGAACAGCTGCGCCGGTAGTCCCTCGCCGACGGCGATAGTGTTAAGCCTCCTTCCCTTCCCGGCGGACAGATCCTGCCGGCTCTTTAAGCAGTAGTGAGGGGAGAGAGAGGCCAACGAAGTCTTGTTTAGATCTAGAGAGGGCGAGAGAGTGTGAAGAGAGCAACTACAAGCGCTGAGGCTCCAGCGAGAGAGGGCGAGAGAGTGTGAAGAGAGCAACTACAAGCAGTGAGGCTCCAGTGTGTGTATATATATACTGGAGAGAGTGTGTGAAGCATGCAAACCCTAGAAAACATTTTGACCAGTCAAAGAATCCTCCTGGCACAAATTATGTTCAAGTGTAGTTATCGAACCCGAGACCTCAAGTTTGATGAGCGAACAGGCTAACCAGCTACACAACCCTCCCGTTATGTTCAGCGAGAGGGAAATAACCTTTTATACATTCCTGAATCCTTATTATAACATGCACACAAATTTTGGGCACTTGTATTCGACTTAAGTCAGTGTGCCACCGTATCTCGTATACTTACTACTCCCTCCGTCTAGGTGTAATAAGTCACGTTAGAAGGTGCAACGGGACCAAGGTGCATGCGTGTTCATGCGCGTGTGTCTCTTTGTGTGTGTATGTGTGTGCGTGTGTGTTTAACACCATGTGTGTGTTAGAGAGAGCGACAGATCGACCTACTCCTACAGAGAGATGTTGTGTAGTGTACGATTTTAGCCGCGAGAGTCGGTGCATCCTCTCGTTTCCGGGCGTGTCCGGTAGGGACATGCGGATAGCTGCCACGCCCGCTCCTGACCAGCCTAGTCCACCCAAAGCCCCTCCATCGCCCACGCGCGCTTCCCGCCCGAAACGGTCAGCGCCGCTCCAAAGAATCGGTACCGCATTCATGCCCGGGCAGAGCGGACGCGACCTCTCACTGGCGCAAGAGTGATGGTTGCTTCGTCCGTCCAACTTACTGCTGGGTCTATGTGATTTGACGGCTCATTGATCTTTATTACTGAGGTCGTAGGACTGCTGGATGTCCCACGCTTTCGGCGAAAGGAGGTATACTACTACTAGATTACAATTTTCTCCATTCTTATAGCGGAGGCGTGCAAGAGTAGTGAAAACACGCAGGCTCAGTGATCCGCATGTGGTTCATGGTGAAATCTCTACAAAGACTAATATTTAGGAACGGAGGAAGTACTAGTATAGTACGTACTGTAATTTATCAGCGAGATAAATTTGTACAATGCTATGAAGCTTCGAGCTTCTGTTACAGGTATCTTGCGTCCAAGGTTGCCCGTTGCAACATTTCATCAAATACAAAGGAGACTAACATGCATGCTATTGCATCTCAATGATTGACAGATCATAGCAAATATGTACTCCCTCCGTTCCAAAATAAGTTTCTCAACTTTGTGCAAACTTTGGTACAAAGTTGTACTACTACTAAAGTTGACACTTATTTTGGAACAGAGGCAGCTAAAGAAAAAAACGATCCATGCAGTCCCTAGCCCTTGAACCGTGAACCCTGACCATGCTTCAATTTGCTAGCAACGTTCGAGCTTCCTAATAAATGAAGTTTGCAACCTTTTGACCATCGGATCATTTTGTGCAGTTTCACCAAAATCGAGATGAGCATCCCTGTGGCAAAGAAATTGAACAAGCGTGATTAGAATAAGATTACTGGGACTAGTTGATGAGACATAAACTCATCACAAATACAGTACGTAGAAGCCAGTAGAGGTATGTGCGGGGAAAAGAAGTAGAGAAATATCCACAGGGAGTGATGTGGGCAGCTGGAGTAGTGGTGCAAGCCGGCTGTAAAGGGAGTTGTACCTGAGGGACGTAGCTCAACCTTGAGGAGGGCGGCGGGAGGCGGCAACTACCCATGTCGCGGCAGTGAGCAAGGGATGAAGGCAACCTCACCAGCTTTGTGAGAGAGAACGGCGGGGACCCTTGATCGGGAAGTGCCGACAGTGGGTTTTCGCCATCGGCGACGACCACCGCATCTACACTAAGCATCCACCCCTTCCCCAAGCGGACGTGATCCGCCGGGATGTTAGAGATGTGGCCACAGTCGTTTTGTGCCAGAGAGTGTGAAGAGAGCAACCCCAGCAAGCAACCATGTAGGCTGGCCCGTCCTGACTATGTATATAGTGGAGCAGTTTCCTTTTCTCTCCATATGAACCTATCATATTGCGTGCGTGCCACTGAAGAAAAAAAAACTTTATTTAAAAAATGACAAGGCACCTACTACTCGTTCTCCTATAACCTTGCGCTTGGCATCTCCAAAATATTAACCTTGCGATTGGCTCTTCGCCTCTTCGGGAAGTCGAGCAATAATGGTAGTGCAGTATATATCATTCTGGCTATATGAGACCAAATGAATTGCTGCATGTCCACCACGTGGGCGAGAGTCGAGGGGCGAGGGAGAGTGCTACATACGGAGCAAAATGAGTGAATCTACACTCTAAAATATGTCTATATACATCAGTGTTTGGAGTATGTACTAGTAGTTCATATTGAAATCTACTAAAGGACATATATATTCCAAACAATATGATAGTATAATCTCTATAACCAAGGTAGTAGGGACGAGGAGTAAACGGAGGGAGTAGTAAATTTTTCTCCTCATCCTGCGAGCCACCGCGCGCATGGGCGAGGGAGCGGGCGTAAGGCGTAGTAAGCAAGCTTCACCTCATCCTGTGAGCCACCGCGCCCGTGGGCGGGGGAGACAGCGTACTAAGCAAGCTTCTCCTTGTTCTACGAGTTGAAGGGACACATCAAATGTACTCCAGTGTATAGAGCCTTGCCTCTAAGGTAGGCCCCACATGGTTTGCCTCTTTTTTTAACATAACACGTCAAGTCGCAATTTGTTTGTTCACCGGTGGTAGACGATCCTCCCTCCACCAAGTGGACAACGAGTACACGTGCCAAATTACCACGTGGGCTGCCTTTTTCGTACAGAAATAAGCTCCACCGTGTACCCGCGCGGGTGTGGTTGGGAAAGAGATGGGAGTACGTGCGCCGTGCATGCACCTCTTCTCTTCATGCACGTCCCCCACCTACGTGGGGTGTGTGTGAGAGATACAAACCGCGTTCATGAGTGTTTTTTGTTTTGGGGTGGGGGTGGGGTGGGGGTTGATTTTGTGAATTATTTGTGGGAATATGTGTCGATGACATCTCAAACAAAATTTTGCATGCAATGTGTGTGAAATGGAGGCCTATCCATATCATACATAGAGGGTCGGGCAATCTACGAGAAGAGAGGGAGGGGTCATAGCTATCGATAGAGTCAAAGAGAGGATCAAGTGGGTGGGTGCGAGATCGATGAAGAGAGCCATCGAAATTGTTTGTGTGTACAAGTCAAAGATATAGGGCGACTAGCCTACCGAAACGTTAGAGGGCACACGTCAAGTTTGTGTGTGGGAGGGAGACATGACTAGAGCGCTCGATGTATCGGTGTGTGTGGGGGGAGGGGGTGGTGGGAGGGGTAGGCAGAGGCCTAACTATAGAGGTAGAACGACTCGTATATGTGTTGAGAAGGAGAGACCCAGCTATGTCTTGAGGGAGATCGGTCGACATCCGTACATAACTGAAGGACGGGAAATATGATGGGACAGAGAGAGAGGAGGGAGAGAGGGAGGGAGAGGGAGGGAGAGGGGTAGAGTGCTTGATGGGTGATGGAGTTGCTTCTCGAAGATGGTGGGAGAGGCCTACTAGACAAACTGAGGGTGGAACTGCAATGTTATCAATAAGAGTGGGGATGTGTTTTTGTGTGTGCCTGTGTGTGATAGATCTGTCGGGACGCATCCATGGATGAGGAAGGGGAACCATGTGTTTGGTAAGCAAACCTGACTAAATCGGTAGATCAATTGTTGTTTGTCGGAGGAAGGGAGATACACAACTAATGAGGTAGATTGATTGACGTGTGGGTAAAAACAAGTTATAAGCCTACCTAGCTATATGTATAGCGAGAGATCGGTCGGTGTACGTCCATTTCTTAGAGGCAAATAAGGCCCAGCGAGACGGATAGACAGAGAGAATGGAGCTAGGAGGTGGTGTGAGAGGCCCAACTACTAGCTCGATAGGGGGAGGAGTGTGCGGTTGTGAGAGCGATGAAAAGAGGGGCGAGAGTTTACACGTGTGTCTGACCGTATGAGAGACACGAGGCAAGGACACATAAAGGAGGAGATTGAAGGTGTGTTTGTATGTTGTAGGTAGGCATCGCTGGAGAGGTTTATCGATTGGTGTGTGTCAGAAAGGAGTTGTGGAGACTCTGGGAGAACGACCTAAAGAAAAAAAATGAATGTGCCAGGTGGATAGAATGCCGAGGGAGGGGGAGGGCGAGGAGGGCATGTGCATGCACGAGAGAAAGTTAGTGGTAGATACAAAGGTTAGAGGATTGTGTGGGTGTAAGAGACTAACAAAGATCATAATTTGATATGAAAGCAGATTAATATATTTGAATAGGAGATCATAGTGTTTTAAACATTTCATGCATGAATATAGCGGTGATACACGTGATGTGCACATGTTATACCATAATGTGATAATGCATGGCATTTGCAACTCACAGCTAAATGCCGAACAATCTAAACCATACTATACATCACACAATCTCACATTTTATTTGAATTTGTGACAATGTGTGGCGTTCGCAGCTTACAACTAAATATCGAACAATCTAAACAATACTATATATCGAACATTCTCACATTTTATTTGAATTTGTGGTAATGTGTGGTGTTCGCAACTCAAATCTAAATACTTGTAGGCATAGGGGGCGGGGCACCATACATAATGTGATAAACACATTATACATATGAGACATGGTTTAGATTATGAAGATCTAGCTAGAGCTAGAAATGTAATGTGATTCGAAATCAAAATAAAGTGGATTCAAAAAATCAAGTTCGAGTTCATATAGTACACATAGTTCATATGTAACTCGAGACTAATCATGTGGTGTGCTGTGAAGATAATACACAAACGATGGTTTAACTTGACAATAATGATGATTATAGATCTTATTAAAACATAGAATCGAATTCAAATGCTTTGACTTCACAACAATCATTACTGTAGATCTTATTCAAATAGAGAAACGAATTCAAATTTAGTTCATATTGAAGCGGTAGTATATACGTTTGGAATGCACTAAAACATTTGAGTAGTAGGTTGCATGCATTATACAAGTAGCGAAATATTTTAATTGAACATAACATGAATTCAAAGTTTTGAATGACATTTGTAGGGCGCATTGATTTGGGACAGTACACATTAGGCTTGTCCGAAAATTTCAACCCGCGCCTTGTTAGCCCGAAATATTTAAGATATATCTTTGTCTCGTTGTGCTCCGACAACTCCCTCCATCTCAACCCGCGCCTTGCTATTACGAAATTACAACGCGCGCGAAAACTCCCACCTCCTGTGAAATCCCGACACGTGAAATGCCTGTGGTACCCCTGAACCGAAAGAACCGCCTCAAATCGGTAGGGGTACTTTCGTAACTTAGCCCACATTTTGGACAAGCGCGTCAATAAGCCATGGTTCCCCACGGCCATCCCATTCGCCCACCCATTCGTACACCGAGGCTGCAAAAAACCGCGACGAAACCCACACCCTTCTCCGTCCGCCACCCAGCCGGAGGCTCTTCCCCGACGACGTCGTCCACAGCAACCCCTCGACGTGCCTCATCCACCGTACCGGATGAGGATCCGTCATCGATGTCATCGTCCCGCTAGTTCAGCCACCCCGTCCTCCACCTCCAAGGAGATGCCCCGACGTTCCCCTCGTCTTTTGCGCCACCTCCATTCCCACACCGCCGTCTTCACCTGCACCACCGGAAGAGCATCATCATCACCGTTTCCTCGGATGAAGCTGCGGCCTAATCGGCGCCACCAAAGAGGTTGTACACTAATCGCCGCATTTTCTTCTTGATTCGATCTCACGGTGCTCCCGGCGCTCGGTCCCGAGCCGACACGGCACGGCTCCATCCACGGCAGCGTCGCTGGCCACTTCCTCCACGGCGTCGCTCCCTCGGCGGCGACGTCCACATCAGTAGGACCTGCTGCTGCTTTAGCTCTCGCTCGCACTGTTGCTCTGCTATTGCTCCCAGTCCCCTGCCTGGTCTGCTCTTGCTATTGCTCTTGCTCGCACTGCTGCTCTCGCTCTTGCGCTTGCTTGCGATGCTGCTCCGATTTAGCTACACTTCAGTCGACTGAATCCACTTTTGGGTCAGTCGATTTTCAGGTGGTGGGGGGGCTCGCCGGGGTGAAGGAAGAACCAGCCGCAGCAAGGAGGGGGGCTCGCCGGAGACATACCCCACTACCTATCTTAGGGTTCAGGATGGGGGCGGTGGTTGCCGGCGGTGGTGGGGCGTTGGCGGGGCGGCGGCGTGGGGATCGCCAGAGAAAAAGCTCGGCATGGGGGGCCCAGAGGGATGGCTGGGGCGGCGGCGGACCGGCAGTGGGGAGTGTTTTTGGGGCGGGCGGGGCGGCGCACCGCCAGCCGCAGGCAGCGGGGGGCTGCTGTTTGGCCGGCTCAGGGGGTGGAGGTTCAAGATGAACCGTGGGCCCTTGATTTCGTATCAAACGGTTGCAAAATCGACTGACCAGAGATGAAAAAGTCAGTCGACCGATGTGTAGCCTCACCTTGCTAGTGCGTTCAGTTTCGACAGCAAAATTCAGCAAAATTCAGTTTCGACAGTTAAGTTCAGTTTCGACAGTTAAGTTCAGTTTCGACAGTTAAGTTCAGAGATGAGCAGCTGATGTATTTTACATCTAGCACTTTGTGGTTATTTATTTTACGTCATGTATTGGAGATGCTATTAGAATTCCACTCAGGTTAACGTTGTTCGTTGTCTCTGTTGTCCTGCTTCAGCCTCGGCGTCGTACAACTCACTGAAGCTGCTCCAACAACGAAACCCTCCATCACAGCGGAGCAGTACCTTGGGCTCCATTTCCAGACGCCTAAGATCTTCTTCCCCTCCTCCGACAGCCAAGTCAGCCGGAGCATCCTCACCGGCCAACCCAATCACGCTAAGATCGACATGGCTTCGCCAAAGAGGTTCTACACTTGTTGCATCTCTTTTTTACTCTACATGTTATATATATTGTCCACTGAGCACACGGATTTGTTCCTTTAGTGTCTCCTTGAAATAAAAAATGTAGGAATTTTAATTTTCACTTGTCCTCCTTTTCAAATTCCTATTCATGAAGCACAAGACTAAGAGATAGTAGCATAATAGCATTATAACCGTACATTTTCTTGTGGTTTGACTTAATGTCACCATGCTTCTTTGCATCCTGTGATCTTCCAATTGTTTTGAATCAAACACCCAGATTGGCAGAAATCCTGTGTTTTTAAATTCTCTGTTTTGCACGTGCATTCCTATCCTATTCCTGTCTATTTCCTATCCCTGCATTGTTGGAATCCTCCAATTCAAACGAGCCCTTACAGAATTACTTCTCTTACAGATAGTTGTCAGAGAAAACCTTGCATGGTTTGTCCCGCTCCTGCTGCGCCGTCGTCCGCCCCAACTCAGCTGCTCCAACGACAGAAGGGTCCAGCACAGCAGGGATCCGGCCTCCAGACTATCTTTCGCCACCTCAGATCTTCTTCCCCGCCGCTGGCAGCCATGAAAACTACACTACCATCATCAACCGAGCAGATGACCTCGAGGACTACACGGGTCCGCAAGAGAGGTCTCACTCTTTCGTGTCTGCTTACGTTATGCATCGCTTAATATTACATGCTACTTTATCATCCTGTTCACCGATTAGACTCTGAGTCAGCTCCAAACTAATGGTCAAACTTGAGTTTTTAAATGGTTGTGGGGTACATATCGGGGCCGCTATCAATAGTATCTATATACTATCTGGTTAATCTCCGGTGTCTACTATGAGTTTCATGTTGGGTGGGAAACAAACAGTAAAGAAGCCATTATCTGCATTTTTTAACTGAAGCCATTATCTGCCTGCTATTATTGGTTTTGGGTCTATCCACGGGTTGCTACCATCAGTCTGGATTTCTGCATGCACTCCTTACATAATCTCACTATGTTTCATTCCTATGCATGACAGTTATTGTAAACAATGGAACTGAACATGTAGAGCAAAAGAGACGAGCCTTGCGTGGCAATAAAATTTCATGCAGACATCACTCCATGGTAGGCGCAAAGGCAGCCCCCCTCCACGCATTTCAGATTGTAATCGAGAGGAAGATATCTGTTCTGAAGGGGATTCAGAAGGAGAAGACAACTCCTATTTACCCCCTGAGGTCTTCGCTCTAACTTGGCATGCTGATGTTGGTTATATCATGCATATGGTGTCTTTCATTGCTTACTTTATACATCAAATATGTCATCTGCTTAGTTTAGACATCCTTTGTGCGAATGCCATCTGTTTATTTTATTCATCATTTATGTGAATTATGCAATGCCATCTTGTTTAGCCAGGCATCATATATGTGAATTTTGCAATGCCATCCTGCTTAGCCAGTCATCTTATATGTAAATTATATCATGCCATCCTTTTTTTTGGTTACATATTACATTTGTCAAAAATGTTATTACATTGAACTGCTCTTTGTGTGCATCAGCCATTTGACACAGTGATGGCAAATTCTGGAGTGAAAACAAGGTCTTCAGAGCAGACTATGCTATCTGACGAAGCGCATATCTCGCTGGTTACGGATAGCTCCTCAGAGGAGGATTCAGAGACAGATGACCAGTCCTATCCCCCCCCCCCGAGGTGTATGCTCTAACTTGGCAGGGTTATGTTGCTCATATTGTGCGTATGGTGTCTCGCATTGCTATGTCATTTGATTAGTTTAGACATGCTTTGTGTGAATGCCACCTGTTCAGTGTCTAATTACCATATATGTGAATTATGCATTGCCATCCTGCTGCAAGACATTATATATGTGAATTATACAATGCTATCTTGTTGCAAAGGCATTATATATGTGAATTATGCAATGCCATGCTGTTTAGCCAATCATCATGTATGTGAATTATATCATGCTATCATTTTTTTGTATTACGTGTTCCATTTGTCGACAACGTTTGTATATTCAACTACTCTTCCTGTGCATCAGCCATTTGAAGCAGTGACGGAAGTATCTGGAGTGAAAACAAGGTATTCAGAGCAGACAATGCTACCTGCTGAAGCAGACATCTTGCTTGTTACAGAGAGCTCCTCAGAGGAGGATTTAGAGACTCATGACCAGTCCTATTTTCCCCCTGAGGTCTATGCTCAAACTTGGCATGGTTATATTACCCATGTCATGCATGTTGTCTTGCATTGCTTAGTTTTTACATCATATATGGATTGCCATCTGCTTACTTGCTTACTATATAAATCATATATTTGAATTATATCATGCCATCATGTTTACATAGTACATACACATCATCTATCTGAATTATGGCATGGCAACCCATTTAATAAAGACATCATATAGTTATATCATCTCATCCTATTTAGTGTTTACAGTCATCATATTTTGAATTATGGCATTCTATCCATGAATGTATGTGAATTATGGCATGCCAACCTATTTAATAAACACATTATATAGTTATGTCATGTCATCCTGTTTACATAGTCTCATATTTTGAACTATGTCTTTCCATCTTTTTTAGTTAGCCATCATAATGTGAAATTGTGTCATGCTATCCTGTTTGGTTAGACAACATAAATATGAATTATTTCATGCCCTCTTTTATTCCCCACTATCCATTGCACCTGTCTATCAGCCATTTGAATTGGAGAGCGTGATGGCAGTATCTAAGGGAGTAACAACACGGTCTTCAAAAAAGATAGTGCTACCAGTTGATGCAGATAGAACCACGGTTGTACTTGCCCAAGGACCAGATCCACCGCACATAACCCAGACTCTCGCAGATTGTACCCCTACCCAGTTGGACAGAGAACCAACTACACCCCTTCTAACCCCAACCCCGGCAGATAGTAACCCAGTTCCAGTTGACACAGCACCGTCTCCACCACAGAGCACCCAAACACAAGCAGTTAGTAAGGGAACTGCAGTGCCCAAAGCACGAGGACCACCACTCCGAATCCCAACTCAACGCTTAAAGGAGAAGAAGATTTGTTCTCAGGTCAGGTTATGTAGCTATGGTTCATACTCCTTTGCTCTTGCATGACTGTATTTACTCATACCAACTATTTTCAAATTTGAAGGATGGAATTGAAACTCCAATGGTGCAACAGGTATGTTTTAAACCTGTTTCTTTAACTGGTTTGCTGTTGTAACCTGCTCTATGTTGATTTCAGTTTCAATTGAATAAACAGTTGTGTTCTCATGTCATGCACATTACAAGTGTTGTTATTGCTCTATAGTTACCCACACTTATATTCTGTCTATTCTGCTTTGTCTTGAACAAATATTATTTGAACTGTGTCTCTATCTTGATTTGGCAACAAAAACTAGAATGATATAGACCATAAAGTGACCATGGTCCATAGATATATGTTTGTTTCATGTTGTTATCCTGTCCACTTTACTACTGAACTCATTTACCAAAATGAGTTTCATATACAACATAGTAAACATGTGATGTGTCTGCTTGTTTCTCTTTTAGAATGTGGACAAAATATTGGAGAACAGTACCACGTTATCCAATGGTAAAGGAAGTAATGCAGATAAGGTTCAAGATAGTGAGACATCCCTGTAGATCTCCAAGAAAGCTGATAAAAACTATCTTGACGACAGTGAGGGAACCCAAAAGTCATATCTTGATGTAGTGTTCGAGTTACTGGCCACTACTGCTGGCACAAGCTCTTCGAACTCGCTACCTGAATCAGTTCGTCTTCTTGAGTCTCAACTTCAAGTTGAAAGACATCGATCAGATGTGCTGCGACAGGAAGCTGAAGGACTGAGGAAGTCCCTGCAGAATTCAGATGCATATTTTCTGGTGCAACAGCAAGCGCTGGAGGATTTAAGCGCCAAACAAGAGAAAGTTAATAAGCTTGCTAAGCATCTTGCCAGCATTATGGGTACCCAGGATATTGTTTCTTGAGATCTTCTGAAGTGGTTTCAGTTCTGGATTTGTTTTGCTGCGGCATTTATTTGCGCTGGTCACCAACTTTGACAACCTGTGTATATGATATGCTGCTTTGTTCCCTATATTTGCACTGGTGGCGAACTTTGATGCCCAGTGGATGTAATATGTGTAATAGCCGTGATAGCCTAACGTTAGTTGCTTACTTATTTATTTCCTTGTTGTCTTGTTTATTTGTTTGCTTGTAGTCATTGCAGTTCTTTTTCCGCGGTTAGCTAGTGGCTGCAATAACCTATTTTTTAAAACTAGGCCACAATAACCACGGGCTAATATTTACTGTAGTGACACTGGGCGTCCTACTGGCCGTAGAAACATTGGGCCTTCTACGGGCCGTAGAAACAATGGGCCTTCTACGGGCCATAGAAACAATGGGCCTTCTGCGGGCCGTATTATCAATGGGCCTTATACGGGCCGTATAATCGATTGGCCAAACAGACCGCATTATGGCCGTAAACGGGCTTGAGTTGGAATCGTCCGTTCATGGGCTGACCATAACGGGCCATCGTTAATAGGCCGTATTTGATGACGCGATGAAATCGTCTTTCAACGTATTAACGGACCACAAACGGACCGACTGTAACCACGGGCTGAATTTGGCTCACAAGCAGAAAATGACAGTAACGGGCCGTAAGTAAACGAATGCTGGAAATGAGCCCAAGAATAAATGGGCTTTGAGAAGGCCGAAAGATAACATGGGCTAGAAACGGCCCAACGGAATAACGGGCCGTTAATGGGTATAAAGTGATACACTGTTCATTACGGGCCAGTTTCACCACGGGTCGTTAATGGGTGTAAAGTGATACACTGTTCATTACGGGCCAGTTTCACCACGGGCCGTTAGTAGGCCAAGAGTTACATAGGGCCTCATATGGGCCGAAAGACGTCATGGGCCATGCATGGGCCAGAAGTGAAAACGGGCTGGAATCATATTGGATGGCCCAGATGACGCTACTGGGCCTAATTCGGATAGGGCGTAACGGGCCTTGTGTTAGCGGGCTATAAATGGGCTATATTAGAACATGCCGTTAACAGGCTTTCCATGGGCCGGCCCGCCAGATTTTGACCAAGTCAAACGGGCCGTCCTTTTCACAGGAATGGGCCTCTATTGGGCCGTGCCACGTGTCGACGTATCATAGGCGCCTATCTGACCCACTGACGAGCTGACACGTGTTTCATCCGGCCAATAAGAATTTTACACGTGGAAATTTCCCATTGGTCGGGGCTGTTAACGGGTTATCGGATCCAAAAGCCGACCCGATAGCTTAACGGCGTTCCTTTATGGTGGATGCCACGTGTCAGTCACCCTTGACGAAAGCACTTCTATGACGCACGATTTATCGTCATGGAAGTGGACACTTCCGTGATGATAATTTTGGTAATGTCATGGAACACTTCTACGACAGCACAGGTATGACTATCTTGATTCTGTCATAAATTTCTCATGGATGTACATGCATGACAAAAAAAAGCGACCTACTGTGACAAACACGTATCATCACGGAAGTGTATTTTTTTGTAGTGTTACTATCCTTTTACCACACTTGTGCTTCAAAGTAGCACCATATTCTTCATATATAGAGTCTCTTGAGTTGTCACTTTCATATACTAGTGGGAATTTTTCATTATAGAACTTGGCTTGTATATTCGAACGATGGGCTTCCTCAAATGCCCTAGGTCTTCATGAGCAAACAAGTTGGATGCACACCCACTTAGTTTCAGTTTGAGCTTTCATATACTTATAGCTCTAGTGCATCCGTTGCATGGCAATCCCTACTCCTCATATTGACATCAATTGATGGGCATCTCCATAGCCCGTTGATTAGTCGCGTCGATATAAGACTTTCTCCTTTTTTGTCTTCTTCACACAACCTCCATCATCATATGCTATTCCATCTATAGTGCTATATCCATGGCTTGCGCTCATGTATTGCATGAGGGTTGAAAAGGCTGAAGCGCATTAAAAAGTATGAACCAATTGCTCGGCTTGTCATCGGGGTTGTGCATGATTTGAATGCTTTGTGTGGTGAAGATGGAGCATAGCCAGACTATATGATTTTGTAGGGATGAGCTTTCTTTGGCTATGTTATTTCGATAAGACCTAATTGCTTGGTTGGTATGCTTGAAATATTATTGTTTTTATGTCAAATGATAGACTGTTGCTTTGAATCACTCGTATCTTAATATTCATGCCATGATTAGATACATGATCAAGATTATGCTAGGTAGCATTCCACATCAAAAATTATCTTTTTTATCATTTACCTACTCGAGGACGAGCAGGAATTAATCTTGGGGATGCTGATACGTCTCCGTCGTATCTATAATTTTTTATTGTTCCATGCCAATATTCTACAACTTTCATATACTTTTGGCAACTTTTTATACTATTATTGGGACTAACATATTGATCCAGTGCCCAGTGCCAGTTCCTGTTTGTTGCATGTTTATGTTTCGCAGAAAACCAATATCAAATGGAGTCCAAATGGGATAAAAACGATCGGAGAATTATTTTGGAATATTTATGATTTTTGGGAAGTAAAATCAACGCAAGACGGCGCCCCAGAGGGACAGGCGCGCCCTCGACCCTCGTGGGCACCCTGTAAGGCGGTTGATGCTCTTCTTCGGCCGCAAGAAAGCTAATTTTTGGAAAAAAAAATCTCGGCGAAGGTTTCAGTCCAATCGGAGTTACGGATCTCCATATATATACGAAATGGTGAAAGGGCAGCAGGGGGGAACATAGAAATAGAGAGAGACAGAGAGACAGATCCAATCTCGGAGGGGCTCTCGCCCCTCCCATGCCATGGAGGCCAAGGACCAGAGGGGAAACCCTTCTCCCATCTAGGGAGAAGGTCAAGGAAGAACAAGAAGGAGGGGGGCTCTCTCCCCCTCGCTTCTGGTGGCGCCGGAAGGCCGCCGGGGGGCCATCATCATCACCGCGATCTACACCAACACCTCTGCCATATTCACCAACATCTTCATCACCTTCCCCCCTCTATCTACAGCGGTCCACTCTCCCGCAACCCGCTGTACCCTCTACTTGAACATGGTGCTTTATGCTTCATATTATTATCCAATGATGTGTTGCCATCCTATGATGTCTGAGTAGATTTTTGTTGTCCTATCAGTGGTTGATAAATTGCTATGATTGATTTAATTTGCTTGTGGTTATGTTGTTGTCCTTTGGTGCCCATCATATGAGCGCACGCGTGGATCACACCATAGGGTTAGTTGTATGTTGATAGGACTATGTATTGGAGGGCAAGAGTGACAGAAGCTTCTACCTAGCATAGAAATTGATGCATACGGGATTGAAGGGGGACCAATATATCTTAATGCTATGGTTGGGTTTTACCTTAATGAACGTTAGTAGTTGCGGATACTTGCTAATAGTTCCAATCATAAGTGCATAGAATTCCAAGTCAGGGATGACATGCTAGCAGTGGCCTCTCCCACATAAAACTTGCTATCGGTCTAGTAAAGTAGTCAATTGCTTGGGGACAATTTCGCAACTCCTACCACCACTTTTCCACACTCGCTATATTTACTTTATTGTGTCCTTATCTAAACAGCCCCTACTTTTTATTTACATACTCTTTTCTATCTTGCAAACCTACAAAAACACCTACAAAGCACTTCTAGTTTCATACTTGTTCTAGGTAAAGCGAACGTTAAGCGTGCGTAGAGTTGTATCGGTGGTCGATAGAACTTGAGGGAATATTTGTTCTACCTTTAGTTCCTCATTGGGTTCGACGCTCTTACTTACCGAAAGAGGCTACAATTGATCCCCTATACTTGTGGGTTATCACGTCGTAAGTGACACAGCTTATTCATGCGCACATCTAGCCCTTTCTCTCTGTTATTTTATTATAGTTAACTGTACTATAGCGATCCTCATCTGGAAGTTCGTTGGCTCCATCGGAGATGGCAAGCCAGTCGCCACCGCCTTCTTATTCCCCCTGGGCCGGAGATGACACTGAAGTGTTGTCCCGAAGGGCCGATCCGAACTGGGGGGGAGCCCAGGACGCTGTTCGGGAGGCGCCACGAGGCGAAGCCTCTGCTGCCGGACACCTAGAGGAGACGATCCCCCTGGGGACTGGTGAAGATGGCCGTATCCAGATCGGCCCTCAGCCGAATACGGTTCCGGAGCCCCTTAGGGCTTCGGAGTCGGGCGACCAGCTCCCTTTAAAGGGGGGTGTGCCGCCTCCACCGGTGGCTCCTGTCCATCCAGGAGCGTCGGATGATCTGATGGGGGCACTGCGAAGCGCGTCCGTCGTGACGAGCACCGTGTCCTTATGGGTGCGGTGATCGAGAAAGTTCAGTCTACCAAGAGCGGACTGAACGCGGCTTGCGGCAGCCTATTAACAGGTTTTGAGGTAAGTGAGATAGAAAGAGAAAGAATCCCATGTAGTCAGTAGCCCCTGAGACACTGTTCGATGTTCGGCGACAATAATCGAACAGAGGATCAATCTTTTTTGCATGAGACTGACGTGATATGTATGCCTAAGTAGGCGTCGCTGTTGGCCGCAACCTCGCATGCTGCCGAAGTCTCTGAACTGAAGCAGAGGCTGGAGCGGACCGAGAACGAGCTCGGTGAGGTTACAACGCTGCTGCAGGAGAAGCAAGGTAGTTAACGTCTTGCTGTGTGTTCAGAAAGAACAAGCGTTGCATACTGACCGTAATGTCGAAATATATGCAAGAGCCGCAACCGAGGTGGAGGCCCTAAAAAAGGCTCTGGCCTAAGCTGAGGGGAAGGCCATCGAGCAGCAAGCCGCTCAAAAAAAGCTCGAGGCCTGAGTCAAGGAGGTCCAACAGGAGCTCCAAGACACGGTGAGAAAATGTGAGATCTTGGAGAATAATGCGTCGGCTCAAAAGGCCGAACTCTCCAAGGCTCGTCAGAGCGCAGAGACCACGCGGAATGAAGCCCGGGCCGCCCTCCAGGAAATCCAGAAGGCTAGGAAGATCACGGCGGGTAAGGCTTTTAAGATGCAAAGCAAGTATGCGGAGAAGCAATACCTTTTACTAACCCGGGTTCGGAGTTCCCCAGGGGCTTTTGCGGATTTACCACATAGCGTATCAGACGCTGCAGAGTTCTACCAAGCTGAAGGAGGAGGTTCGATGGAGAAGTTATTCTGGATGCAGTATGCGACGCCAGAGCGTCCCGTGTCCTTCACGGATCAGCTGAAGCACCTGGTGGAGCTGCACAGGGTGGCCGAACTAGCCATGAAGGATTTAACAATCTGGCTATGGCTAGTCGAAGCTATGCCCGACATCTTCTTCGGACTTGTGAGACGGCTAGTGGAAGCCTGTCCGCATCTGGATGTCGTCAAGCGGTCCGTATGTATTGAAGGCGCCCGTATGGCCTTCGCCCGCTGCAAGATGTGGTGGGCGAAGATGAACGCTGTTGAAGTGGCCAACGGGCTGTCGGAGGGCAAGGAGGACCGCACACCCGAGAAGTATGTTGCGGATGTCATAGAAGGGTCTCAACTTGTGGCAGCTCAATGTTCGCAGGACGTTATTTTCGAGTGAATACATTCGTGTTGTCCCTTTCCTTGTACTAGAAAGACAAAGCTTTGTTTTGTAATGTAATTTCGTTATGCTTTAAATTGTTTCCTCCTGTGCGGCCGTTTTATATGCAATCTGAAGGTTGGCCAGTCGTCGGGATGGGATCTAAACAATCTTGATCCAATTATATGGTCCTTGGAGGAGTTGTTTAGTGCAACGAACAAGGCAATCGGACTATACGGCTTAAACGCCCTCACTTAGCCATAGGAGTTTTATAATTAAGCAAGTGTGCAGCCCCTGGTCCAAGCTAGGATGCTGTCAGCATCTGATCGGGAAGTGACGATCCTTCGCTTCACGCGGAAAAAATCTCCAACGATTTTGGAACCCTCAAACAGCTGACCGGCTCTCGCCGTATCATGACAGTCAGTTTTCTGCTTTCTCTACTGAGGTGCTCATCCGATCAAGGCCAGGGCACAATCACAGTAGTTCTCCCTTTACTATCCTAGCCGATAGAGCGGAACGTAGGACAGCAAGCACAGGAGCGGGGAAACCCAACTATTGACCAAAGACATGATTCGGAGCCAATGCATATAATGCTAAATTCGGGGTGCCGAACTTATATATAAGAAGTGTTCGGACTTTGCTGCCGTAGTGCGAGGTGATAAGCAGCCCCTGGCGAATATGAAATGTACAAAAGAGTACCAATGTGGCTAATAAGCAGATCGAAATGAAATGGAGTGATACGTCCATTTTGCAGCATGCTTTTATATCGATATTTACCGCATTATGGGCTGTTATTTCACGTTATGTCACAATACTTATGGCTATTCTCTCTTATTTTACAAGGTTTACCATGAAGAGGGGGAATGTCGGCAGCTGGAATTCTGGCTGGAAAAGGAGCAAATATTGGAGACCTATTCTGCGCAACTCCAAAAGTCCTGAAACTCCACGGAATATCTTGAAATAAATAACGAAAAATCATCGCCAAAGATGAAGGCCAGGGGGCCCACACCCTGCTCACGAGGGTGGGGGGCGCGCCCCTCCCCCCTGGGCGCGCCCCCCTACCTCATGGGCCCCCTGGTGGCTCTCCGATGCCCATCTTCTCCTATATGAGCTCTTTCGATGAGAAAAAAAATAATAAGCAACCTTTCAGGATGAGACTCCGCCGCCACGAGGCGGAACCTTGGCGGAACCAATCTAGGGCTCCAGCAGAGCTGTTCTGCTGGGGACACTTCCCTCCGGGAGGGGGAAATCATCACCATCGTCATCACCAACGCTCCTCTCATCGGGAGAGGGCAATCTCCATCAACATCTTCATCAGCACCATCTCATCTCCAAACCCTAGTTCATCTCTTGTATCCAATTCTTGTCTCCAAGTCCGGGATTGGTGCTAGTAGGTTGCTAGTAGTGTTGATTACTCCTTGTAGTTGATGCTAGTTGGTTTATTTGGTGGAAGATCATATGTTCAGATCCTTTATGCACATTATTACCCTCTGATTATGAACATGAATATGCTTTGTGAGTAGTTACGTTTGTTCCTGAGGACAAGGGAGAAGTCTTGCTATTAGTAGTCATGTGAATTTGGTATTCGTTCGATATTTTGATAAGATGTATGTTGTCTAACCTCTAGTGGTGTTATGTGAACGTCGACTACATAACACTTCACCATTATTTGGGCCTAGAGGAAGGCATTGGGAAGTAATAAGTAGATGATGGGTTGCTAGAGTGACAGAAGCTTAAACCCTAGTTTATGCGTTGCTTCGTAAGGGGCTGATTTGGATCCATATGTTTCGTGCTATGGTTAGGTTTACCTTAATACTTTTGTTGTAGTTGCGGATGCTTGCAATAGAGGTTAATCATAAGTGGGATGCTTGTCCAAGTAAGGGCAGTACCCAAGCACCGGTCCACCCACATATCAAATTATCAAAGTACCGAACGCGAATCATATGAGCGTGATGCAAACTAGCTTGACGATATTCCCATGTGTCCTCGGGAGCGATTTTCCTATCATAAGAGTTTGTCCAGGCTTGTCCTTTGCTACAAAAAGGATTGGGCCACCTTGCTGCACTTTATTTACTTTTGTTACTTGTTGCTTGTTACAATTTATCTTATCACAAAACTATCTGTTACCACTTATTTCAGTACTTGCAGAGAATACCTTGCTGAAAACTACTTATCATTTCCTTCTGCTCCTCGTTGGGTTCGACACTCTTACTTATCGAAAGGACTACGATAGATCCCCTATACTTGTGGGTCATCAAGACTCTTTTCTGGCGCCGTTGCCGGGGAGTGTAGCGCCTTTGGTACGTGGAATTTGGTAAGGAAAAATTTATATAGTGTGCTGAAATTTTCTGTCACTTGTTACTATGGCAACTGAATCTCTGAGGGGCTTGTTCGGGGTATCTTCACCCCATCCAGTAGAGCAAAGAGTTGCTCCTCAACCTACTGAACCTATTGAAAATGAAATTCCTTTTGAATTTCCTTCGGGTATTATGGAAAAACTGCTGGCTAATACTTTTACAGGAGATGGGACAAAGCATCCCGACGAGCATCTACGCTATTTGTGGATTATGTAAGCTTGCAGGTATACCCGATGATGTTGTTAAGAAGAAGGCTTTCCCTTTATCTTTGAAGGGAGACGCATCGACATGGTATAGGCTATGTGATGATACAAGATCATGGAACTATAAAAGAATGAAATTGGAATTTCATCAAAAGTATTAACCTATGCATCTTGTTCATCATGATCGCAATTATATATATAATTTCTGGCCTCGCGAAGGAGAAACCATCGCTCAAGCTTGGGGGAGGCTTATATCCATGTTGTATTCATGCCCCAATCATGAGCTCTCAAAATTGAAAATTCTTCGGAATTTTATGCTCGGCTCTCTGATAATAATAAAACCATGCTCGATACTTCTTGTGCTGGCTCTTTTATGATGAAGCCTATTGAATTCAGATGGAATTTATTGGATAGAATTAAATGCAACTCTGAAGATTGGGACCTCAACGAAGGTAAGGAGTCAGGTATGACACCTAAGTTTGATTGTGTTAAATCTTTTATGGATACCGATATTTTCCGTAAGTTTAGCACTAAATATGGACTTGACTCTGAGATAGTAGCTTCTTTCTGTGAATCTTTTGCTACCTATGTTGATCTCCCCAAGGAGAAGTGGTTTAAATATCATCCTCCCATAGAAGTAAAAGTAGTTGCACCTATTAAAGTTGAAGAAGAAGCCATCACTTATAATGATCCTATTGTTCCTACCTCTTATGTTGAGAAACCGCCTTTCCCTTCTAGAGTAAAGGATCATGCTAAAGCTTCAACTATTGTTCGTAAAAGCAATACTAAAACTTATACACCTCCTGAGCAAGTCAAAGTAGAACCCAATATTGCTATTGTTAAAGATCTCTTGTCTGATAATATTGATGGGCATGTTATTCAGTTCGAAGGTGAAATTGCTAGAATTGCTAAACCTTGTGCTAAAGATAAACATAGACCTGTGGTAGGCGTGCCTGCTATTTCCGTTAAAATAGGAGATCATTGTTACCATGGTTTATGTGATATGGGTGCGAGTGCTAGTGTTATACCACATACTTTATACGAAGAAATTAAGAATGAAATTGCATCTGCTGAATTAGAAGGTATTGATGTCACAATTAAACTTGCCAATAGAGATACTATTTCTGCAATGGGAATTGTTAGAGATGTTGAAGTCTTGTGTGGGAAAACCAAATATCCCGCTGATTTTCTTGTTCTTGGTTCCCCACAAGATAGCTTTTGTCCCATTATATTTGGTAGACCCTTCTTGAATACTGTTAATGCTATGATAGACTGTAAAAAGAATGTTGTTACTGTTGGCTTGGATGATATGGTTCATGAGTTTAATTTCTCTAAATTTAGTAAACAACATCGTGAGGAAGAATTGCCTAGTAAGGATGAAATTATTGGTCTTGCTTCTATTGCCGTACCTCCTAGTGATCCTTTAGAACACTATTTTCTAGACCATGAAAATGAGATGTTCATGAATGAAAGAAAGGAAATAGATGAACTATTCTTTGAACAGAAACCTATTCTGAAACACAATTTGCCTGTTGAAATCCTAGGGGATCCTCCTCCACCCAAGGGTGATCCCGTGTTTGAGCTTAAACCGTTGCCTGATAATCTTAAGTATGCTTATCTTGATGAAAAGAAAATATATCATGTTATTATTAGTGCTAACCTTTCAGAGCATGAAGAAGAAAGATTATTGAAAACTTTGAAAAAGCACCATGCCGCTATTGGATATACTCTGGATGATCTTAAGGCCATCAGTCCCACTCTCTGTCAACATAAAATAAATTTGAAAGCTGATGCCAAACCAGTTTGTGATCCTCAACGACGTTTGAATCCTAAAATGAAAGAAGTGGTAAGAAAGGAAATACTCAAGCTTCTGGAGGCAGGTATAATTTACCCCGTTGCTGATAGTCAGTGGGTAAGTCCTGTCCATTGTGTCCCTAAGAAGGGAGGTATTACTATTGTCCCTAATGATAAAGATGAATTGATCCCGCAAAGAATTATCATAGGTTATAGGATGGTAATTGATTTCCGCAAATTAAATAAAGATACTAAGAAAGATCATTACCCCTTACCTTTTATTGATCAAATGCTAGAAAGATTATGCAAACATACACATTATTGCTTTCTAGATGGTTATTCTGGTTTCTCTCAAATACCTATGTTGGCTAAAGATCAATCAAAGACTACTTTTACATGCCCTTTTGGTACTTTTGCTTATAGACGTATGCCTTTTGGTTTATGTAATGCACCTGCTACCTTTCAAAGATGCATGATGGCTATATTCTCTGATTTTTGTGAAAAGATTTGTGAGGTTTTCATGGACGACTTTTCCGTCTATGGTTCCTCTTTTGATGATTGCTTGAGCAATCTTGCTCGAGTTTTGCAGAGATGTGAAGAAACTAATCTTGTCTTGAATTGGGAAAAGTGCCACTTTATGGTTAATGAAGGTATTGTCTTGGGGCACAAAGTTTCTGAAAGAGGTATTGAAGTTGATAAAGCCAAGGTTGATGCTATTGAAAAGATGCCATGTCCCAAGGACATCAAAGGTATAAGAAGTTTCCTTGGTCACACCGGATTTTATAGGAGGTTCATTAAGGACTTCTCGAAAATTTCTCGGCCTCTGACTAATTTATTACAAAAAGATGTACCATTTATCTTTGATGATGATTGTGTAGAAGCATTTGAAATACTTAAGAAAGCATTAGTCTCTGCACCTATTGTTCAGCCACCTGATTGGAATTTACCTTTTGAAATTATGTGTGATGCTAGTGATTATGCTGTAGGTGCTGTTCTAGGGCAAAGAGTTGATAGGAAATTAAATGTTATCCATTATGCTAGTAAGACTCTAGACAATGCTCAAAGAAATTAAGCTACCACCGAAAAGGAACTTTTAGCGGTTGTATTTGCTTGTGATAAATTCAGACCCTATATTGTTGATTCTAGAGTAATTATTCACACCGATCATGCTGCTATTAAATATCTTATGGAAAAGAAAGATGCTAAACCTAGACTCATTAGATGGGTTCTCTTGCTCCAAAAATTTGATTTACATATTGTTCATAGAAAAGGAGCTGAGAACCCCGTTGCAGACAACTTGTCTAGGCTAGAGAATGTTCTTGATGACCCACTACCTATTGATGATAGCTTTCCTGATGAACAATTATATGTCATAAGTACTTCTCGTAGCACTCCATGGTATGCTGATTATGCTAATTATATTGTTGCTAAATTTATACCACCTAGCTTCACATACCAACAAAAGAAAAAGTTTTTCTATGACTTGCGACATTACTTTTGGGATGACCCACATCTTTATAAAGAAGGAGTAGATGGTGTTATTAGACGTTGTGTACCTGAGCATGAACAGGAACAGATCCTACGCAAGTGTCACTCCGAAGCTTATGGAGGACACCACGCTGGAGATAGAACTGCACATAAGGTATTGCAATCTGGTTTTTATTGGCCTACTCTCTTCAAGGATGCCCATAAGTTTGTTTTGTCTTGCGATGAATGTCAAAGAATTGGTAATATCAGTAGACGTCAAGAAATGCCTATGAATTATTCACTTGTTATTGAGCCATTTGATGTTTGGGGCTTTGATTATATGGGACCTTTTCCTGCCTCTAATGGTTACACTCAAATTTTAGTTGTTGTTGATTACGTTACTAAGTGGGTAGAAGCTATTCCAACTAGTAGTGCTGATCATAACACTTCTATTAAAATGCTTAAGGAAGTTATTTTTTCCGAGGTTTGGAGTCCCTAGATATTTAATGACTGATGGTGGTTCACACTTTATTCATGGTGCTTTCCGTAAAATGCTTGCTAAATATGACGTTAATCATAGAATTGCATCTCCATATCACCCACAGTCTAGTGGTCAAGTAGAATTGAGTAATAGAGAGCTCAAATTAATTTTGCAAAAGACTGTTAATAGGTCTAGAAATAATTGGTCCAAAAAACTGAATGATGCATTATGGGCCTATAGAACTGCGTACAAAAATCCTATGGGTATGTCTCCGTATAAAATGGTTTATGGAAAAGCATGTCACTTACCTCTTGAATTAGAACATAAGGCATATTGGGCTATCAAAGAGCTCAATTATGACTTCAAACTTGCCGGTGAGAAGAGGTTGTTTGATATTAGCTCACTTGATGAATGGAGAACCCAAGCTTATGAAAATGCCAAGCTGTTTAAAGAAAAAGTTAAAAGGTGGCATGATAAAAGGATACAAAAGTGTGAGTTTAATGTAGGTGACTATGTATTGCTATACAACTCTCGTTTAAGATTTTTTGCAGGAAAACTTCTCTCCAAATGGGAAGGTCCTTACGTTATCGAGGAGGTCTATCGTTCCGGTGCCATAAAAATCAACAACTTCGCAGGCACAAATCTGAAGGTGGTAAATGGTCAAAGAATCAAACATTATATCTCAGGTAATCCCATAAATGTTGAAACCAATATTATTGACACCGTAACCCCGGAGGAATACATAAGGGACACTTTCCAGAATGCTCCAGACTCCGAAAAGGAATAGGTATGTGGTACGGTAAGTAAACCGACCCCAAAACAATTTTTAAAGAAATATTTCTCCGTTTTGGAATATTTAGAAAAATATAAAAATAAGTAGCAGTTCGGGGAGGACACGAGGCCTCCACGAGGGTGGAGGGCGCGCCCTACCCCCCTGGGCGCGCCCCCTACCTCGTGAGCACCCCGTGTGCCCTCCGGACTCTATTTTCTTGCACGATACGTATTTTGGTCGGTGAAAATTCATTATATATTCTCCCAAAGGTTTTGACGACCGTATCACGCAAATATCCTCTGTTTTCGTTTCGAGCTGTTTCCGTTGCAGATTTGAGGATTCCGGAGACTCGATCATCCTTCTATGAGGGTGAGCCTATGCCATGGAGGGTGGACGACAAGCTTCCATCATCAACAACACCTCCACCGCCAACAACAAAGAAGGAGATATAATCACATGGATATGGGCACTCCCCTTGGCAACTGCCAAGCTTGGGGAAGGTGCCCCGGTATCGTATCACCATCACAACTCCTATCTTTACCGTTTTTCTTAGTTCGATCCTATTAGTAGTATCTTGATTTAATAGAATAAAAGTCATGGCATGATCTAGTTTTGAGTTTTGCTTCATGATTTCTCTTTGTAATCGAGTCCGCGAGCTATATATAATTAGTGTTGAGTCAAGGGCTTGATTATATTGCCATGATCTTGGGTGAATGAAGAAAAGAATAAAAAGAAACAAAGAGTTCATATTGATCTTAGTGAAAGTAATGACTCCACATAGAAAGAGTATGACGATTAAAAAGTCATTGGGAGTTGGCAAATATAGCTTTGGTCATCGTTGCAATTAATAGGAAGTAATAAGGAGAGAGAGGTTTCACATATAGATATATTATCATTGACATCTTTTATGATTGGGAACACTCATTAAAATATGACATTCTAAAGAGTTGATGTTGGACAAGGAAGACAACATAATGAGCTATGTTTTCTTACATCTGAGATAAAGTATGTTGTCATAGTTCCTCTAACATGTTGAGCTTGCCTTCCCCCTCATGCTAGCCAAATTCTCAGCACTAAGTAGAAATACTACTTGTGCTTCCAAATACCCTTAAACCAGTTTTGCCATGAGAGTCCACCATATCTACCTATGGATTGATTAAGATCCTTCAAGTAAGTTGTCATCGGTGCAAGCAATAAAAATTGCTCTCTAAATATGCATGACTTATTAGTGCGAAGAAAATAAACTTTGCACGAACTTGTTGTGGACGCAATAAAAGCGACGGACTGCATAATAAAGGTTCACATACAAGGGGCAATGTAAAGTGACGTTCTTTTGCATTAAGATTTTGTGCATCAACCATAAAAGCGCATGGCAACCTCTGCTTCCCTCTACGAAGGGCCCATCTTTTATTATTATCCTCTACATTATGCAAGAGTCACGGTGATCTTCACCTTTCCTTTTTCATTTTATCCTTTGGCAAGCTTAGCATGTTGGAAAGAACATGATATATATATATATATATATATATATCTAATTGGATGTGGGGGAGCATGAATTATTATTGTTGACATTACCCTTGAGGTAAAAGGTTGTGGGGGAAAATTACAAGTCCCTATCTTTCTCTATGTCCGGTTAAAACTCCGTAACCACAAGTATTGCGTGAGTGTTAGCAATTATGAAGGACTAAGTGATAGTTGAGTATGTGGACCTGCTTTCAAGCTCTGACATAGACTCTTTCCGATGTTATGATAAATTGCAATTGTTTCAATGACTGAGGGTATAATTTGTTAATGCTCCATAAGGTTTCCGATTCATACTTTTGCACTTTGAAAAGATCATCATTTGAACATGAGCAATCATATGACAAAATCTATTTATGTTGCTGTTATGAAAACAATCATGATGCCTTCATGTCCGACGCCTCTACCTCTAAACATGAGGACATATTTATTGTTATCGGCTTTTCGCTTGAGGACAAGTGAGGTCTAAGCTTGGGGGAGTTGATACGTCCATTTTGCATCATGCTTTTATATCGAAATTTATCGCATTATGGGCTGTTATTTCATGTTATGTCACAATACTTATGGCTATTCTCTCTTATTTTACAAGGTTTACCATGAAGAGAGGGAATGCCGGCAGCTGGAATTCTGGCTGGAAAAGGAGCAAATATGGGAGACCTATTCTGCGCAACTCCAAAAGTCCTGAAACTCCACGGAATATCTTAAAATAAATAAAGAAAAATCGTCGCCAAAGATGAAGGCCAGGGGGCCCACACCCTGCTCACGAGGGTGGGGGGCGCGCCCCTCCCCCCTGGGCGCGCCCCCCTACCTCGTGGGCCCCCTGGTGGCTCTCCGATGCCCATCTTCTCCTATATGAGCTCTTTCGATGAGAAAAAAATAATAAGCAACCTTTCAGGATGAGACTCCGCCGCCACGAGGCGGAACCTTGGCGGAACCAATCTAGGGCTCCAGCAGAGCTGTTCTGCTGGGGACACTTCCCTCCGGGAGGGGGAAATCATCACCATCGTCATCACCAACGCTCCTCTCATCGGGAGAGGGCAATCTCCATCAACATCTTCATCAGCACCATCTCATCTCCAAACCCTAGTTCATCTCTTGTATCCAATTCTTGTCTCCAAGTCCGGGATTGGTGCTAGTAGGTTGCTAGTAGTGTTGATTACTCCTTGTAGTTGATGCTAGTTGGTTTATTTGGTGGAAGATCATATGTTCAGATCCTTTATGCACATTATTACCCCTCTGATTATGAACATGAATATGCTTTGTGAGTAGTTATGTTTGTTCCTGAGGACAAGGGAGAAGTCTTGCTATTAGTAGTCATGTGAATTTGGTATTCGTTCGATATTTTGATAAGATGTATGTTGTCTAACCTCTAGTGGTGTTATGTGAACGTCGACTACATAACACTTCACCATTATTTGGGCCTAGAGGAAGGAATTGGGAAGTAATAAGTAGATGATGGGTTGCTAGAGTGACAGAAGCTTAAACCCTAGTTTATGTGTTGCTTCGTAAGGGGCTGATTTGGATCCATATGTTTCATGCTATGGTTAGGTTTACCTTAATACTTTTGTTGTAGTTGCGGATGCTTGCAATAGAGGTTAATCATAAGTGGGATGCTTGTCCAAGTAAGGGCAGTACCCAAGCACCGGTCCAGCCACATATCAAATTATCAAAGTACCAAACGCGAATCATATGAGCGTGATGAAAACTAGCTTGACGATATTCCCATGTGTCCTCGGGAGCGCTGTTCCTATCATAAGAGTTTGAACAGGCTTGTCCTTTGCTACAAAAAGGACTGGGCCACCTTGCTGCACTTTATTTAATTTTGTTACTTGTTGCTTGTTACAATTTATCTTATCACAAAACTATCTGTTACCACTTATTTCAGTACTTGCAGAGAATACCTTGCTGAAAACTGCTTATCATTTCCTTCTGCTCCTCATTGGGTTCGACACTCTTACTTATCGAAAGGACTACGATAGATCCCCTATACTTGTGGGTCATCATGGTGTAAGGTGCAAAAACCACAAAAACTGGGCCGCACCATTTTTATTATAGCTGAATGGATACGTCGAGGCGTATCTTATACAAATAGTGTGATAAGCACCCAGACTATTTAACATGCCGGGATCAAGAGGGAGAAGTGTGCGGTCCTGCGAAATAAGTAAAAAAAATACCGTCAAGAAGAACGTAAGGAGGTTACCCTGCATGCCCCCTTTGTATGCCGATCCTTTGAAGGGGCTGGTGATCAGGTTTGCTGAAAAAGGAACCTGAAACAGAAAGGAAAAACTGTGTCTGGGGTTGGTCTAGCCGAACTATAGGTCCTGGGTTAGCTCGTGCCTCCGTTGATGTCCACGGAATTTCGAGTGCGTAATTATGTACACATGGTATGAATGTCGCTACTTCATTGGGGCTGGGACGGAGGCCAAAATGCTAGTCGAGCTCTTGACGAGCCTTGCTGTCCTGCTACATTGTAATTTGGAACTTCTTGATGGTGTCCAAGGGCTTGGGAGCCGCATTATGGTGCTGCTTGAGAAGGCCGCTCTGTACTTCTGCTACTAGGGCGGCGGTGTGCTCCTCTGTTCGGAGGGAGCATTTCATGTTGCCATTGACTGTTATGACGCTGCATGGGCCGGGCATCTTGAGCTTGAGATAAGCGTAGTGTGGCACTCCGTTGAATCTAGCAAATGATGTTTGTCCGAGCAGTGCGTGGTAGCCGCTGCAGGATGGGGCGATGTCGAAGATTAACTCCTCGCTTCCGAAATTGTCCGGAGAACCGAAGACTACTTCCAGCGTGATTGAGCCCGTACAGCGGGCCTCGATGCCTGGTATGACTCCTTTGATGGTAGTCTTTGTTGGTTTGATTCGTGAGGGGTCAATGCCCATCTTCCGCATCGTGTCTTGATATAGCAGGTTGTGGCTGCTACCACTGTCCATCAGGACTCGTGTTAGGTGAAATCCGTCGATGATTGGGTCGAGCACCAACGCGGCCGAACCGCCATGACGGATACTGGTTGGGAGGTCTCGATGATCGAAGGTGATCGGAAATGACGACCATGGATTGAATTTGGGGGCGACTAGCTCTACCACGTAGACGTCCCTGAGTGCACGCTTACGCTCCCTTTTGGGGATGTGTGTAGCGTATATCATATTCACCGTTTTGACCTGAGGGAGAAATTTCTTCTGCCCCCAGTGTTCGGCTATCAAGGCTCTTCGTCCTCATCCTCACTTTGTGATCCCTTTTCTTTGTTTTCGGCATTTAACTTGCCAGCCTGCTTGAAAACCCAACAATCCCTGTTGGTATGATTGGTTTGCTTCTCCGGGGTGCCGTGTATCTGGCACAGACGGTCGAGTATGCGGTCCAGGCTGGAAGGTCCTTCATTATTTCTTTTGTAGGGCCGATACGTCCATTTTGCATCATGCTTTTATATCGATATTTATTGCATTATGGGATGTTATTACACGTTATGTCACAATACTTATGCCTATTCTCTCTTATTTTACAAGGTTTACATAAGGAGGGAGAATGCTGGCAGCTGGAATTCTGGGTTGGAAAAGGAGCAAATATTAGAGACCTATTCTGCACAACTCCAAAAGTCCTGAAACTCCACGAAAGTTATTTTTGGAAATAATAAAAAATATTGAGCAGAAAAAGTACGTTAGAGGGGGCCCCACCTAGCCACGAGGGTGGGCGGCACGCCCTACCCCCTAGGGCGCGCCCCCCTACCTCGTGGGCCCCCTGTTGGCTCTCCGGTGGCCATCTTCTGCTATATGAGGTATTTCGTCAAGGAAAAAATCATAAGAAACCTTTCGAGACGAGACTCCGCTGCCACGAGGCGGAACCTTGGCGGAACCAATCTAGGGCTCCGGCAGAGCTGTTCTGCCGGGGACACTTCCCTCCGGGAGGGGGAAATGATCGCCATCGTCATCACCAATGCTCCTCTCATCGGGAGAGGGCAATCTCCATCAACATCTTCACCAGCACCATCTCCTCTCAAAACCCTAGTTCATCTCTTGTATCCAATTCTTGTCTCCAAGTCCGGGATTGGTACTAGTAGGTTGCTAGTAGTGTTGATTACTCCTTGTAGTTGGTGCTAGTTGGTTTATTTGGTGGAAGATCATATGTTCAGATCCTATATGCATATTAATACCCCTCTGATTATGAATATGAATATGCTTTGTGAGTAGTTACGTTTGTTCCTGAGGACATGGGAGAAGTCTTGCTATTAGTAGTCATGTGAATTTGGTATTCGTTCGATATTTTGATGAGATGTATGTTGTCTATCCTCTAGTGGTGTTATGTGAACGTCGGCTACATAACACTTCACCATTATTTGGGACTAGAGGAAGGCATTGGGAAGTAATAAGTAGATGATGGGTTGCTAGAGTGACAGAAGCTTAACCCTAGTTTATGCATTGCTTCGTAAGAGGATGATTTGGATCCATATGTTTCATGCTATGGTTAGTGAGGGAGTCCTGGACTAGGGGGTGTCCGGATAGCCGGACTATCATCATCGGTCGGACTCCAAGACTATGAAGATACAAGATTGAAGACTTCGTCCCGTGTCCGGATGGGACTTTCCTTGGGGCGTGGAAGGCAAGCTTGGCGATACGGATTTGTAGATCTCCTACCATTGTAACCGACTCTGTGTAACCCTAGCCCTCTCCAATGTCTATATAAACCGGAGGGTTTTAGTCCGTAGGACGAACAACCATTACAACAATCATACCATAGGCTAGCTTCTAGGGTTTAGCTTCCTTGATCTCGTGGTAGATCCACTCTTGTACTACCCATATCATCAATATCAATCAAGCAGGAGTAGGGTTTTACCTCCATCGAGAGGGCCCGAACCTGGGTAAAAGCATCGTGTCCCCTGTCTCCTGTTACCATCCGCCTAGATGCACAGTTCGGGACCCCCTACCCGAGATCCGCCGGTTTTGACACCGACATTGGTGCTTTCCTCTGTGTCGTCACCGATAGGCTTGATGGCTTCTTCAATCAACAACAACGCAGTCCAGGGTGAGACTTTTCTCCCCAGGCAGATCTTCGTGTTCGACGGCTTTGCTCTGTGGGCCAATTCGCTTGGCCATCTGGAGCAGATCGAAAGCTACGCCCCTGGCCATCAGGTCAGATTTGGAAGCTTAAACTTCATGGCTAACATCCGCGGAGACTTGATCTTCGATGGATTCAAGCCACAGTCGAGCGCGCCGCACTGTCACGATCGGCATGATTTAGCTCTGCCGCCGGACAGTGCCCTGGAGGCCACACATGAGTCCACTCCGACCCCTAGTCCGGAGCCGACCGCGCAGTCCTCGGGAGCTGCAACTTCTATGGTGATGGAGCCGAATACTGACCTTGTCCCTTGCAAAGGTCGTGACTCCGAGGTGCCGGACTCCTTGTCGGACTCCGAACCTCCTGCGCCCCTGCCAATCGAGTCCGATTGGGCGCCGATCATGGAGTTCACCACTGCGGACATCTTTCAGCACTCACCCTTTGGCGACATCCTGAATTCGCTAAAGTATCTCTCGTTATCAGGAGAGCCCTGACCGGACTGCGGTCAGGATGGTTGGGATGCGGATGAAGAAGAAATTCAAAACCCACCCACCACCCACGTTGTAGCCACTGTCGACGATTTAACCGACATGCTAGACTACGACTCCGAAGACATCGACGGTATGGACGACGATGCCGGAGACGACCAAGAACCAGCGCCTACGGGGCACTGGAAGACCACTCGTCATACGACATATACATGCTGGACATCCCAAAGGATGGGAACGGCGAAGAAGCAGCGGAGGCAGATTCCTCTAAGAAACAGCCCAAGCGCCGACGTCAGCGGCGCCGCTCTAAATCCTGCCACAGCAAGAATGGAGATTCCGGCACCAAAGATAATAACACTCCAGAAAGTGCCGAAGACAACCCCCTCCAGCAAGATTCAGTGCAGGAGGACAGAGAGGCCAGCCCTCACGAGAGAGCGGCAGACGAAGAGGTCGAGGATGATAATTACGTGCCTCCCTCCGGAGACGAGGCAAGCCTCAATGACGACGAATTTGTCGTGCCGGAGGATCCCGTCGAACAAGAGCGTTTTAAACGCAGGCTTATGGCCACGGCAAATAGCCTAAAGAAAAAGCAGCAACAGCTTCAAGCTGATCAAGACCTGCTGGCCGACAGATGGACTGAAGTCCTTGCGGCTGAAGAGTATGAACTCGAACGCCCCTCCAAAAGCTACCCAAAACACAAGTTGCTCCCCCAATTAGAGGAGGAGGAGTATAAACCCTCATCACCAGCGCACAATACGGTAGACCGACCACCTCGTGGCCGCGACAGAGAGGCATCTAGGCCCTCCATCAGGACCGTACCCCGGCACCGCTCGAAAAGTACAAAGCCACGAGGGAATGCGCCGGACTTGCGAGACATATTGGAGGACAAGGCAAGACAATCAAGATCAATCTACGGATCACGTGGGCGCCCCACGATGCGAGACGACTACCGTCATGCCGGATACAGCAACTCCGGCCGGGCCGAACACAGTAGACAAAGCCCTCTTGAGCTACGTCGCGATATTGCCCAGTATAGAGGCGCCGCACACCCACTATGCTTCATAGATGAAGTAATGGATCATCAAATCCCTGAAGGGTTTAAACCCGTGAACATTGAATCCTACAATGGCACAACAGACCCCGCGTGTCACATCCCCAGTTCAGGCCTTGCTTCTCTTTGCTTTAGCATCCATGCATCATGTTTAAATTTAAAGAAACTTGAAATGGGGATTGTTTAAACCCTAGCACCAAATGAATTCAACTAGGGTCAAAATAAAATCTTTTTCATTGGACTAAAAATGCCCTCTAAAAATGTTCAACATTTCTTGTTTGAGGTGAAAGCATCTACCAAAAATGGTTTATATTGCAGAACATATGGGGCTCTGAATTAAATCATACTCTATTTGCATTTGGGCATTTAAATGCTATAAAATATTTTAAATGCTCAAATAATCATAAACAAAAATGTTTACTGTTTGATATATTCTAAACAGCAGCCATGATTAGTTTCATGATTTTTGGATCTGTTTAAGTATTTTTAATAAAGCCACACAGTTACAGAAAAATAGAAAACAGAAAATAAAAGAGAAGGAGGGAACTTACCTGGCCACAGCCCACCTGGCAGCCCACCTGGCAGACCCAGCACTGTGCTGGCCCATGCCAGCCAGCTGCTTCGACCACGCCAGGCAGGCACAGAGGTGACGCCGACGAGCGCAAGCTTGCCACGGCGCCACCTGCTTGCGGCCCACGCCCGTGGACACCTGGGCAGGCTCCATGTTGCCGCCCCGACTCCGCAGACACCTCACATGCCCCCCTGCCTCTCTCCCTCGCCCTCTCCCGCCATGGCCGACGCTGCCGTGCTTGCACCATCGTGATAACCGCGTCCACCGTCGCCCCCGTACCGAGACACCGTGTCCAACAACTCCGCCGTCGTCGACTCCGTCGAGCAGCCTGAGCCCCGAGTGCTCGCGAGCCCTGCTTTGTCTTTTTCGAGATCATCTTCACCGAGCACCGCCGCAGATGCCTTTCCCCATCACCGCCGCATCAGCTCGTCCCCGACCTCGCCGATTGCTCTAACGTGATCGTCGTGAGCTTATCCACCTCCCCATCCTATCCGTTCTCTCTCTCGTGCACTGTAGCGACTGCACGAAGCTCACCCGCACGCGCCGCCGCGGAGGTCGTCGCCGACGTGACTCCGGCCACCCACAGGCCTCACCACCTTGTCCACTAACTCCACCGCACCCCCACGAGTCCAACGCACCTCGTCACGTGCCTCGTTGTGCCCTGTAGTCTCGGGTTCATCTTCACCCGACTCCGGCGACCGCCAAGGTCGTCGCCAGCGATGTTCCCGGCCACCCCGAGCCCAACCACCGCCACCAAACGCTGCGGCTTGCTCCAAGCTACCCGTAGATGGTCTCCGCCGACCATTTGGTCGCCGGAGCGCGAATTTGCACTTCCTCTGCCGCGTCTGGCCTCGTCGGCGGCTAAACGCCGGCGGGTTTGACCCGTTGACCTTGACCGGGTGGGCCCAGGTTGACTTCCCTGAGTCTATGACAAGTGGGACACCCCCCTGTTAATTAACTTAGATTAGAGCTAACTAATATTAGTTAGTTAAACTAACTATTGACACGCAGGGCCCATAGGTCAGTTTGACCTGGACCAGCCCCGTTGACCACTGACGTCACCCTGACGCACTGCTGACGCAATAACTCATTTTCTGGATTTATTTCTTATACAGGAAATTCCAAAAAATGCCCAAAACTTCTAAAATTCATAGAAATTCAACCGTAACTCCAAATGAAATAAATTATATATGAAAAATGATCAGAAAAATCCAATCTATCCATCGTACCATTTTCATACATGTTAGAACAACTTATAGCTGCTATTTAGGCCAAATCTTATAATGGCATTTAAACCTTCACATATGGAGTGTGAATTTGAACCTAGGGTTCAAACCAACCTCATTTAACTTGCTGCTAGTTGCATTAGCTCAAACCACATCATATTGCCATGTCATGATCATGCATCATATTGTGCATTGCATTGATTGAGCTTCTTCTTTGTTTGTCGGTGCTTGTCCCCTCTCAGTAAGACGTGTACCGACGATGTGATTGATGACACCAATGAAGAAATATACTATCTTCAGAAGTGCCAGGCAAGCAAAACCCCCCTTGTTCATTCCGATACAATCCCATTCTCTCGCTCCTGCTCTCTTTTACTGCATTAGGACAACAACGATTCATCTGTTACTTGTTGCGGTAGCTGAACCCCTTTATCCTCTGCATGACCTGTCATTGCCACAGCAAATAGATGAAACTCACTAGCATGAGTAGGAGTTGTTTGAGCCCTGTTGTGCCTACTCATTCATGTTTGTTTGTCATGCCTGCTATTGCTTAGAGTTGAGTCAGGTCTGATTCATCGGGGTTGAATCAGAGGTGTGTGAACATGTCCTACTGTGTGCGAGCTAAGTGTGTGAACACGATTTGGTAAAGGTAGCGGTGAGAGGCCATGTAGGAGTACATGGTGGGTTGTCTCATTGCAGCCGTCCTCAGGAACTGAGTTCTGTGTTTGTGATCCATGAAACAGTTACTACCACACATTGGGCCCGAAACCAATGGACCCTCTCGGCTTCTTAATCACCCTTGTCCTCTATCCAGAAGTTGCAAGTAGTTTCTGGTGTTTGTAGTATGCTGGAGGCCGTGGGCAGCGCTGACCGGAGGGGTGGGCTGTGATGCGGTAGGCACGTGGCCGGGTATACCGGGCGCCTGTTTGGTGTCACGGAACCCTGTACACATCGTTTGGGGCTGTGAGCGAAACCTCGGCCGGATCTCCTCACGGATGGAACCCGAATAGGCGATAAACCTGGACTAGAGACTTGAGTGTATAGGTAGGCCGTGGCCGACACCCACGTTGGGCTTCCGCTTGAAGGTTGCCGAGTACATGTCGTGTAAACGGCGGTAAGTGGTGAGAGCGTGTGTGAAGAAGTACACCCCTGCAGGGTTAACATTATCTATTCGAATAGTCGTGTCCGCGGTAAAGGACTTCTGGGTTGCCTATAACAGTTCATAGACAAGTGAAAGTGGATACTCTAAAATGTGCAAGATAAGCGTGAGTGCTATGGATGGCGTTCTCGTAGGGAGACGGGAGCGGATCCATAGTGGTGTATTGCTATGGTGAATATGTGGACTCGTGTGCGTCACCTCAAAAGAGTTACTTGCAGCCGTAGTTCAGGATAGCCACCGAGTCAAAGCTGGCTTGCTGCAATTAAACCCCACCATCCCTTTGTTGGTAATGATGCATATGTAGATAGTTCTGATGTAAGTCTTGCTGGGTACATTTGTACTCACGTTTGCCTATTTTATGTTTTTGCAGAGAGACGTCAGTCTCGTTAGTAGTTCCGCGTGGACTTTGACGTTTAGCTTGTTACCTCAGCTACGATCTTGTGCCCTCGGCAGGATCTAGTAGATAGTCAGGCTTCTAAGCCTTTTTCATTTGGAGATGTCTATACTCAGACATGTTAAGCTTCCGCATGTGCTTTGACTTGTATGCTCTGAATGTTGGGTCGTGAGACCCATGTTTGTAATATCTCGCTCCTCGGAGCCTAATGAATAAATACTTGAGTCGTAGAGTCATGTTGTGATGCCATGTTGTATTTGCACATATCGAGCATATTGTGTGTATGTTATTGAAATGCTTGGTATGTGTGGGATCTGACTATCTAGTTGTTTATCCTTAGTAGCCTCTCTTACCGGGAAATGTCTCCTAGTGCTTCCATTGAGCCATGGTAGCTTGCTACTGCTCTGGAACACTTAGGCTGGCCGGCATGTGTCCTTCTTCGTTCTTGTGTCTGTCCCCTCGGGGAAATGTCACGCGATGAATACCGGAGTCCTGTTAGCCCGCTGCAGCCCGGTTCACCGGAGTCCTGCTGGCCCAGTGCTACAGCCTGGATTCACTCGCTGATGACCGACACGTTCGATGCTGGGTCATGGATGCCTGTCCCTGTAAGTTTGTGCCATTTTGGGTTTACGACTAGCCATGTCAGCCCGGGCTCCTTATCATATGGATGCTAGCGACACTATCATATACGTGTGCCAAAAGGCGCAAACGGTCCCGGGCAAAGGTAAGGCGACACCCGTGGGAATACCGTGCGTGAGGCCGCAAAGTGATATGAGGTGTTACATGCTAGATTGATGTGGCATTGAGTCGGGGTCCTGACAGCTTTGGTATCAGAGCCTGACTGCCTGTAGGATTACCAAGCCAAATTGGTCGAAGTTGAGTCTAGAAATGCTTTAGTTATATGTAGGGGAATTGATTGTGGGATGGAACGTAAGGCTCTTTTCAATCCTTATACCTCATGGTCTTCTGATCTGAGTCATCCTCTTCTCTTCTACGAGGTTTAGGAACTAGGCTTCTCATCTATCTACTAGGATGACGAGTTACTATGTTAGAGACTTATAGGATTGTTAGTTTCAAGCCTCAATTCAATTTCTACTATTTTTAGTATGCTCTCAGTTGAACCAGAACCTTGATATGATGTTGTTAAGTGACTATGCAAATCCTTGTGAATGTCTCAAATGTTTTCTGAGCATTTACAGCCGTTATGCTGTCCGAGTCATCCCAGGTTTCTAAATAGTCTGATGCATTTTCAAATCCTTTCTTTCCGTTCCCGATGTCCTTTATGGTCAGAATAAGCACACTAACCGGTGCGTTGAGGTAATTTATTGCCTTGACATATATGTTGGAGCTATTATTATGACCCTAGGTGTTTTAGGGAGTCACCTAGTAATCTAGCAATGTTTTGTGTTCCCAGTGTGATGATTCTGGCCATCATTCTCAAAAAGCATCTCGTGATGCTACTTAGTTAGTAGGTATTCTATTCCTGGGTTTTGAAGCCCGAGATTCACCCTACTTACCTCATGTTGTTAGTGTTCGCTCGTTCCTTTAGGTTATTAGTAACCTTGCGATAGTCCTCAAGGTCCGTGGTATTTCCTTCTTCCAAATACCATGAACCATTCTTGGCAGGAGTCTTTTAAACCAAAAGATCACAACCAGAGTGCTCTTGATGAGTTCTCCATTCTATATGGTGAATCTGCCAGTTCTACCTTCTGCATGGGTTATCCGGAAGAAATGTTGAGCTTTGCTCGACATACTAATCTATGCATCCACAACTCAGAAAATCATATGTTCCTTTGAGTTGTCCCCCTTTAGTTGTCTTCTGACCTTCGTCTATCAATTGCTAGTCAAGAGTATGCGTGCGTTCGTTTATCGATGCCTATTACTCTTGTGGTCCGTCAAGACATTCTATTCTGGAATGACTAGGAGAAACAAACTCCAGAACCTGATCCATATCCAGGGTTGGGTCAAAGAAGTTGTGCTCTGCGGATCAAGTTGCTAATCCAGCTTTTGTTCTGCTCTACCTTGGAGTATTATTATCTTTATATTAAGAATATCATGGGAATTACACACCATCCTATGAACTCTTGGTACGGTAATACTTCTTACCATCATTGTTCATTCCTCAGTTTCCGTGTTATTGTAACCGGAATGCCGACAAGTGAATCATGGTGTGTGAAATCGATACTCCTAGCAACCTTGTTGCTTGGTAGTAAATGGACAATATTATCATTCTTAGCACGTTGGTTCTTGAATCATCATCCTAAGATAGATTATGCTACCTACTCCTTATTCCCGGTGCACTTTTTGATCAATGAGTTAGGATAGTGTCAAACCCTCGCTCTTTTGATCATATCATCTTGCCCTGAAAAGCAAGGTTGTTCTCGAGCTTAGTAACATACCGGTGGTTCGTGATTTTCCGAATATCTTCTCGGAAGTATTACCAGGTTGTCCCCTGACTGTTATGTTGAACTTGTGATCAAGTTGGTCTCATATAAACCACCCCTTCTCCAAGAATCTGTGTTGGGTACCCCTGAGCTGTTTGGTTAAGCTAAACAACAACTTGGAGAGTTGGAAGATGGAAGCTTGTCCGATTTAGTTCATCTTAAGGGATATCTTGTATGTGTGTTGAAGAAAGATGATATCTTTATCAATTGATCCTCGTGACCAGTTGTTGGACCTATTGTCTTGCCAAAACTTTGGTTTGAGTGTGGACTATCCTCAAATCAACTCAGAACCAACGATGTTCTTAATGCTGTCTTACTCGTGGTTGATCCCTTGAGCATACACCATTATATCCTTTGGTCTGACCAATACTATCACTTGTTCTCATAATTATGGAATCCCATTTTTATGGAAACTTGGATGAATTGTTGTTGAGCCCATCAGCAACATTGTTATCTTCTCCATGATTTCGTTGAACATTAAGCTAGTGTTGGAAACTTTTGAAAGCATTTCTTCATGCTAGCTCATGAAGCATATGTTCGGATGTAAGAAGTGACTTTCTCTAATTCATGTGCATTGATGCAAGTTGCCGCCGTGAATTCGGGAAAGCTGGCTTTGCTTCCTTTGGAATCATCCCAAATCATTCATGCACACGTGTGAAGTATTCTGTGGTTCGAAGACTTGCAACCTTCATTCTATATGTATTCCTAGCACACCAAGCCACTGATTGATTTGTTCAAGGAGAAGAAGTTCCTTCTTAAGAATCATGACTTATGTTAGGACTTTGATATCCTCGATGTTGGTTCCCCTCCTGTACTCGGTCGTGTTTTATTATAAGACTACTACGTGGCCATGCTTGTCTGGGACAACATGTTCACATGTTTGTAGCAGAACCAGCTCATGTTTTGGAGCTTGCTATCGTAGTTCATTTCCCGAGAATCTCGCAACGTCATCTCGTCGATTTGTGTTGCAAACTTTCATTTTTTTCTCTCTAAACTTGATGAGTCTGGATTATTCTGACACCAACTAGATCTGAATCTCAGGCAGATATGATGGTTGGAACGTTTCCCAAGAACTATAATGTTGGTCTCTCGGTAACCGATAAAGTGGATGTCGTGGCCAACACACCCAACCGGAAGACATGTTATTGTAGTATCTTGATTGAGAAAGTTGGCCACCTCCCCATAGGGATTTCGCAGGATTTACTCCTTAGTTGTCCCTTATGGATTCTTGAGCTCCCGAAGTCCGACCTGTTACTTGATGTTCTAGATTCTAAACCATTTCAATGAATGGGATACACTAGCACATCAAGGAGAACATTAGAAGTGGGGTGCTAAATGTCTCTCGGTCGATCATCCAGATTTTGTTTCCTTGGCCTCGCTAAGGTGAAATCTGAGAAGGTGGTATCTTCCTTTGCATCTGCATTGTCCATCACTATTCATCGTGGTAGTAAGATGTGTTGCCAGGATCCTCGGCACGGATGTTGGTAAGACCTTGATGATTATGGAAATGCTCAAGTTCTTGAGAGCACGCACAAGCACTAGGTGTTATCATCGACACTAACTGGGATTGCTCTCAGTTTCCTCGGTTATGCTATAACTTTTCAACAGTGGACTCACTCTCTACTGTTGAGCTTCTCCCCAGTTACTAAAATCATCCCTTGTGTTGTTTTCAACAAGGTAATCCACATCATCCATTTTAGTCCGAGTATGCCATTCTACCGAACCCCCTCCAAACAATCGCTCGAGAATTGCCCTAAGTTGGTATAAAGAGTCTCAATGATCTTTGAATCAAAGGTAATTCTTTTTGCCACTTAAGGGGTGATCCTATGAGTCACCTCCTCTAAGATGTCTCGTTATGGTATCACGGCAACTTAGCTCCTCGCTGCGCTGACAACCGTTCACCAGCTTCTTAAGTGTGTAATTGTAGTCTACCTGGTAAACCTCCGTCATCTATTTCACTCCATTCCTCTAGAGGTGTGCTTCATCTCTTAGCTTGAGAGATGTTGCTATGTCTCATTCCGTGAGTTAATCTTGAGTTGTTCGACCTTCGAGAAGATCGATCCTTCTAGAGTTTTCTTTCTCCTCTCGTTGTCATGTCGGTTGGAGTTCTCGGAGCAAGACATCAAGATAAAGATGGTGATTGAGCCAACGTCCTTATGAAGTGCAACCTGGATCGTGAAGATCGTGTTAGCTTGTGTCCCTGTGTCTTCCTACCCTATGCTTGAATCTCGAGACGAGATTCTTGTTTAGTGGGGGTGAGTTGTCACATCCCCAGTTCAGGCCTTGCTTCTCTTTGCTTTAGCATCCATGCATCATGTTTAAATTTAAAGAAACTTGAAATGGGGATTGTTTAAACCCTAGCACTAAATGAATTCAACTAGGGTCAAAATAAAATCTTTTTCATTGGACTCAAAATGCCCTCTAAAAATGTTCAACATTTCTGGTTTGAGGTGAAAGCATCTACCAAAAATGGTTTATATTTTTGCAGGACATATGGGGCTCTAAATTAAATCATACTCTATTTGCATTTGGGCATTTAAATGCTATAAAATATTTTAAATGCTCAAATAATCATAAACAAAAATGTTTACTGTTTGATATATTCTAAACAGTAGCCATGATTAGTTTCATGATTTTTGGATCTGTTTAAGTATTTTTAATAAAGCCACACAGTTACAGAAAAATAGAAAACAGAAAATAAAAGAGAAGGAGGGAACTTACCTGGCGGCAGCCCACCTGGCAGCCCACCTGGCAGACCCAGCACTGTGCTGGCCCATGCCAGCCAGCTGCTTCGACCACGCTAGGTAGGCATAATGGTGACAGCGACGAGCGCAAGCTTGCCACGGCGCCACCTGCTTGCCGCCCACGCCCGTGGACACCTGGGCAGGCTCCACGTTGCCGCCCTGACTCCGCAGACACCTCACACGCCCCCTGCCTCTCTCCCTCGCCCTCTCCCGCCATGGCCGACGCTGCCGCACTCGCGCCACCGTGATAACCGCGTCCACCGTCGCCCCCGTAACGAGCCACCATGTCTAACAACTCCGCCGTCGTCGACTCCGTCGAGCAGCTCGAGCCCCGAGCGCTCGCGAGCCCTGCTTCGTCTTCTTCGAGATCATCTTCACCGAGCACCGCCGCAGATCCCTTTCCCCGTCTCCACCGCATCAGCTCGCACCGGACCTCGCCGACTGCTCTAACGTGATCGCCGTGAGCTTATCCACCTCCCCATCCTCTCCGTTCTCTCTCTCGTGCACCGTAGCAACTGCACGAAGCTCACCCACACGCGCCGCCGTGGAGCTCGTCGCCGACGTGACTCCGGACACCCACAGGCCTCACCACCTTGTCCACTAACTCCACCGCACCCCCACGAGTCCAACGCACCTCGTCACGTGCCTCGTTGTGCCCTGTAGTCTCGGGTTCATCTTCACCCGACTCCGGCGACCGCCATGGTCGTCGCCGGCGATGTTCCCGGCCACCCCGAGCCCAACCACCGCAACCAAACGCTGCGGCTTGCTCCCAGCTACCCGTAGATGGTTTCCGCCGACCATCTGGCCTCGCCGGCGGCTAAACGCCGGCGGGTTTGACCCATTGACCTTGACCGGGTGGGCCCAGGTTGACTTCCCTGAGTCTATGACAAGTGGGACACCCCCCTGTTAATTAACTTAGATTAGAGCTAACTAATATTAGTTAGTTAAACTAACTATTGACACGCAGGGCCCGCAGGTCAGTTTGACCTGGACCAGCCCCGTTGACCACTGACATCACCCTGACGCACTGCTGACGCAATAACTCATTTTCTGGATTTATTTCTTATACAGGAAATTCCAGAAAATGCCCAAAACTTCTAAAATTCATAGAAATTCAACCGTAAATCCAAATGAAATAAATTATATATGAAAAATGATCAGAAAAATCCAATCTATCCATCTGTACCATTTTCATGCATGTTAGAACAACTTATAGCTATTGTTTAGGCCAAATCTTATAATGGCATTTAAACCTTCACATATGGAGTTTGAATTTGAACCGGGGGTTCACATATTGAGCTTCTGCTTTGTTTGTCGGTGCTTGTCCCCTCTCAGTAAGACGTGTACCGATGATGTGATCAATGACACCAATGAAGAAATATACTATCTTCAGAAGTGCCAGGCAAGCAAAACCCCCCTTGTTCATGCCGATACAATCCCACTCTCTCGCTCCTGCTCTCTTTTACTACATTAGGACAACAACGATTCATCTGTTACTTGCTGCGGTAGCTGAACCCCTTTATCCTCTGCATGACCTGTCATTGCCACAGTAAATAGATGAAACCCACTAGCATGAGTAGGAGTTGTTTGAGCCCTGTTGTGCGTACTCATTCATGTTTGTTTGTCATGCCTGCTATTGCTTAGAGTTGAGTCAGGTCTGATTCATCGAGGGTGAATCAGAGGTGTATGAACATGTCCTACTGTGTGTGAGCTAAGTGTGTGAACACGATTTGGTAAAGGTAGCGGTGAGAGGCCATGTAGGAGTACATGGTGGGTTGTCTCATTGCAGCCATCCTCAGGAACTGAGTTCTGTGTTTGTGATCCATGAAACAGTTACTACCACGCATTGGGCCCAAAACCAATGGACCCTCTCGGCTTCTTAATCACCCTTGTCCTCTATCCAGGAGTTGCAAGTAGTTTCTGGTGTTTGTAGTATGCTAGAGGCCGTGGGCAGCGCTGACCGGAGGGGTGGGCTGTGATGCGGTAGGCACGTGGCCGGGTATACCGGGCGCCCGTTTGGTGTCACGGAACCCTGTACACATCGTTTGGGGCTGTGAGCAAAACCCCGGCCGGATCTCCTCACGGATGGAACCCGAATAGGCGATAAACCTAGACTAGAGACTTGAGTGTTTAGGTAGGCTGTGGCCGACACCCACGTTGGGCTTCTGCTTGAAGGTTGCCGAGTACATGTCGTGTAAACGGCGGTAAGTGGTGAGAGCGTGTGTGAAGAAGTACACCCCTGCAGGGTTAACATTATCTATTCGAATAGCCGGGTCCGTGGTAAAGGACTTCTGGGTTGCCTATAACAGTTCATAGACAAGTGAAAGTGGATACTCTAAAATGCGCAAGATAAGCGTGAGTGCTATGGATGGCGTTCTCGTAGGGAGACGGGAGCGGATCCATAGTGGTGTATTGATATGGTGAATATGTGGACTCGTGTGCGTCACCTCAAAAGAGTTACTTGCAGCCGTAGTTCAGGATAGCCACCGAGTCAAAGCTGGCTTGCTGCAGTTAAACCCCACCATCCCTTTGTTGGTAATGATGCATATGTAGATAGTTCTGATGTAAGTCTTGCTGGGTACATTTGTACTCACGTTTGCCTATTTTATGTTTTTGCAGAGAGACGTCAGTCTCGTTAGTAGTTCCGCGTGGACTTTGACGTTTGGCTTGTTACCTCAGCTACGATCTTGTGCCCTCGGCAGGATCTAGTAGATAGTCAGGCTTCTAAGCCTTTTTCATTTGTAGATGTCTGTACTCAGACATGTTAAGCTTCCACATGTGCTTTGACTTGTATGCTCTGAATGTTGGGTCGTGAGACCCATGTTTGTAATATCTCGCTCCTCGGAGCCTAATGAATAAATACTTGAGTCGTAGAGTCATGTTGTGATGCCATGTTGTATTTGCACATATCGAGCATATTGTGTGTATGTTATTGAAATGCTTGGTGGGATCTGACTATCTAGTTGTTTATCCTTAGTAGCCTCTCTTACCGGGAAATGTCTCCTAGTGCTTCCACTGAGCCATAGTAGCTTGCTACTGCTCCGGAACACTTAGGCTGGCCGGCATGTGTCCTTCTTCGTTCCTGTGCCTGTCCCCTCGGGGAAATGTCACGCGATGAATACCGGAGTCATGTTAGCCCGCTACAGCCCGGTTCACCGGAGTCCTGCTGGCCCAGTGCTACAGCCTGGATTCACTCGCTGATGACCCACACGTTCGATGATGGGTCATGGATGTCTGTCCCTGTAAGTTTGTGCCATTTTGGGTTTACGACTAGCCATGTCAGCCCGGGATCCTTATCATATGGATGCTAGCGACACTATCATATACGTGTGCCAAAAGGCGCAAACGGTCCCGGGCAAAGGTAAGGCGACACCCGTGGGAATATCGTGCGTGAGGCCACAAAGTGATATGAGGTGTTACATGCTAGATCGATGTGGCATTGAGTCGGGGTCCTGACACCACGGTTTGGATCGAAGACTATCTCCTTGATATACATATGGCCCGCGGTGACGATCTCCACGCCATCAAATATCTCCCACTCAAGCTTAAAGGACCAGCTTGGCATTGGCTTAACAGCTTGCCAGCAGAGTCAATTGGGTGTTGGGAGGACCTGGAAGCCGCATTCCTTGACAACTTCCAGGGCACATATGTGCGACCACCAGACGCCGATGACCTAAGCCACATAATTCAGCAGCCAGACGAATCGGCCAGACAGTTCTGGACACGGTTCCTAACAAAGAAAAATCAAATCGTCGATTGTCCGGATGCAGAGGCCCTCGCAGCCTTCAAAGATAACATCCGCGACGAGTGGCTGGCCCGGCACCTAGGACAGGAAAAGCCGAAATCCATGGCAGCCCTCACATCGCTAATGACCCGCTTATGTGCGTGGGAGGACAGCTGGCTAGCCCGCAGTAACAACCTCAGCAAAAATTCTGGCAGTCCGGATACCAAGGACCGCAATGGCAGGTCGCGTCGAAACAAAAACAAACGCCACATTAACGGCGATAACACTGAGGATACGGCAGTCAACGCCGGATTCAGAGGCTCTAAACCCGGTCAGCGGAAGAAGCCATTTAAACGAACTACTTCGGGTCCGTCCAATTTGGACCGAATACTCGACCGCTCTTGCTAGATACATGGTACCCCCGAAAAGTCAGCTAATCACACCAACATGGATTGTTGGGTATTCAAGCAGGCAAGCAAGTTAATTGCCGAAAACAATGACAAGGGGCTGCATAGCGATGACGAGGAGGAGACCCGGCCGCCGAACAGTAGAGGACAGAAGGGTTTCCCCCCACAAGTGTGGACGGTAAACATGATATACGCAACCCACATACCCAAGAGGGAGCGGAAGCGTGCACTTAGGGACGTATATGCGATGGAGCCAGTCGCCCCGAAGTTCAATCCATGGTCCTCTTGCCCGATCACTTTCGATCGAAGGGACCACCCCACCAGTATCCGCCATGGCGGATTCGCCGCATTGGTTTTAGACCCAATCGTTGATGGATTTCACCTCACTAGAGCCTGATGGACGGCGGCAACAGCCTGAACCTGCTTTATCAGGATACAGTGCGCAAGATGGGCATAGACCCCTCAAGGATTAAACCTACAAAGACGACCTTCAAAGGCGTCATACCAGGTGTTGAGGCCAGTTGTACAGGCTCAGTCACACTGGAAGTGGTCTTCGGATCCCCGGATAATTTCCGGAGCGAGGAGTTAATCTTCGACATAGTCTCGTTCCGCAGTGGCTATCACGCTCTGCTCAGACGAACCGCGTTTGCAAAATTCAACGCGGTGCCGCATTATGCATACCTTAAGCTCAAGATGCCAGGCCCTCATGGAGTCATCACGGTCAACGGAAACACTGAACGCTCCCTCCGAACAGAGGAACACACAACGGCTCTCGCGGCAGAAGTACAGAGCAGCCTCTTAAGGCAATTTTCGAGTCCGGCTGTGAAACGATCTGACATGGACAAACGCGCCCGGAGTAACATACATCAAGACCACCTGGCACATTCCGAGCACGTGTAGCAATGCGGCCCCAACCCCAGCCCTTGCATGATTGCAAAACCAGCTCTTCGCATACATCATTACGCTCTGGAGATACCATGGGCATAGGGGGAGGGGCACGACCACGACAGGCCCAGAGTGCAGCTCAACCACACCAGGGGCTCCCAAGTGTGTCGCTCATTTTCTTTTCCTTTTTTTTTCTTTTCCACAGGACTCCGTTCTCCAGAGGCCCTGTCCGGCAGTGGACCTGCCGAACTCACGATGCAACAGCCAGGGAAGGACAATGGCTACGGCAAACACTCAGGTGGTCTCCATTATGAGCATTAAATCTGTTAAATACACCATTCCGCAGCCTACCCTTGGAGGGGGACATATCTAATAGTCCAATCCCTTGCTTACCGCACTATTTGTATTGTTCTGCACTCATGGCAGAATTCCTTGAATAAACAATGCATCACTTTTCCCTTATAATTGCATTCCCTTTTTACATATATGTTCATTTATGACGTTTTGCATCCGTACACTTTGGTACGGCCGAATACACCAAGGGCTTATGTTCCCCGCATTATGGTGTGATAAGTCCGAACACTTTCACAAGTGCGGCACCCCGAACTTATAGCACTATATGCATCAGCTCCGAATCATGTCTTGGGTCAATAGTTGGGTTTGCCTGGCTCCCATGTTTTGGTACCTTACGTTCCGTTCTATCAGCTAAGGTAGCACTGGGAGAACCACTGCGATTGTGCCCCGGTTGAGCTGGGCGAGCGCCTCAGTGGAGAAAGCTAAAACTGACCGTCATGATAAGGCGAGAGCTGGTCGCTGTTCGAGAGGTCTTTTCGAGTCCCTAAAGACTTATGCCGCTTAGAGCGAGGAACCGGCTTCGTCCGGCCCAGGCGTAGATAGCGCCCCGAACTCGGTCTTCCGAACACTAGGGGCTTCGCCAAAATTTAAAATTATAGAATTCTATGGCTAAGTGAGAGTGTTCAAGCACTATAAGTCCGGTTGCCTTGTTCGTTGTGTTGAGCGCCTCCCTAGATGGACCCAAAAATGGGAACAAGAGCACTCAAGTTTATCCCAAACACCCCAGCACTTGTGGCATGGAGGCTGAAGCCGACAACTTGCCATCTCTCAGATTTGATAAACGGCCTTACAGAAGGTAATATTTTAAATCAATAAGCGTTGCTTAGCACATATGAACAAAGTTTTCAGCGCACAGGATAACACATTGCGAGTCTACTCAAATATTACATCTTTGGGGCACTCATCCGCAATCTTGCGGGCACCCTTCAGGACACTCTTATAATACATTTCGGGCGTACGATACTCCTCGCCCGCCGGCGGCGCGTCTGTCAGAAGCCTCTCAGCATCCAGCCTGCCCCAGTGCACCTTTGCGCGGGCAAGGGCCCGACGGGCACCTTCAATGCAGGCGGAGCGCTTGATGACTTCCACCCAAGGGCACGCATCCACCAGCCGCCGCACGAGGCCGAAGTAGCTCCCAGGCATGGCCTCTTCAGGCCACAGCCGGACTATGAGGCCCTTCATGGCCTGCTCGGCTACCTTGTGGAGCTCGACCAGCTGCTTCAGCTGGTCACTAGGGGGCACCGGATGTCCGGCCTCAGCATACTGAGACCAGAAGACCTTCTCCGTTGAGCTCCCCTCCTCGGCCCGGTAGAATGCGGCGGCATCGGACACGCTGCAAGGCAGATCTACAAACGCTCCTAGAGAGCTCCGAATTCGGGTAAGTAACAGGTAATTCACATTCACATGCTTGCTTTGCATGAAAAATGCCTTACCTGCCGCTATTTTCTTCACCGCCTCAATCTCCTGGAGGGCCTTATGGGCCTCGGCCTTAGCGGCTTTGGCACTCTCAAGAGCCGAGGCAAGCTCGGACTCTCGAGTTTTCGAGTCGCGCTCCAAACTCTCATGCTTTTCCATGAGAGCCTGGAGCTCTTGCCGCACCTACGCCACCCGCGCCTCCTGCTTCTCCCGCTCCGCTCGTTCCGCAGCCGCATTACGTTCGGCCGCGGACACGGCCTCCTTCAGGGTCGCCACCTCGTTTGTGGCCCCTGCAGTGCCCAAGTTATCCTTGTTGTTTCTATTGCAACCAAAATCCTTTTCTGTAAGGTACAAATTTACTATGGTGTTACTCACCTTCTTTGTCCTCGAGCTGCTTCTTGGCAAGGCCGAGCTCATTCTCGGACCGCTCGAGGTCCTGCTTCAAAGCACCGACCTCCGCAGTCAGTGCGGCAGAGGTCAGCAGCGCAGCCTGCAAACCCATATTAACATAATTTTTAGAACTCCTGTGTATATCATTTTAGATCCTCAGTCCGGCTTTTCTTTCCGAACACCGAACTGAGCATCAGGGGCTACTATCTATGCGGTATTACATTACATATTTTCAAACTTCTTACCTCAAAGCCTGTTAGAAGGCTACTGCAGGCTTCGGTCAGCTCGCTCTTGGCGAGCCGAACCTTCTGAATCACCGCACTCATGATAGTGCGGTGTTCTTCCTCGATGGAAGCGCCGTTGAGCGCCTCCAACAAGTTGTCTGGCGCCTCCGGTTGGACGGAAGCTGCCGGTGTCACGGTCTTGCCCTTCTTACGAAGGAGCCGCCTGCCGGACTCCGGAACCACTGCGGGTTCCGGGGCGGAGTCCGGTGCGAAGTCCAGGAGGTTGCCTTGTGGCACCTCCGGCGCCTCCCCCTCCTGGCGGGTCCCCTCCTGGGATCCCACCTCGATGTCCTCAGCGTCACGAGGGGTGGAGGCGGTCGGAATGGAATCCACATCCGACGGAGCCAAGGACCCGCTCGATGAAGCGGGTAGATCCTCCTCGGCCCGACTGCAGGTTGTATGCGGCATTAGAAGGACACTACGCAGCACAAGGAGAAATTATAAATCACTTAGGAATCCGGATACTTACGATCTTGCCAGGGGCTTGGCCCTTGAGGGCCACTCCTCGTCGCCGTCGTCAGCGTTGGCAGAGCAGTCCGGAGGAAGGGTCCTTCCCTTCTTGGACCCTTCGGCCTCCCTCGTTGGGGAAGCCTTCCTCTTCCTCTCTCCCCCCTCTTGGGGAGAGTCCTCTTTCTCCTCCTCATCTTCAGGGGAGGAGTCCGCCTCGGAGCCATCGGACGATGAGTCCAATACCACCTGGCGCCGGGAACTCCTTCGGGTTCCCATGGCCTTCTTCTTGGCCTTCTTCTCCGGCACCACGTAAAGGGCCGGAACCAGCAGCCCCGTCAAACGGGTGTCCGCTAGGTCTTCGGGAAGGGGAGCCGGACAGTCGACCTATCCGGACGTCCTCTGCCAGTCCTGTTAAAGGCATAGGGAGTTTAGATCCCACATAGAGTCAAACTATGAAAGAAATAAGGTGTCCCATAAAGGATAACAAAACTTACCGCGCCGGCCGGGCGCTGCGTGCTGAATCCGCGCTCTTCAGTTGCGGATGCAGGGGCTTTCCCCCCTTTGAACAGCACCCCCCAGGCAGCTTCATATGTTGTGTCGAAGAGCCCGCTAAGGGTCCGGTGCTGTGCCGGATCAAACTCCCATAAATTGAAAGCCCGTTGCTGGCAGGGGAGAATCCGGCGGATGAGCATGACCTGGATCACGTTGACAAGCTTAAGCTTCTTGTTCACCAGGGTCTGGAGACAGGACTGGAGTCCTGTCGGCTCCTCCGAACTACCCCATAGCAAGCCCTTCTCTTTCCAGGAGGTGAGCTGCATGGGGATCCCAGATCTAAACTCGGGGGCCGCTGCCCATTTAGGGTCACGCGGCTCGTTGATGTAGAACCACCCCGATTGCCACCCCTTGACGGACTCCACGAAGGCCCCCTCGAGCCAGGTGACGTTGGGCATTTTGCCCACCATGGCGCCTCCGCACTCCGCTTGGACGCCCTTCACTACCTTCGGCTTGACATTGAAGGTTTTTAGCCACAAGCCAAAGTGGGGCTGGATGCAGAGGAAGGCCTCGCACACGACGATAAACGTCGAGATGTTGAGGATGAAGTTTGGCGCCAGATCGTGGAAGTCCAGGCCGTAGTAATACATGAGCCCCCGGACAAGGGATGAAGTGGGAAGCCCAGTCCGCAGAGGAAGTGGGGAAGAAATATGACCCTCTCATGAGGCCTGGGGGTGGGGATGAGCTGCCCCTCGTCGGGCAGCCGGTGCGCGATGTCGCTGGAGAGGTATCCGGCGCCGCGCAGCTTCTCGATGTGCCCCTCCGTAACGGAGGAGGCCATCCACTTGCCTCCCACTCCGGACATGGCTGGAGAAGGTTGAGGCGAGATGTGCGGACTTGGGCGCTGGAGCTCGAGTGCGCGGAGATGAATAAGCAAAGGAGGAAGAAGGCGTAGGTAAAAAGGTGGATCCTTATCCCCTTATATATGGGCGGACGAAGACTATGCGTCCCCACCGGCCTGGTAAAACTCGCTTATCTCCCAAGCGCCACCATCAATGGCGCGGTTGGGTTACCCACGTCCGTATTGATGGGAATCCCGGAATAAGGTGAACACGATCTCTCCTTCGACAAGACGTGCGAAGGAAATCGCTTCGCTAAACGCGCTGAGGTGGTATAACAAAAACGGTTCAAGTAAAGGCTTGGTGGCGGCATGACGTCATGCCCCAAAATACGTCAGCAGATTGAGCTTGTGTACATATTATTCTCTCTACGGTGGAATGTGGAATTTATTTTGCAGAGCCGGACACTATCCTGGTGTTCACAATCTTCTATGGATTATTCGGAGGAGGAACCCGCCTTGCAATGCTGAACAATATGTCAGGACCCCGACTCAATGCCACATCGATCTAGCATGTAACACCTCATATCACTTTGCGGCCTCACGCACGGTATCCCCACGGGTGTCGCCTTACCTTTGCCCGGGACCGTTTGCGCCTTTTGGCACACGTATATGATAGTGTCGCTAGCATCCATATGATAAGGAGCCCGGGCTGACATGGCTAGTCGTAAACCCAAAGTAGCACTAACTTACAGGGACAGGCATACATGACCAAGCAACGAACGTGTCGGTCATCAGCGAGTGAATCCGGGCTGTAGCAACTGGGCTAGCAGGACTCCGGTAAACCGGGCTGTAGCAGGCTAACAGGACTCCGGTAGACACCGCGTGACATTTCCCCGAAGGGACAGACACAGGAACGAAGAAGGACACATGCCACCCAACCTAAGTGTTCCAGAGCAGTAGCAAGCTACCAGGGCTCAGTGGAAGCACAAGGAGACATTTCCCGGTAAGAGAGGCTACTAAGGATAAACAACTAGATAGTCAGATCCCACACATAGCAATACACATTACACGTACGCATAACATGCAAGTATGTGCTATACAACATGGCATCACAGCATAACTCAACAACTCATATAGATAAAGGCTCAGAAGAGCCATCATAGCATTTATTGCAAACAGGGGTCACAGGACCCATCATACAGAGCATACAAGCAACAAGCGGAAGCATTACATGTCTGAGTACAGACATCTACAAATGAAAAAGGCTGAAGAGCCTGACTATCTACAACATCCGATCAAGATCGTAGCTGAGGTACAAGCTACTCGTCGAAGTCCACGAGAACACTAGTAAGACCGAAGTCTCCGCTGCAAAAACGTAAATAAAGCAACATGAGTAAAAAGGTACTCAACAAGACTTACATCAGATCCTATCATACATGCATTTGTATCAAGAAGGTAATGTGGGGTTTAGTTGTAGCAAGCCAGCTTTGACTCAGTGGCTATCCTGTTCTACGACTACCAGAACTTCTTTGAGGTGATATGGTGCACACGAGTCCACTAGTCACCACACAATACACTACTATGGATTCATCCCCGTCTCCCTACGAGAAGGCCATCCATAGCACTCACACTTGTCTTGAGCATCTTATAGTATCCACTTCAAGTTGTCTATGTACCATGTAAGCATCCAAGAAGTCCATAACCGCGGACCCGGCTATTCGAATAGATCATGTTAACCCTGCAGGGGTGTACTTCTTCACACATGCTCTCGCCACGTACCGCCATGTACACGTCATGTATCTCGGCAACCTTCAAGCGGAAGCCTGGCGAGGGTGTCGGCCATGACCTGACTAACCACACAAGACTCTAGCCCAGGTTTATCGCCTATTCGGGTTCCATCCGCAAGGAGATCCGGCCGGGGTGTCGCTCACGGCCCCAAACGATGTGTGCAGGGTTCCCGAGCCCACCATCCGGGTGCCACTCGTTTCACCAGGCCATGTGTGCCTAGTCTGTCCCAAGCCCACCCTGCCGGGTGCCACTTGGTAGAAAAATAGCACTACCTACAAACACCAAAAACTAGTTGCGACTCCTGGACAGAGATCAAGTTGGTTAATAAGTCGAGAGGGCTTGAAGTGCCCGGAGCCCAATGTGTGGTAGTATCGAGTCATTGGAAAACATACATAGAACTCAGTGCTTAAGGACGGTTCCAGTGAGACAACCCACCATGTACTCCTACATGGCCTCTCACCGCTACCTTTAGCAAATCGTGTTCACACACTTCACTCTCAGCATCAGAACATATCGTAACACTCCAATTCATTCCCAATGAATCAGACCTGACACAACTCTAAGCAATAGCAGGCATAGCATGGTAGGAACACAACATGGCTCAATCAACTCCTACACATGCTAGTGGGTTTCAACTATTTACTGTGGCAATGACAGGTCATGCAGAGGAATGGGTTCAAGTACCGCAGCACAAAGTAGCAGATGAATCGTTGTTGTCCTAATGCAATAACTAAGAGCAGGAGCGAGAGAGTAGGATTGTATTGAAATGAACAAGGGGGTTTGCTTGCCTCGTAGATCAACAGGGGGCACTGCTCCTCAGACACGTACTCTGGAACGGTATCCGGAGCAGGACCTATCGAGAAGGAACGGTGTCGACAATCAAAACACAATCATATGCAACAACATGATGCATGAACATGGCATGTAGATGTGATGCTGTTTGTGCTAATGCATCTAGCATTCTATTTGGAAGAGATCCATTTGAACCAAGGGTTCAAATGCAACTCTAAATTAAGTCTCTTAAAATGCCATAATGTGTTTTCTTATATACAGCATGTATAAGTTGGTTTGTCATGCATGAAACTAGTACAGATGGAAAGATTGCATTTTTCTGATAATTTTTCATATATAACTTATTTCAATCTAAGTTACGGTTGAATTGCTATGCTTTTTTTGAAGTTTAAAGCATTTTCTGGAATTTCCTGATTTAATTTAAATCCAGAAAATGAATAACTGCATCAGCCTGACGTCAGCGTGACGTCAGCATGACGTCAGCGAGTCAACGGCCAGGTCTAGGTCAAACCTGACCAGTGGGACCCATACGTCAGTGTCATGGTTAATTAACGGAGTTAATTAATTGTCAAGCTAATCTTAAACTAAAAAAATTAGCAGGGCCGGGTCCCACATGTCAGTGTCACAGGGGGGTTAGTTAGCGGGGTTGACCCGGTCAATCCCGCCGGCGTTTAGCCGCCGGCGACCACGGGGCTCGGCGGAGTCCCCGCTGGAGGCCACGAGAGCGGCGGCTGGGGGCACCAGGAGGTCGCCCGCGCTCCCGCGCATCCAGGGGAGCCAGCGAGAGGCGGCGGAGGTGGCGGAGCTCACCAGAGCGGAGCTCGGGGCGGCGGCCGAAGTTCGGCTTCGAGCTGGAGCGGGCTGCGGGGCGCTGGGAGGCCACCCGAGGGGCTCTATGGCACCCTCGTGGCACCAGGAGCGCGATGGGGTGCTCGGTTTGGGCGGAGGCGGGCCGAGACAACGACGGCGACATGGAAGGCGGCGAGGCGCTACGGCCATGGCGGGGAACGATGCTACAGCGTGCGAGCGACTAAGCGAAGAGGGGGGAACGGTGGCGGAGCTCACCACGGACTCGACGGGCTTGACGGCGAGCTCGGGGACGCACTAGAGACGGCGGGGCAGCGATGAGGATCCACGGCGGTCGGAGGTGAAGATGGCGTTGGCGACGGCTCCACGGGGCGCTCCGGCTTGTGTGGCTCGGCGGAGAGCTTTAGAGCGAGGAGGCGGAGCTCCTGCGTGTGTCGGATAGGCGAGGGGGGCGGTGGCTACGGCAACGGCGTGCGGCGGCGACGGCAGCGTTCGGGCATGGTGGGAGAGAGAGATCCAGGGGAGGGGGAGGAACGAGAGAGAGTGAGAGAGGCCTGGGGCGGCGCGTGGCGTCATCCGGAGGCTAGAGCGTGGAGGGGGGGCACACAGGCAGGCTGGTGGCGTGGCGCGCATGCGCGCGAGCGGCGAGCGCGTGCCCCTGTCCTCCTGGCGCGAGGAAGGGGATGACTGGCAGTGCCAGTCGACTGGGCCAGCCTGTTGGGCTGCACAGTGCCCTGCTGCACAGGGAGGTAGGCGCCAGGTAGAGTTTTTCCCATTCTTTTTTCTTTTCTATTTTCTGACATTTGTTTCTGATTTAGTAAAATACTAAATCAATTTATTTTCTTATGCCAATTTTTGTAGGAACTAGTGGTATTATTCCAGAGCTCCCCAACAAGTGGCACAATTTTTGGACATATATTATATATAAAACATATATATATCCAATGCAAATAATTATGCATTAATTCCAAATGCCCAAAATAAATACTTATGAGCTCCTAAAAATATTGGTTTGATTTTTACCTCTGCGCAATATTTTCAGAGAGCAACATGAACATTTTCTTGGACCTTTTTGGAGCAATTTTTATTTGGGTCATTTCCAGAAATGATTCTGAGGGTTTCACAAATCCCCATTTCAAATTTAAATGGAATTTAAACATGATGCACACATGACTAGCTAGCCTTGAGCATACCAGAACTAGGGATGTGACACAATATGCGCGCCGGACTTATCGTCGTTGAAGCCTGGTTCAGAGGCTACTGAGGGAGTCCTGGACTAGGGGGTGTCCGGATAGCCGGACTATCATCATCGGCTAGACTCCAAGACTATGAAGATATAAGATTGAAGACTTCGTCCCGTGTCCGGATGGGACTTTCCTTGGCGTGGAAGGCAAGCTTGGCGATACGGATATGTAGATCTCCTACCATTGTAACCGACTATGTGTAACCCTAGCCCTCTCCGGTGTCTATATAAACCGGAGGGTTTTAGTCCGTTGGACAAACAACCATTACAACAATCATACCATAGGCTAGCTTCTAGGGTTTAGCCTCCTTGATCTCGTGGTAGATCCACTCTTGTACTACCCATATCATCAATATCAATCAAGAAGGAGTAGGGTTTTACCTCCATCGAGAGGGCCCGAACCTGGGTAAAAACATCGTGTCCCCTGTCTCCTGTTACCATCCGCCTAGATGCACAGTTCGGGACCCCCTACCCGAGATCCGCCGGTTTTGACACCGACAGTTAGGTTTACCTTAATACTTTTGTTGTAGTTGCGGATGCTTGCAATAGAGGTTAATCATAAGTGGGATGCTTGTTCAAGTAAGAACAACACCCAAGCACCGGTCCACCCACATATCAAATTATCAAAGTACCGAACGCGAATCATATGAACGTGATGAAAACTAGCTTGACGATAATTCCCATGTGTCCTCGGGAGCGCTTTTCTCTATATAAGAGTTTGTCCAGGCTTGTCCTTTGCTACAAAAAGGATTGGGCCACTTTGCTGAACTTTATTTACTTTTGTTACTTGTTGCTCGTTACAAATTATCCTATCACAAAACTATCTGTTACCACTTATTTCAGTACTTGCAGATAATACCTTGCTGAAAGCCGCTTATCATTTCCTTCTGCTCCTCGTTGGGTTCGACACTCTTACTTATCGAAAGGACTACGATAGATCCCCTATACTTGTGGGTCATCAAGACTCTTTTCTGGTGCCGTTGCCGGGGAGTGAAGCGCCTTTGGTAGGTGGAATTTGGTAAGGAAAAATTTATATAGTGTGCTGAAATTTACTGTCACTTGTTACTATGGAAAGTAATCCTCTGAGGGGCTTGTTTGGGGTATCTTCACCCCGACCAGTAGAGCAAAGAATTGCTCATCAACCTACTGAACCTACTAAAAACGAAAATGTTCCCTTTGAAGTTCCTTCGGGTATGTTAGAAAAAACTGCTAGCTAATCCTTTTGCAGGAGATGGAACAAAGCATCCTGATGAGCACCTAATATATGTGGATGAAGTTTGTGGATTATTTAAGCTTGCAGGTATATGATACGTCTACAACGTATCTATAATTTTTGATTGCTCCATGCTATATTATCTACTGTTTTGGACTATATTGGGCTTTATTTTCCACTTTTATATTATTTTTGGGACTAACCTATTAACCGGAGGCCCAGCCCAGAATTACTGTTTTTTGCCTATTTCAGTGTTTCGAAGAAACAGAATATCAAACGGAATAAAACCTTCGGGAATGTGATTTTCTCACCGAACGTGATCCAGGAGACTTGGACCCTACTCCAAGGAGTCAAAGAGGCGGTCACGAGGGTGGGGGGCGCGCCCCCTGCCTCGTGGGCCCCTCGGTGCTCCACCGACGTACTCCTTCCTCCTATATATACCTACGTACCCCCAAACGATCAGATAAGGAGCCAAAAACCTAATTCCACCACCGCAACTTTCTGTATCCACGAGATCCCAACTTGGGGCCTGTTCCGGAGCTCCGCCGGAGAGGGCCGTCATCACGGACGGCTTCTACATCATCATAGCCTCTCCGATGAAGTGTGAGTAGTTTACCTCAGACCTTCGGGTCCATAGTTATTAGCTAGATGGCTTCTTCTCTCTTTTTGGATCTCAATACAATGTTCTCCCCCTCTCTCGTGGAGATCTATTCGATGTAATCTTCTCTTGCGGTGTGTTTGTTGAGACCGATGAATTGTGGGTTTATGATCAAGTCTATCTATGAATAATATTAGAATCTTCTCTGAATTCTTTTATGTATGATTGGTTATCTTTGCAAGTCTCTTCGAATTATCAGCTTGGTTTGGCCTACTAGATTGGTTTTCCTTGCCATGGGAGAAGTGCTTAGCTTTGGGTTCAATCTTGCGGTGTCCTTTCCCAGTGACAGAAGGGGCAGCAAAGCACGTATTGTATTGTTGCCATCAAGGATAACAAGATGGGGTTTTTATCATATTGCATGAAACTATCCCCCTACATCATGTCATCTTGCTTAAGGCGTTACTCTGTTTTTAACTTAATACTCTAGATGCATGCTGGATAGCAGTCGATGAGTGGAGTAATAGTAGTAGATGCAGGCAGGAGTCGATCTACTTGTCTCGGACGTGATGCCTATATACATGATCATACCTAGATATTCTCATAACTATGCTCAATTCTGTCAATTGCTCAACAGTAATTTGTTCACCCACCGTAGAATACTTATGCTCTTGAGAGAAGCCACTAGTGAAACCTATGGCCCCGGGTCTATTCTCATCATATCAATCTCCATCACTTTATTATTGCTTTGCTTTTTTACTTTGCCTTTTACTTTTCACTTTGCATCTCTATATCAAAAATACCAAAAATATTATATATCATCTCTATCAGATCTCACTCTCGTAAGTGACCGTGAAGGGATTGACAACCCCTAATCGCGTTGGTTGCGAGGAGCTATTGTTTTTGTGTAGGTACGAGGGACTTGCGTGTAGCCTCCTACTGGATTGATACCTTGGTTCTCAAAAACTGAGGGAAATACTTACGCTACTTTGCTGCATCATCCTCTCCTCTTCAGGGAAATCCAACGCAGTGCTCAAGAGGTAGCAAGAAGAATTTCTGGCGCCGTTGCCGGGGAGTCTACGCAGAAGTCAACATTCCAAGTACCCATCACAATCCCTATCTCCCGCATTACATTAGTTGCCATTTGCCTCTTGTTTTCCTCTCCCACCTCTTCACCCTTGCCGTTTTATTTGCCCTCTCTTTCCCAATCTCCTTCTCTTTTTCTGTTTGCCTTTTTCTCTCTTGCCTTTTGTTTGCTCGTGTGTTGGATTGCTTGCTTGTCGCGATGGCTCAAGATACTACCAAATTGTGTGACTTCACCAATACCAATAATAATGATTTCCTTAGCACTCCGATTGCTCCTCTTGCCAATACTGAATCTTGTGAGATCAATACTGCTTTGTTGAATCTTGTTATGAAAGATCAATTCGCCGGCCTTTCTAGTGAAGATGCCACTACTCATCTGAATAGCTTCATTCATTTATGCGATATGCAAAAGAAGAAAGATGTTGATAATGATGTTGTTAAATTGAAGCTATTTCCTTTTTCGCATAGAGATCATGCTAAAGCTTGGTTTTCGTCTTTGCCTAAAATTAGTATTGATTCTTGGAACAAGTGCAAAGATGCTTTTATCTCTAAGTATTTTCCTCCCGCTAAGATCATCTCTCTTAGAAATGACATTATGAATTTTAAGAAACTTGATCATTAACATGTTGCACAAGCTTGGGAGAGAATGAAATTAATGATACGTAATTGCCATAGTCATGGTTTGAATTTTTGGATGATTATACAAAAAATTTATGCCGGATTGAATTTTGCTTCTAGAAATCTCTTAGATTCGGCCGCGGGAGGCACTTTTATGGAAATCACTTTAGGATATGCTACTAAACTCCTAGATAATATTATGGTTAATTATTCTCAATGGCACACTGAAAGATCTACTAATAAAAAAGTGCATGCGATAGAAGAAATCAATGTTTTGAGTGGAAAGATGGATGAACTTATGAAATTATTTGCTACTAGGAGTGTTTCTTCTGATCCTAATGAGATGCCTTTGTCTACTTTGATTGAGAATAACAATGGATCTATGGATGTGAATTTTGTTGGTAGGAATAATTTTGGTAACAACGCGTATAGAGGGAATTTTAATCCTAGGACTTATCCTAGTAATCCTTCTAATAATTATGGAAATTCCTACAACAACTCTTATGGAAATTTTAATAAGATGCCCTCTGAATTTTAGAATAGCGTTAAAGAGTTTATGAATTCACAAAAGAATTTCAATGCTTTGCTTGAAGAGAAATTTCTTAAAGTTGATGATTTGGCTAGGAACATTGATAGAATTTCTCTTGAGGTTGATTCTTTAAAGCTTAGATATATTCCTCCTAAGCATGATATCAATGAGTCTCTCAAAGCCATGAGAATTTCCATTGATGAGTGCAAGGAAAGAACCGCTAGGATGCGTGCTACGCAAGATGCCTTTTTTAAAGTGTGTTCTTCCAATTCCTATGAAAATCAAGATGAAGATCTAAAAGTTATTTATGTGTCCCCTATTAAATCTTTGTTTTGCAATATGAATCTTGATGAAACTGAATATGATCTTCCTTTTACCTAGAAGGCGTTCCAAAAATTCGGAGTATTTAGATCTTGATGATGAAATTGATAAAAGTGGGATTGAAAGAAATAAAACCCTAGATGTTGCTAAACCCAATATATTGGATTTCAAGGAATTTAATTATGAAAGTTGCTCTTTAATTGATTGTATTTCCTTGTTGCAATCCGTGCTAAATTCTCCTCATGCTTATAGTCAAAATAAAGCCTCTACCGAACATATCGTTGATGCCTTGATGCAATCTTATGAAGAAAAACTTGAGTTGAAAGTTTCTATCCCTAGAAAACTCTATGATGAGTGGGAACCAACTATTAAAATTAAAATTAAAGATCATGATTTTTATGCTTTGTGTGATTTGGGTGCTAGTGTCTCCACTATCCCCAAACTTTGTGTGATTTGCTAGATTTCCGTGATTTTGATGATTGCTCTCTAAACTTGCATCTTGCGGATTCCACTATTAAGAAACCTATGGGAAGAATTAATGATGTTCTTATTGTTGAAAATAGGAATTATGTGCCCGTAGATTTTATCGTTCTTGATATAGATTGCAATCCTTCTTGCCCTATTATTCTCGGTAGACCTTTCCTTAGAACGGTTGGTGCAATTATTGATATGAAGGAAGGGAATATTAGATTTCAATTTCCATTAAAAAAGGGCATGGAACACTTTCCTAAAAATAAAATAAAATTGCCATATGAAACTATCATGAGAGCCACTTATGGATTGCCTACCAAAGATGGCAATACCTAGATCTATCCTCGCTTTTATGCCTAGCTAGGGGCGTTAAACGATAGCGCTTGTTGGGAGGCAACCCAATTTTATTTTAAATTTTTTGTTTTTATTCTGCTTAGGAATAAATAATCCATCTACCTTCTGTTTAGATGTGGTTTTGTGTTTTAATTAGTGTTTGTGCCAAGTTAGACCTATAGGATCTTCTTGGATGATAGTTATTTGATCTTGCTGTAATTTCCAGAAACTTTCTGTTCACGAAAACAATTGTTAAAAATCACCAGAACGTGATAAAAATACTGATTCCAATTTCTGCTGATCAATAAACAAATTTTCTAGGTCGTCCTATTTTGGTAGATTTTTTGGAGTTCCAGAAGTTTGCGTTAGTTACAGATTACTACAGACTGTTCTTTTTTTGGCAGATTCTGTTTTTCGTGTGTTGTTTGCTTATTTTGATGAATATATGGCTAATAAAATAGTTTATAATACATAGAGAAGTTGGAATACAGTAGGTTTATCACCAATATAAATAAATAATGAGTTCATTACAGTACCTTGAAGTGGTCTTTTGTTTTCTTTCTCTAACGGAGCTCACGAGATTTCTATTGAGTTTTGTGTTGTGAAGTTTTCAAGTTTTGGGTGAAATCTTTTGATGGATTATGGAACAAGGAGTGGCAAGAGCCTAAGCTTGGGGATGCCCATGGCACCCCCAGGATAATCTAAGTACACCAAAAAGTCAAAGCTTGGGGATGCCCCGAAAGGCATCCCCTCTTTCGTCTACTTCCATCGGTAATTTTACTTGGAGCTATATTTTTATTCACCACATGATATGTGTTTTGCTTGGAGCGTCTTGTATTATTTGAGTCTTTGTTTGTTAGTGTGCCACAATCATCCTTGCTGTACACACCTTTTTAGAGAGCCATACATGAATTGGAATTTGATAGAATACTCTATGTGCTTCACTTATATCTTTTGAGCTATGTAATTTTGCTCTATGTGCTTGACTTAGATCTTTTAGAGCACGGAGGTGGATTTGTTTTATAGAAACTATTGATCTCTCATGCCTCACTTATATTATTTTTTAGAGTCTTTAATAGCATGGTAAATTGTTAAATAATAATAATATGCTTGGTATTCAAGATTTGTGAAACTTTCTTTTGAGTGTGTTGAATACTAAGAAAAGTTTGATGCTTGATAATTATTTTGAGATATGGAGGTGATAATATCAAAGTCGTGCTATTTGAGTAGTTGTGAATTTGAGAAATGCTTGTGTTGAAGTTAGCAAGTCCCGTAGCATGCACGTATGGTAAACGTTATGTAACAAATTTGAAACATGAGGTGTTATTTGATTGTCCTCCTTATGAGTGGCGGTCGGGGACGAGCGATGGTCTTTTCCTACCAATCTATCCCCCTAGGAGCATGCGCGTAGTACTTTGGTTTTTGATGGCTTGTAGATTTTTGCAATAAGTATATGAGTTCTTTATGACTAATGTTGAGTCCATGGATTATACGCACTCTCACCCTTCCATCATTGCTAGCCTCTTGGGTACCGTGCATTGCCCTTTCTCGCATTGAGAGTTGGTGCAAACTTCACCGGTGCATCCAAACCCCGTGATATGATACGCTCTTTCACACATAAACCTCCTTATATCTTCCTCAAAACAGCCACCATACCTACCCATTATGGCATTTCCATAGCCATTCCGAGATACATTGCCATGCAACTTTCCACCATACCGTTCTTCATGACACATTCATCATTGTCATATTGCTTTAGCATGATCATGTAGTTGACATAATATTTGTGGCAAAGCCACCATTCATAATTATTTCATACATCTCACTCTTGGTTCATTACATATCCCGGTACACCATCGGAGGCATTCATATAGAGTCATACTTTGTTCTAGTATCGAGTTGTAATCATTGACTTGTAAATAAATAGAAGTGTGATGATCATCATTCAATAGAGTATTGTCCCAAAAAAAGAGAGAAAGGCCAAAGAAAAAAAGAAGGCCCAAAAAAATAAAAATAAAAATAAAAAGGGGCAATGCTACTATCCTTTTTTTCCACACTTGTGCTTCAAAGTAGCACCATAATCTTCATGATAGAGAGTCTCTTGTTTTGTCATTTTCATATACTAGTGGGCATCTTTCATTATAGAACTTGTCTTGTATGTTCCAACAATGGGCCTCCTCAAGTGCCCTAGGTCTTCGTGAGCAAGCAAGTTGGATGCACACCCACTTAGTTTCTTTTGTTGAGCTTTCATACATTTATAGCTCTAGTGCATCCGTTGCATGGCAATCCCTACTCCTTGCATTAACATCAATCGATGGGCATCTCCATAGCTCATTGATTAGACTCGTTGATGTGAGATCTTCTCCTTTTTTGTCTTCTCCACATAACCCCATCATCATATTCTATTCCACCCATAGTGCTATATCCATGGCTCACGCTCATGTATTGCGTGAAGGTTTATAAGTTTGAGATTACTAAAGTATGAAACAATTGCTTGGCTTGTCATCGGGGTTGTGCATGATGAGAGCATTCCTATGTGACGAAAATGGAGCATGACTAAAGTATATGATTTTGTAGGGATAAACTTTCTTTGGCCATGTTATTTTAAGAAGACATAATTACTTAGATAGTATGCTTGAAGTATTATTATTTTTATGTCAATATGAACTTTTGTCTTGAATCTTTCGAATCTGAATATTCACGCCACAATTAAGAAGATTTGCATTGAAATTATGCCAAGTAGCACTCCGCATCAAAAATTCTTTTTTTTAATCATTTACCTACTCGAGGACAAGCAGGAATTAAGCTTGGGGATGCTTGATACGTCTCCAACGTATCTATAATTTTTGATTGCTCCATGCTATATTATCTACTGTTTTGGACTATATTGGGCTTTATTTTCCACTTTTATATTATTTTTGGGACTAACCTATTAACCGGAGGCCCAGCCCAGAATTGCTGTTTTTTTGCCTATTTCAGTGTTTCGAAGAAACAGAATATCAAACGGAGTCCAAACGGAATAAAACCTTCAAGAACGTGATTTTCTCACCGAACGTGATCCAGGAGACTTGGACCCTACTCCAAGGAGTCAAAGAGGCGATCACGAGGGTGGGGGCGCCCCCCCCTAGGGCGCCCCCTGCCTCGTGGGCCCCTCGGTGCTCCACCGACGTACTCCTTCCTCCTATATATACCTACATACCCCCAAACGATCAGATAAGGAGCCAAAACCTAATTCCACCGCCGCAACTTTCTGTATCCACGAGATCCCATCTTGGGGCCTGTTCCGGAGCTCCGCCGGAGAGGGTCGTCATCACGGAGGGCTTCTACATCATCATAGCCTCTCCGATGAACTATGAGTAGTTTACCTCAGACCTTCGGATCCATAGTTATTAGCTAGATGGCTTCTTCTCTCTTTTTGGATCTCAATACAATGTTCTCCCCCTCTCTCGTGGATATCTATTAGATGTAATCTTCTTTTTGCGGTGTGTTTGTTGAGACTGATGAATTGTGGGTTATGATCAAGTCTTTCTATGAATAATTTTTGAATCTTCTCTGAATTCTTTTATGTATGATTGGTTATCTTTGCAAGTCTCTTCGAATTATCAGTTTGGTTTGGCCTACTAGATTGGTTTTTCTTGCCATGGGAGAAGTGCTTAGCTTTGGGTTCAATCTTGCGGTGTCCTTTCCCGGTGACAGAAGGGGCAGCAAGGCACGTATTGTATTGTTGCCGTCGAGGATAACAAGATGGGGTTTTTATCATATTGCATGAAACTATCCCTCTACATCATGTCATCTTGCTTAAGGCGTTACTCTATTTTTAACTTAATACTCTAGATGCATGCTGGATAGCGGTCGATGAGTGGAGTAATAGTAGTAGATGCAGGCAGGAGTCGGTCTAGTTGTCTCGGACGTGATGCCTATATACATGATCATACCTAGATATTCTCATAACTATGCTCAATTCTATCAATTGCTCAATAGTAATTTGTTCACCCACCGTAGAATATTTATGCTCCTGAGAGAAGCCACTAGTGAAGCCTATGGCCCCCGGGTCTATTCTCATCATATCAATCTCCATCACTTTATTATTGCTTTGCTTTTTTACTTTGCCTTTTACTTTTCACTTTGCATCTCTATATCAAAAATACCAAAAATATTATCTATCATCTCTATCAGATCTCACTCTCGTAAGTGACCATGAAGGGATTGACAACCCCTAATCGTGTTGGTTGCGAGGAGCTATTGTTTTTGTGTAGGTACGAGGGACTTGCGTGTAGCCTCCTACTGGATTGATACCTTGGTTCTCAAAAACTGAGGGAAATACTTACGCTACTTTGCTGCATCATCCTCTCCTCTTCGGGGAAATCCAACGCAGTGCTCAAGAGGTAGCAGTATACCCGATGATGTTGTTAAGAAGAAGGTCTTCCCTTTATCTTTGAAGGAAGATGCATCGACATGGTATAGGCTATGTGATGAGACGGGATCATGGAACTATAAATGATTGAAATTGGAATTTCATCAGAAATTTTATCCTATGCATCTTGTTCATCATGATCACAATTATATATATAATTTTTGGCCTCACGAAGGATAAGGCATCGCTCAAGCTTGGGGAGGCTTAAATCAATGTTATATTCATGCCCCAATCATGAGCTCTCAAGAGAAATAATTCTTCAAAGTTTTTATGCTCGGCTTTCTCATAATAATCCATCCATGCTCGATACTTCTTGTGCTGGCTCTTTTATGATGAAGACTATTGAATTCAAATGGAATTTATTGGATAGAATTAAACACAACTCTGAAGATTGGGATCTCGACGAAGGTAAGGAGTCAGGTATGACACCTAAGTTTGATTGTGTTAAATCTTTTATGGATACCGATGTTTTCCATAAATTTAGCACTAAATATGGACTTGACTCTGAGATAGTAGCCTCTTTCTGTGAATCTTTTGCTACTTATGTTGATCTCCCCAAGGAGAAGTGGTTTAAATATCATCCTCCCATAGAAGTAAAAGTAGCTGCACCTACTAAAGTTGAAGAAAAGACTATCACTTATAATGATCCTATTGTTCCTACTTCTTATGTTGAGAAACCACCTTTCCCTGTTAGAATAAAGGATCATGCTAAAGCTTCAACTGTGGTTCGTAAAAGCAATATTAGAACTTATACACCTCCTGAGCAAGTTAAAGTTGAACCTAATATTGCTATTGTTAAAGATCTCTTGGCTGATAATATTGATGGGCATGTTATTTATTTCTATGGTGAAACTGCTAGAATTGCCAAACCTTGTGCTAAAGATAAACATAGACCTGTGGTAGGCATGCCTGTTATTTATGTTAAAATAGGAGATCATTGTTATCATGGCTTATGTGATATGGGTGTTAGTGCTACTTCTATACCTCATGACTTATACAAAGAAATTATGCATGAAATTGCATGTGCTGAGATAGAAGGTATTGATGTTACTATCAAACTTGCTAATAGAGATACAATAACACCCATTGGAATTGTCAGACATGTTGAAGTCTTGTGTGGGAAAAGTAAATATCCTGCTGATTTTCTTGTTCTTGGTTCCCCACAAGATAGCTTTTGTCCCATTATATTTGGTAGACCCTTCTTGAACACAGTTAATGCTAGGATAGACTGCGAAAAGAGCGTTGTTACTATTGGCTTGGGTGATATGTCTCATGAGTTTAATTTCTCTAAATTTAGTAGACAACATCGTGAAGAGGAATTACCTAGTAAGGATGAAATTATTGGTCTTTCTTCTATTGCCGTACCTCCTAGTGATCCTTTTGAACAATATTTGCTAGGCCATGAAAATGATATGTTTATGAATGAAAGAAGGGAAATAGATGAAGTATTCTTTAAATAGGAACCCATCCTAAAACACAATTTGCCTGTTGAAATCTTAGGGGATCCTCCTCCACCCAAGGGTGATCCCGTGTTTGAGCTTAAACCGTTGCCTGATACTCTTAAATATGCTTATCTTGATGAGAAAAAGATATATCCTGTTATTATTAGTGCTAACCTTTCAGAGCATGAAGAAGAGAGATTATTGAAAACTCTGAAGAAGCACCGTGCTGCTATTGGATATACTCTTGATGATCTTAAGGGCATTAGTCCCACTCTATGTCAACATAAAATAAATTTGGAAGAAGATGCCAAACCAGTTCGTGATCATCAACGACGGTTGAATCCTAAGATGAAAGAAGTGGTAAGAAAAGAAATACTAAAGCTCCTGGAGGCAGGTATAATTTACCCCGTTGCTGATAGTTAGTGGGTAAGTCCTGTCCATTGTGTCCCTAAGAAGGGAGGTATTACCGTCGTTCCTAATGATAAAGATGAAATGATCCCGCGAAGAATTATTACAGGTTATAGGATGGTAATTGATTTCCGCAAATTAAATAAAGATACTAAGAAAGATCATTACCCCTTACCTTTTATCAATCAAATGCTAGAAAGATTATGCAAACATACACACTTTTGCTTTCTAGACGGTTATTCTGGTTTCTCTCAAATACCTGTGTTGGCCAATGATCAATCAAAGACTACTTTTACTTGCCCTTTTGGTACTTTTTCTTATAGACGTATGCCTTTTGGTTTATGTAATGCACCTGCTACCTTTCAAAGATGCATGATGGCTATATTCTCTGACTTTTGTGAAAAGATTTGTGAGGTTTTCATGGACGACTTTTCCGTCTATGGATCCTCTTTTGATGATTGCTTGACCAACCTTGATCAAGTTTTGCAGAGATGTGAAGAAACTAACCTTGTCCTGAATTGGGAAAAGTGCCACTTTATGGTTAATGAGGGCATTGTCTTGGGGCATAAAGTTTTTGAAAGAGGTATTGAGGTTGATAAAGCCAATGTTGATGCTATTGAAAAGATGCCATGTCCCAAGGACATCAATGTTATAAGAAGTTTCCTTGGTCACGCCGGATTTTATAGGAGGTTCATTAAGGACTTCTTGAAAATTTCTCGGCCTTTGACTAATTTATTACAAAAAGATATACCATTTGTCTTTGATGATGATTGTGTAGAAGCATTTGAAATACTTAAGAAAGCATTGATCTCTGCACCTATTGTTCAGCCACCTGATTGGAATTTACCCTTTGAAATTATGTGTGATGCTAGTGATTATGCTGTAGGTGCTGTTCTAGGGCAAAGAGTTGATAAGAAATTAAATTTTATTCAATATGCTAGTAAGACTCTAGACAATGCTCAAAGAAATTATGCTACTACTGAAAAGGAATTCTTGGCAGTTGTATTTGCTTGTGATAAGTTCAGACCTTATATTGTTGATTCTAAAGTAACTATTCACACGGATCATGCTGCTATTAAATATCTTATGGAAAAGAAAGATGCTAAACCTAGACTTATTAGATGGGTTCTCTTGCTACAAGAATTTGATTTGCATATTGTTGATAGAAAGGGAGCTGAGAACCCCGTTGCGAACAACATGTCTAGGTTAGAAAATGTTCTTGATGACCCACTACCTATTGATGATAGCTTTCCTGATGAGCAATTAAATGTCATAAATGCCTCTCATAGTACTCCATGGTATGCTGATTATGCTAATTATATTGTTGCTAAATTTATACCACCTATTTTCACATACCAGCAAAAGAAAAAGGTTTTCTATGATTTGAGACATTACTTTTGGGATGACCCACATCTTTATAAAGGAGTAGATGGTGTTATTAGACGTTGTGTACCTGAGCATGAACAAGAACAGATCCTACGCAAGTGTCACTCCGAAGCTTATGGAGGACACCACGCTGGAGATAGAACTGCACATAAGGTATTGCAATCCGGTTTTTATTGGCCTACTCTCTTCAAGGATGCCCGTAAGTTTGTCTTATCTTGTGATGAATGTCAAAGAATTGGTAATATTAGTAGACGTCAAGAAATGCCTATGAATTATTCACTCGTTATTGAACCATTTGATGTTTGGGGCTTTGATTATATGGGACCTTTTCCTACCTCTAATGGTTATACACATATTTTAGTTGCTGTTGATTACGTTACTAAGTGGGTAGAAGCTATTCCAACTAGTAGTGTTGATCATAACACTTCTATTAAGATGCTTAAAGAAGTTATTTTTTCCGAAGTTTGGAGTCCCTAGATATTTAATGACTGATGGTGGTTCACATTTTATTCATGGTTCTTTCCGTAAAATGCTTGCTAAGTATGACGTTAATCATAGAATTGCATCTCCTTATCATCCACAGTCTAGTGGTCAAGTAGAATTGAGTAATAGATAGCTCAAATTAATTTTGCAAAAGACTGTCAATAGGTCTAGAAAGAATTGGTCCAAGAAACTTGATGATGCATTATGGGCCTATAGAACTGCATATAAAAATCCTATGGGTATGTCTCCGTATAAAATGGTTTACGGAAAAGCATGTCACTTACCTCTCGAACTAGAACATAAGGCTTATTGGGCTATTAAAGAACTCAACTATGATTTCAAACTTGCCGGTGAGAAGAGGTTATTTGATATTAGCTCACTTGATGAATGGAGAACCCAAGCTTATGAAAATGCCAAAAAATTTAAAGAAAAAGTTAAAAGATGGCATGACAAAAGGATACAAAAGCGTGAGTTTAATGTAGGTGATTATGTATTGCTATACAACTCTTGTTTAAGATTTTTTGCAGGAAAACTTCTCTCTAAATGGGAAGGCCCTTACATTATCGAGGAGGTCTATCATTCCGGTGCCATAAAAATCTTCGAAGGCACAAATCCGAAGGTGGTGAATGGTCAAAGAATCAAACATTATATCTTAGGTAATCCCACAAATGTTGAAACCGATGTTATTGAAATCGTAACCCCGGAGGAATACATAAGGGACACTTTCCGGAACATTTCAGACTCTGAAAAGGAATAGGTATGTGGTACGGTAAGTAAACCGACTCCAAAACAGTTTTAAGGCAATATTTCTCTGTTTTGGAATTTTTAGAAAAATAGAAAAATAAGAAGCAGTCCGGGAAGGACACGAGGGCTCCACGAGGGTGGAGGGCGCGCCCTACCCTACTGGGCGCGCCCCCCACCTCGTGTGCTCTCCGGACTCCGTCTTCTTGCACGATATGTATTTTGGTCGGTAAAAATTCATTATATATTCCCCCGAAGGTTTTGACCCCTGTATCACGCAAATATCCTCCATTCTTGTTTCGAGCTATTTTTCTGACAGGTCTAGATTATCATGACGTCTCCAAGTGCCCCCAAGGACAACTCTTCGAGAAGGTCATCAACCCTTACCTCGCGGAGGTGCTGCAACACCCTCAAACCATCTAGATGCGTGATGGGTTGCTGCACATCCACGATGTTGAGGGACCGAAGGGGACCGGCAGCGTGGAGGCGAGGCTCGAAGCAATGGAGCAACAAGTTTTCAAGTGCCAGGGGATGGTGGAACATGGACTCAACTCCAACCACATGATGATCGTGGAGTTCACAAACAACCACAAGCTGCATGCCGACAACATCGGGGAGACCATCTTCAAGCTTCACGAGAAGATCGAGCACCTTCAAGCCCAAATCTATGACCTTCAAAACCAAAACTGTGAGTATGAATACAGATTCAAAAGGATGAGTTTGGCTGCAAATTTAAGGATCCCGGAGACTCGATCATCCTTCTATGATGGTGAGCCTATGCCTTGGAAGATGGACGACAAACCCGCATAATCAACAACTCCACCTTCTTCACCAACAAAGAAGGAGACATAATCACATGGGTATGGGCACTCCCCTTGGCAACTGCCAAGCTTGGGGGAGATGCCCCGGTATCGTATCACCATCGCACTCCTATCTTTACCGTTTTTCTTAGTTCGATCCTATTAGTAGTATCTTGATCTAGTAGAATAAAGTTTGGTATGATCTAGTTTTGAGTTTTGCTTTATGATCCCTCTTTGTAATTGAGTCTGTGAGCTATATATAATAAAGATTAGTGTTGAGTCAAGGGCTTGATTATTTTGCCATGATCTAGAGTGAATAAAAGAAAAGAGAAAAGAATAAAAAGAAACAAAGAGATCATATTGATCTTATCGAGAGTAATGACTTCACATAGAAAGAGTATGATGATTAAAAGTTGTTGGGAGTTGGCAAACATAGCTTTGGTCATCGTTGCAATTAATAGGAAGTAATAAGGAAAGAGAGGTTTCACATATAAATACACTATCTTGGACATATTTTATGATTGGGAGCACTCATTAAAATATGACATGCTAAAGAGTTGATGTTGGACAAGGAAGACAATGTAATGGGTTATGTTTTCTTATATCTGAGATAAAGTATATTGTTATGGATCATCCAACATGTTGAGCTTGCCTTTCCCCCTCATGCTAGCCAAATTCTTAGCACCAAGTAGAGATACTACTTGTGCTTCCAAAAACCCTTAAACCAGTTTTGCCATGGGAGTCCACCATATCTACCTATGGATTGAGTAAGATCCTTCAAGTAAGTTGTCATCGGTGCAAGCAATAAAAATTGCTCTCTAAATATGTATGATTGATTGGTGTGGAGGAAATAAGCTTTATACGATCTTGTGATGTGGAAGAAATAAAAGCGACGGACTGCATAATTAAGGTTCATATCACAAGTGGCAATATAAAGTGACGTTCTTTCGCATTAAGATTTTGTGCATCCAACCCTGAAAGTGCATGGCAACCTCTGCTTCCCTCTGCGAAGGGCCTATCTTTTATTATTATCTTCTACCTTATGCAAGAGTCATGGTGATCTTCACCTTTCCTTTTTACATTTTATCGTTTGGCAAGCACATGGTGTTGGAAAGATCCTGATAGATATATCTAATTGGATGTAAGTCAGCATGAGTTATTATTGTTGACATTACCCTTGAGGTAAAAGGTTGGGAGGCAAAACTATAAGCCCCTATCTTTCTCTGTGTCCGATTAAAACTCCGTAACCACAAGTATTGCGTGAGTGTTAGCAATTATGAAAGACTAAATGATAGTTGAGTATGTGGACTTGCTAGAAAGCTCTGACATAGACTCTTCCTGATGTTATGATAAATTGCAATTGCTTCAATGACTGAGATTATAGTTTGTTGGTTCTCAATAAAGTTTATGGTTCTTACTTTGGCATTGTGAATGGATTATTACTTGAGCATAAGAAATCATATGACAATATCTATATATGTTGCTTTATGAAAATAATCATGATGCCCTCATGTCCGTATTTTATTTTATCGACACCTCTACCTCTAAACATGTGGACATATTTATCGTTATCGGCTTCCGCTTGAGGACATGCGAGGTCTAAGCTTGGGGAGTTGATACGTCCGTTTTGCATCATGCTTTTATATCGATATTTATTGCATTATGGGCTGTTATTACACGTTATGTCACAATACTTATGCCTATTCTCTCTTATTTTACAAGGTTTACATAAGGAGGGAGAATGCCGGCAGCTGGAATTCTGGGTTGGAAAAGGAGCAAATATTAGAGACCTATTCTGCACAACTCCAAAAGTCCTGAAACTCCACGAAAGTTATTTTTGGAAATAATACAAAATATTGAGTAGAAGAAGTACGTCAGAGGGGACCCCACCTGGCCACGAGGGTGGGGGGCACGCCCCCTGCCTCGTGGGCCCCCTGTTGGCTCTCCGGTGGCCATCTTCTGCTATATGAGGTCTTTTGTCGAGGAAAAAATCATAAGAAACCTTTCGGGACGAGACTCCGCCGCCACGAGGCGGAACCTTGGCGGAACCAATCTAGGGCTCCGGCAGAGCTGTTCTGCCGGGGACACTTCCCTCCGGGAGGGGGAAATCATCGCCATCGTCATCACCAACGCTCCTCTCATCAGGAGAGGGCAATCTCCATCAACATCTTCACCAGCACCATCTCCTCTCAAAACCCTAGTTCATCTCTTGTATCCAATTCTTGTCTCCAAGTCTGGGATTGGTACTAGTAGGTTGCTAGTAGTGTTGATTACTCCTTGTAGTTGATGCTAGTTGGTTTATTTGGTGGAAGATCATATGTTCAGATCCTATATGCATATTAATACCCCTCTGATTATGAACATGAATATGCTTTGTGAGTAGTTACGTTTGTTCCTGAGGACATGGGAGAAGTCTTGCTATTAGTAGTCATGTGAATTTGGTATTCGTTCGATATTTTGATGAGATGTCTGTTGTCTATCCTCTAGTGGTGTTATGTGAACGTCGACTACATAACACTTCATCATTATTTGGGACTAGAGGAAGGCATTGGGAAGTAATAAGTAGATGATGGGTTGCTAGAGTGACAGAAGCTTAAACCCTAGTTTATGCGTTGCTTCGTAAGGGGCTGATTTGGATCCATATGTTTCGTGCTATGGTTAGGTTTACCTTAATACTTTTGTTGTAGTTGCGGATGCTTGCAATATAGGTTAATCATAAGTGGGATGCTTGTTCAAGTAAGAACAGCACCCAAGCACCGGTCCACCCACATATCAAATTATCAAAGTACCGAACGCAAATCATATGAACGTGATGAAAACTAGCTTGATGATAATTCCCATGTGTCCTCGGGAGCGCTTTTCTCTATATAAGAGTTTGTCCAGGCTTGTCCTTTGCTACAAAAAGGATTGGGCCACCTTGCTGCACTTTATTTACTTTTGTTACTTGTTGCTCGTTACAAATTATCCTATCACAAAACTATCTGTTACCACTTATTTTAGTACTTGCAGAGAATACCTTGCTGAAAACCGCTTATCATTTCCTTTTGCTCCTCATTGGGTTCGACACTCTTACTTATCGAAAGGACTACGATAGATCCCCTATACTTGTGGGTCATCAAGGGCTTCTTCCGTTGGCCGGACTTGGAGCCGCTGAATCCGGCATTGACTGTGGTGTCATCGGTGTTGTTATCATTGCTTCGGCGTTTATGCCTATTGCGCCGGAGCTTGCCAGTGCTATGCTTGGCCTCAGAGGGGCCTGTCTCGCTGGCTGTGTTGTTACTACGGGCCAACCAACTGTCCTCTCTAGCGCAAAAGCGGGTCATGAGTGCCGTGAGGGCTGCCATGGACTTCGGCTTTTCTTGGCCGAGGTGGCGTGCTAGCCATTCGTCACGGATGCTGTGTTTGAAGGCTGCTAAGACCTCGTCGTCCGGACAGTCAACGATCTGGTTCTTTTTGGTTAGGAACGTAGTCCAGAATTTTCTGGCTGATTCTCCAGGTTGTTGAACTATGTGGCTTAAGTCATCGGCATCTGGTGGCCGGACATAGGTTCCTTGGAATTTGTCTAGGAAATCTTCTTCCAAGTCCTCCCAGCTGCCGATCGAATTTTCAGGCAGGCTGTTAAGCCAGTGTCGAGCTGGTCCTTTGAGCTTTAGTGGGAGGTATTTAATGGCGTGGAGATCATCTCTCGAGCCATGTGGATATGGAGGATAAAGTCCTCGATCCATACTGCTGGATCGGTTGTGCCGTCGTATGATTCCCTGTTGACGGGCTTGAACCCCTCGGGGAATTCGTGATCCAGTACTTCATCAGTGAAGCAGAGAGGGTGTGCGGCGCCTCTATATCGGGCCGCGTCATGGTGTAATTCTGATGGAGTCCGTCTGCGGTGTTCGGCCCGGGCGTGGTTAGATTTATCACGTCCGAATAGGTAGCCTTCCTCGTGCCTCGAGGTACGCCCTCGCGATCCGTAGATCGATCTTGTGTGTCCTGTTCTATCGTCCAGGATTTGCTGGAGGTCGTACATGTGACCCCGAATTCTTCCGTCTCTATTTTTTGCGGGGTGGTTGGGCAGGCTGCTGTTCGGCCTAAGTTGCCACTTTATCCCGACCGCGTGGTGGCCGGTCGGCCGCCCTGACTCGACCACGTGGTGGTCGTTCCGCATTACGTGAGAGAGATGTGTGCTCTGGTGCCTCCTCATCGAATTGAGGTAGCAGTCTGCGCTTTGGGTAGCTCTTGGTTGGGCGCTTGAGGTCGTATTCTTCCGCTGTCAGGACGTCAGTCCATCTGTCGACGAGCAGGTCTTGTTCAGCTTGAAGCTGCTGCTACTTCTTTTTCAGGCTCCTTGTAGTGGCTATAAGTTGAAGCTTAAAGCGCTCCTGCTCCAGAGGGTCCTCGGGCACGATGAAATCTTCGTGGCCGAGGCTTGTCTCCTCATCGTAGGGTGGATGGTAACTATCGTCCTCTGAGTTATCTTCTATGGCCTGTTCATTAGGGTTGTCTTGCGTGTTGTCATGTTCCTCCTGTTCGGATGCAGCGCCGACAAGGTCTTCATTGTTTTTGGTGTCGCTTGGAGTACTATTTTCTCCGGTGCAAGTGTTGCCATCCTTTGAGCGATGAGGCTTAGAACGGCGCTTGGGGCGTCGGTGCTTGGACTGTGTCTCAGAGGGTTTGTTCTTATCCGGCTCTTCTTTGTCGTCGCCAGATCCTTTAGGTGTATCCACCATGTACACATCGTACGAAGAGGTGGCCGTCCAACGTCCAGTGAATGGCGGGTCTTGGCCTTGCCCCCTGTCGGCATCGTCGTCCATACCGTCGATATCTTCGGAGCCATAGTCAAGCACGTTGGTTAAGTCATCGACGGTGGCTATGAAGTGTGTGGCGGGTGGGAAGCAAAATTCCTCGTCGTCCGCCTCTAGCTCAAACCGAACATAGTTCGGCTGTGAGTCTTCTTCCAAGGACAAGTTCCTCAGAGAATTTAGTACGTCACCCAAAGGCGAATGCCGGAAGATGTCTGCGATGCTAAATTTGAAAATCGATAACCGATCCAGCTCGGTGTCCGCAGGCGCACTTAATCCGGAACGTGTAGCCGGAGACGAGTCCGGAATTCCGTCGATGCAAGCATCGTAGGATGTCGAGTCCGTGTGCGGCTCCAACGCTACGGACTTTATGACCTCGAAGGGGATGATCTGCATCGGTACTGGGGCCGTTGCAGCAACAAGATCCATCTCCTGGGTGTGCTCCGATGACGGAATTAAGTCATGTTCATCGGAGAGAAGAGGAGCGATCACCGGGGTCTCAAATCCATCGAAGATCGAGTCCCCACGGATATCCGTGACGTAGTTCAAGCTTCCAAATCTGACCTGATGGCCAAGAGCGTAGCTATCGTCCTGCTCCAGATGGCCAAAAGAGTTGGCCCGCAGCACGAAGCCGCCGAACACAAAGATTTGTTCAGGGGGAAAAGTTTCTCCCTGGACGGCGTCATTACTGACGATAGAAGGGGCCATCGAATCCTTTAGTCGACGCACAGTGGAACTCTCAATGAAAGCACCAATGTCGGTGTCAAAACCGGCAGATCTCGGGTAGGGAGTCCCAAACTATGCGTCTAGAATCGATGGTAACAGGAGACGGGGGACACGATGTTTACCTAGGTTCGGGCCCTCTCTATGTAGGTAATACCCTACTTCCTGCTTGATTGATCTTGATGGATATGAGTGTTACAAGAGTTGATCTACCACGAGATCGTAATGGCTAAACTCTAGAAGTCTAGCCTATGAGTATATGGTAATGAATCTGTCCTATCCGGACTATGCTCTCCGGTTTATATAGACACCGGAGAGATCTAGGGTTACACGAGGTCGGTTACATAAGAGGGAATCTTCATAATCAACCGCCTAGCTTGCCTTCCACGCCAAGTAGAGTCCAATGCGGACACGGGTATAGTCTTCGGTCTTCGTGTCTTCATAGCCCATCAATCCGGCCCAATGAGTAACAGGCCAGACGCCCGAGGACCCCTTAGTCCAGGACTCCCTCAATGACTTGTTTCGGACATCCCGTAGCAAAGATGGCATGATTTCCCATGCTTCGTTCATGTTTCTCACTCTTGGTATCAAGGTGTTTCGCCTTTTTTCAGTTTTATTCTTTCTATTTTTATTTGTTTCTTCTTCTTCTTCTTCATTTTCTTAAATTCATGAATTTTTTTTCAAATCTATGAACTTATTTTAAAGATGTCAAGAAAAAAAGGCTCTCAAATGGAGCCTTCTGGCCTACCGGACACCCTTTGTCGAACATGGTCTAATTTTGGACATCCTTCAACTGACCCCAACTTTGGAATGTGGGCATTGCCCATGGTAGGCATCAGTGTCAGGTCTGAACGATTTTTGACACCGTATGCAAGTTGCGACATGTCTGGTCATTTATTGGTCTTTTTCACCGGAAAAACTCTAAAAAATTCAAAACTTGTCGAAAATCCAAACAACTTGGTAGGGTGCCTTGAATTGGTCATACAAGACCATGGAAAAAAATTGGGGCCATTTCAAGGATGTCAAGAAACAAAGTGCTCAGACCCCCGTCACCCCTACTCTTCTCGATGGTGAGCTCCGGATCCGACAGCGAGATGGTCGATCTTGGCCGTCAACTCTCTCGTGGCCGCATGCAGAGTTGAGCCGCTTCGGACTGCTCATTCCATCACCGACACGGCTGCCGAAGGAGTGGCACATCACCGCCAATGGATACACGACATTGGGGCCCGACACAGACTGGAGCAGCTCCGCTCCCACACAAAAATGAATGAATTCGGACAACGGACATGTTCCGTCATGCCAGGCATGTATTTTAGGGGTTTTCACCTAGAAAACAGTAGAAAATGCATAGAATGCCATAGATGAATGAAACTTGCCATGCATGTTGGCCATGGTGATGCCATTATGTGGGAAAATTTTGGGTACATCTGGTGTAAGTGAAAAAAAAAGTGCTTCAAGACTTGCACTACCGGCAGACCCGAACGGTCACGGTCGAACAGGGTGTTTTTGTTGTCATGCACGAAATGACATCAAATGGTAGTTCCCCATGCAAAAAGTGAATAAATTCGGACATCAAATGCACGTTGTGTCACGTCTACCCTGTGTTTTAGGGGTTTTCACGTCTGCCCTGTGTTTTAGGGGCTTGCTCTAGCGTCTAGTCGGTGGAGCTCTAGTATATAAATGAGACTAGGAGGGTGCTGGTCAAGAGGAAATGCCATCATATGCATTGAATGAGTAAAATGAAAACGTAATAAAATGCCAGAACCAACGGGTGCCTGAGTTGGTCGGGTTACTCGATGCTAGAACCAATAAAAGTTCGGAATTCTAATTTTGTTCACTTTCCAAAAAAAAAAAGTTATCATGTTAGAAAAAGTTCTCCATATTGAAGAAAAATGTTCACCATGCACTGGAAAAAATATTCACTGTGTATAAGAACATGTTCATCGTGTATAGCAATTTTGTTTAGCGTTCATTTCAAAAAGTTCACCATATATTTGAAAAAAATTTGTTTTCTATTTGAATAAAGTTCACCGAATACAGCGTGCTCTCAGACAGAGCCTTGTGGCCACTTGAGCACCCTCTGTTAAAAATGTTTTTTGTTTTGACCTCCATGTCAGGTTTTAAGTAAAAAAAATCATTTACAATTGTTATCTAAAAAATTAACCAAGTTTTAAAACAATAATAAAGTTCAAAAAGCAGAAAAAATAATTAACTGAAAAACAAAAAAATATAAAAGAAAAAATGCTTAGGCTTTGGCCCAACTAGGCGACAACATCGCTCCTGTCAGGCACATGTTAGGCCGGGAGCGCCTAATCAGCGCCGCTTGACGCGACGGGCGCTCACTTAAGCAACCTGGTGGGCCGGCCCACGAACACATAGCGTTGCAATGTATTTATATAGCGCGAAAAAAATTACAGTCAAATATAGTCCTGGTGTGGAATCGAACTCGCGCCTCATAACTCACATCCATGAATACCTAACCACTAGAGCAAGTTGCTCTTTGTGAAATAATCTAGCGCGACACGGTATAACAACAGAAAACTGTTGGCACGCTATTTATTTCACGTACATTGTTATGTCGATTTTTGATTTATTTGAAAACATTTTATAAAAACATGATTTCTTTAGAAAAAATGTGAACAAAATTTGAAAGTCTACAGATTTAATAAATAATCACGAATTGAAAAAAGTTCCTGTATTCATAAAAGTTCACGAATTCAAAAGTTTATAAAAATTGAAAAAGTTCATCTATTTAGAAAAATGGTCACAAAATCTGAAAAAAGTTCATCTATTTTGAAAAATGTTCATCGGTTAACAAAAAAAGTTCACTAAATTTCAAAACAGTTCAACAATTTTCAAAAAAGTTCACAAAAATCGGAAAAAGTTCATCAATTTTGAAAAAAAAGTTCATCGATTCTCTAAAAAAGTTCAACTAATTTCAAAACAGTTCACCAATTCTCAAAAAAGTTAACAAAATTTGGAAAGAGTTCATCAATTTTGAAAAAAGTTCATCTATTCTCAAAAAAAGTTCATCTTTTTTCAAAAAAGTCCATTTTTTCAAAAATGTTCAAAAAATATAGAAAAGTTCATCAATTTTGATAAAGATTTGAAAATGTTCATTAAACTTAGGAAAAAGTTCATCAATTTTGAAAATAATAATAATTTAAAATTAGAAAAAATAAAACTAACAAAATCGTTCCAATAAAAAAACAAACACGAAAAAATAAAAAAAGAACAAAGAAGAACAGAAGTAAAAGTGTATAACTGAACAAATCAGGTGTTGGTGGTGTGGTGCTTAGCGCAGCTTATGCAAGGCAGGAGGTCGCAGGTTCGAAACGCATCTGCATCGAATTTTTTCACGTTAAAACGTGAAGAAGAAAAACCAAGATGGGCCGGCCCAGTGCGACGCGATTGATGAGAGGGGGTATGCGCCCAATTGCGAGAATAACTAAATCGGGCGCTAAAGGCGCCGAATAGGAACTGGCTGTTAGGCCGGCCTAAGCGTTCGTGGATTTTAAAAAGTTCATCCATTTTTAGAAAAATGTTCACGGATATGAAAATTTTCATTGATTTTCAAAAACGAAGTTCACTAAAGAAAGCTGCAAAAAAAATGTTCCTGGTTTTGGGAACCTCAACTTGCCAGCCGGTTTTTGAAAAAAAAATCATCGATTTTGGGAAAAAAAATCTATGTGAAAAAAGTTTATTTTGAAAAAAGGTTCGCGCATTTGGAAAAAGTTCACGATTTTTTTTAAAAAACTAAGTATTCAAAAAATTCACAGATTTGTAAAATGTTCCGTATATTCAATAAAATTTCCCGAATTTTAAAAAAGAAAAAGAAAATGATTAAAACGAGAAAACAACATATGAAAACTCAGCCGAAACAAAAGAAAGAAAACCACTGATTGTTATAACTAAGAGAGCTTTTGTACCTCTAAATATCACAAGTCCTAACATGGCCTACTGGTCACGTTGGTGTACAGTTTAGCAGAGTTTGAACCCTGTTGGCTCCTTTATTTTTACACTTTAAAAAATGGTGAAGAGAAAAAAAACATATAGGCCTATACGTATATACATACCGACGAACGACTCGTTATACATACGAAAGAGTGGAAAGTCCATATTACCCTTTTATACGGTTTGTAAGGGGGGTCTACCGAAGCGGGTCTCATTTACCTATTCTCATTGATATTTTTCTAACCACGTGCACTATTCCTTCTCGGTAGTAAAACTTGTTGGAGTTCCCCGCCATCACCTCGCCCAGATCCAGGGTTCATATTCATACATCTAGTTGATCATCCTATTTTAAGTGAAGATCGCGTAGTGTATGGTGATTGTGTCATACATATGGCTACCTTCTTACTTCTTTTTTTTTGTGTGCTTTAGGTGTGTTTGGGCCTCCGGTTCGGGGCACATCAGACTGGAGGTGAGTTGCTGTTCTAGTTAAAAGGAAAGCATCGTCTCAAAAAAAAATTAAAAGGAAAGCAGGTCATGAGCATCTCACACACGAGAGATCAGGGCAATATTACCAACCAAGTAGCAGTACGATAGCATTGGTGAATACACACAACAGTCCAAGCTTGAGATGCCAACTAGTACTAAGATAAAAGAGCTCACTCATCTATCTACGCTACGACACAAGTGGCAACTTGACGAGAGGTGCAGCTTATCAGTCGTCGAACAGGTTCATGAATCCCTCCTCAGCGTCAGATCCACTATCGGATTCCTCTTCTTTCTTCTCCTCCGCAGTAGCAGCTCCAGCCGCAGCAGCACCACCACCAGACGGCGCGGCAGCAACAGCAAACTTGCTAGGGTCCTGCAATCCAACACAAACACAAAATTACACCATTACTTGTCTAGGCATTCAGTATGTATGAAATAGAGCAAGATGTTCACACATTCAAACAACACATGTAACATTGAGATCGGAACAAATAACAACAATCATGAGGCAGATGGCAGGCATACAGAACATTGGCATTTGAGCGAAGATTTCAAACAGGAAAACAGTAGTAACCAAAAATAGGAGGTTTATATACCTTGAGGTACTCCTTGATCTGATCAGCATGGGGGAACGAGTAATCTGTCTCCACAGCGAGAGCAAGCACGTTCTTGTACCCATTGAGGAACATGTGCAGTGCAGCAGCCAAAGTTGGGTACGAGACTGCCAGGGACAGCGAGGCAACCATGGAGACACCACACGCAAACTTCTCCATGAGGTCTTCCTCAGGGAGGTCAAGAACCTCGGGGCTGAACACCGACCCATCGTCGTAGACATTGGTGATCACAAGACCATAGGAGAATGGGCGGATGCCGAGCTTGGCAAGCAGGGCAGCCTCGGATGAGCCCACCTTGTCACCCTTCTTGATGAGGTCCACATGGGCGACGATCTCCACGCTGCCCTTATTAATCTTGGTGGGGATGTTAAGCACCTGAATGAATGGAAAAAGGACATCAGACCGGGGTGAGACTTGTGCTTGCTTAACCGTCAGGAGAACACAGCGTGTGTGTTATCAGACAAGACTTTTTACCTGGAAGAAAGAAGTTTGGGAGGGATCCAGACCAGTGTTTCCAGGGGGAACCACCACATCAATAGGAGCAATCAGGCCAACACGAGCAGGGGCCCCAACCTATTGTATAACAAAAACAAGATCACAAGGATAATAAGATGGCTAAACAAGAAGTGTTCTAAACATTAGATGATCAATGGAAATATTCCCAGTAGTTCACACAAAACCATGCTGCAGGGTTACTTGGGAAAAAGAAAAGAAATGTACGGTACAACATCATGCATAGACTGAAACTTCAATATCATTCCCCCAAATTAGAGTAGACACATTCCTAAAAAAAGTAGACACAATTCACTATTTTCAAATTATTATCTCCCGACTCTACTACACAATGTATTTATATCTACTGCACAAGGTTTAAATATATCAATGAAAGGATAAATCTATGCTCCACAACGACATGTAACACGAGAAACTACTGCATACAAATACTTTCGGACAAATGAACACCAACTACCCTGTTCATATTGTTACCAAACCAAACTGTGTTTAACGCTTGTGCTACTTGAATGAATCATCGAAGACACGGGTTATCCCAACAAACAATCCGTTTTACTACTGAAGCATCATCAAATTCATGCACCCAAGTGGCACTCCCATAATTGAAGCAAGATGCCAAATTAGTTAATTCGCACATGTTATCTCAAACAGAAGAATAATGCCTGCCACAGTGCAACACAATAAACAACTTGAGATCTCTGAACCCTTGTCAAAATAACCACACTAGTACAGCTCAGAAGCAGAATTATGCATGCAGAATTGCAACACACGAGATCTCTAACCCCATCCAGAATAACCACACTAGTAAACTGAGAAGCTTTGTCTGAACTAATTTCTCTCCCATAAATGAAGATCTGGAACCGCTTCCCAAATAATTACAGCAAGATGGAATTAGTGCCATTCTTGTGCAATTTTGGCAGACACATATTTATTAAATCCATGCATGCAACCAAATAATCCTTTCCATAACTAGCATTTTACACAATTAGCACACTGCAAAACCAACAATAACTTTATTGCATGATGTATCAATGCAGCATGCAACACGAAATTCAAAGGACAATCTATGTGTGAGATGCACATCAAAAATTGCTTCAAACACTCACACCTATAAAATCTTATATGTTCTCCACTGTCATTATATCGGACTATCAAAATGTTGGGTACTCACCCATATGGTACATGACAACATGCAACACGAAATACTACTGCATGTGCATATTAGTAAAATTTCAGACAAATACGCACCAACCACCCTATTCACATTGTTACCAAACCATATATACGACAATTGATGGCTTGTGCTACTTTGTGTTAACAACGACACAAGTTGTATCCAACAATCCGTTTTACTACTGAACCATCGTCAAATTCAGGAGGCATTTAAGCAAGATGCCAAACCGTAAACAGAAGAATTATGCCTGCAGCATTGCAACACAATAACCACTTGAGATCTAACGCCTTCCATACAAACTAGAAAAACTGAGAAGCAGAATTATGCCTGCAGCATTGCAACACAATAACCACCTGATCTCAGACCCCTTCCATAATAAGGACACAAGTATACAACAGATTCATACTAGAAACAAATTTTCCTGCCATAAATGATCTAGATCTGGAACTACTTCCAAATAATTACAGCAAGATGAAGTAGTAGCATGCTTGTGCAATTTCGGCAGACACATAATTATTACGTACATCCATGCAACCCAATAATCCTTTCCATAACTAGCAACCACGCAGTTAGCACACTTCAACAAACAAAGTCGGCAGCAATCAACACCAACTCGCTCGCAGAACAAGGGCAGTGGTACAGTAGTTAGATTACCTTGTACTTGGCGACCTCCTCGCGCACCTCCTTGAGGTCACCCTTGGTGAAGATGAGACCGACGTTTCCCTGCAACAAGCAGCACCAAAAGGACAGGCGCGAGCACGCTTGAGAAAACGAATCCTCGACGACAAAACCAGATGCAGAGTAGAAGATCCGGCAGGGGGAGGGGAGGGGGGGCTTACTTGGAGGAGGGGTATGAGGGCCTTGACGTCGGCGTTGCCCGACCTCTCGGCGTGCGCCGCGATGCAGCGGCGGATGAGGGTGTTCTTCCCCATGAGCATGACCGACTCGCCGCGGATGCCCCTGCGGATCTCCGCGAGCTGGCTGGAGCCGACGTTGTCCGCCGACGCGACGAGCACCCTCGAGTACTCGTCGAGGAGCTGGCACAGCTTCTGGTCGTACGCGTGCTTCTTGTCGGTCTTGGACGGCTTCTTGATCGCCATCGCTGGCCGCGCGCGGGAGCACTAGCCCTAGCCCTAGACTCGGTGGATCTGCGGCGGGGGGCGGGGTGCGGGTGGCGAGAGGAGGAGGAAGAAAGAGGACGTCTTGCGGCAGCGCGGCGGAAGCAAGGGGCGTCTATATAGGGAGGAGGCCTGGGACATGGGGGTTTCGTGGGGCGTGCGTTGCGGGGGTATTGTGGTCTTTCCACACTCCCTACCCGTTCTGGACTCTTCGTCTGCTCTGCAATGGGCCACATGGCCAGGTGGGC
>NC_041387.1:122206312-122225947 GCF_002162155.2 Triticum dicoccoides
AGTATTGGAAGAGGAATCTTCAGAACTCTCAAACACATTCAAATATTTCAACGATCAAAGCATGTTCAGAAACCAATAAACACATAACTCAAAAGTATATATTGGGATAAAAGAAAGTGGTGGTTCCGAACAGCAAAAGGTGTCTCTTTTCCATGGGAATAGAATTGGCTTCGAACTACGAGTATAACCAATTACTCAGTAGCACCGTAGTACATACATAACTCTTAAACAAGAAATGTGTAGATTTGTCGCTAGGGTTTCCCGCATCCCACTCGCAGGTGCGGCGATTCGGGCATCTCGCTCGTCGTCTGCTCCGCTCCGCCCCTCCCCCCCCCCACTCACCTACTCGTTCGCAACCGCGGTGAGGATGGGATCCCGCCGCGTGGAGAAGCCACCCATGTCGCCTCCGATCCCGGCGGCCGAGCGTCAGCGTGAGCAAGATCTAAGGGCGAAGGCGCTCTCCAAGGTGTCGGCGCCTCCGGCGGAGGAGGCGGGCTGGGGGCCGCCGCCTCCTTGGTGGCTCGCGGAGCAAGAGTGGAAGAAGATGGAGGAGCGCGAGCGCAAAAAGAAGAAGAAGGAGGAATATCGGCGCCGTGGGCTGGAGCAGAAGAAAGAGCTCAAGAGGAAGGAATCCCTCCTTAATCCGAGCGGCGAGCGGGCTGGGGATCTACTCGCCAAGAAGCAGAAGAAGAAGGGGGTCGGCTCGGCGCTGCCGTCGCTGGCGGCCGGGCTGTCGGCGTCGAAGGGTTCGGCCGATGCCCCGATCCCAGTGGAGGAGTCCGACGGGCCAGAGTGCTTCAAATGTGGTCGGGTGGGCCACTACCAGAACATGTGCCACTTCAAGCCCTTGTGCATCGTCTGCCACGAGGAGGGGCACGCGTCGGCGCACTGCCCCACACGCGGGAAGCCTTTGTTGCTGCAGATCATGGGCAACGCCATCCCTGGCGAGGGCTTCTTCTGCCTTCCCTATGTGAAGACGGAGGGCGAGGAGGTCCGTGCCCCGGTGGTGGCGGACGCGGCGTTCATCTCGGCGGCGCCCGGCAAGTTGTCGATTCCCATCTTGGAGGCGGAGGTCCCTCACCTCTTCGAGGGGGAATGGGACTGGCAGGTGACGGCCGTCGGGGACGACATGTTCTCCGTTGTCTTCCCCAACAAGGCCATGCTGCGAATGGCAACGCGAAGCGGCAAACTGTACCTTTCCCTCAGCGACATCATGGCGGAGATCAAGGAGGTGCTTCAGGAGGAGCCCAAGGCCGAAATCATGCCGGATGTGTGGGTCAAGCTCTGGGGTGTGCCGCCCAAGCACCGCCGCGTGGATCGTCTCATGGCAGGGACAGTGATGATCGGGCGCCCGATGGAGGTGGACAAGGCGTCGTTGGCGGGGCTGGGCCCCGTGCGGATGCGATTTGCGTGTTGCTCCCCGGCTAAGCTCAAGGGGTACGTCCAAGTGTGGTTCAACAGTGAGGGCTTCACCATTCGGCTGGAGGCCGAGGCGGGTGGCATGCAGGGTGGTGCCCCCCTCCCCCTCCCCCTGCAAGCATGGACAAGGGTCCGGATGACATGGACAAGGACAAGGACAAGGACACGAGCATGGGTGATGACTCCATCGACACCGCGACTTGGGACAAGCTGGACCTCAAACACAAGACTTCCGAGGCCGTGGCCCTGGCTACGGGGGCCGGAAAGGATCTGGAGGAGCGTCAAGTGGTCGTAGGCAGCAACGAGACGGGCTTCAATCAATATGGCTCCAACATGTCCCTCGACCTCGACAAGGGCATATCGGCTTCGTGCGATTCGGAGGGCCGCTCCATGCTCGTCTCCCCGGTGGCTGCGGATGTGGGTGGGCTGCGCGCTTTCGCGTCGCGTTCCCCCATGTCTGCGCGCGGTCTTGGCAGCGGCGGGGTGCGGCTCCACAAGAAGATGGCGGGCCGCAAGACTCCCCCGGTGGCACCGGCGAGCCCACCCTCGGTCCGTGCGGGTACGCCTGTCTCGCACCGACCGGTGGTGATGGCGTTGGCTTCTCCTGGGGGTCCGGTTGGCGGGCCCTCGCCGGCGGCACCCCCTCCTCCCTCCGACGCGCTTCGGGCGGAGGTGACCAAGGCGGTGCCCATATCCACAGCCAAGCGCTCCAAGGCGGTGGTGGCGGCCCCGGTGGCACAGGAGCGGGTAAGTTCTCGTTCGAAGGGCGCCAAGGGCAATCTCCCTGCTCTTCAGCGCGCTCAACTCTTGGTGGACCAGAGAACATGGAGACCGAAGGTAACCCCTACCCCGTTTTACGATTTTTGATGATTATTCGGATGAGCGCCTAGGGGGTATTTTAGCGAATAGTGGGGTTGATTTGTCTGATGAGGGTGAGGCTCGAGAGCTCTTATCTCTCATCCGCTCTAAGGAAATCGCGCAGGCCGCGCTCGCCCAGGCAGCGGCGGCCCATGTTGCACCAGTAGCAGAAGAAGTAGGGGCTTCTCTGTTGCCTGTTGCGCGGCCCGATCGGGTGGACACAGCAGCAGGGGCTGCGTCGTCCCCCTTAGCCCGTGGTCCTGTCAAGACACGACGAGTGGCCAAAGCGGTTACCGCTCGCGGTATCCGCCTCCGCAATCGCATAATTTAATGCGTTTCATCTTCTGGAACATCCGAGGCTTCGACCACGTTGGGAGGCGGACCCAGCTAAAAGAATTCATTCGCGTTGAGGATATCGACGTAGTTGGCTTGCAGGAAACCATCAAGGCTTAATTCTCTCATCGGGACCTGCTAGCCATCGATCCGCTCGAACGCTTTGCGTGGCACTGGGTGCCTGCGGTGGGCCACTCGGGGGGTCTGCTTCTTGGCATCAGCCATGTTTGCTGTGAGGTGGTGGCGTGGGATGCCGGTCGTTTCTTCGTGTCGGCACACGTTCGCCATCGCGCGACCCTCCACGAGTGGGAGGTTATCGTGGTTTATGGCCCGGCCGACCACTCGCACTCGCAGGAGTTCTTGGGGGAACTACAGGAGAAGGTCGCGGCCTTGGGTGTGCGTAACTTGCCACTGATAGTCGGTGGGGATTTCAACTTAATCCGTTCGGGAGCGGATAAGAACAACGGGATTATTAACTGGACAAGGGTGTCCATGTTTAATAATGCGATAGCATCAATGGCCCTTAGGGAAGTGGCCCGCGTGGGCGCTCGTTACACTTGGACAAACAAGCAGCTTACGCCGGTTCGGTCAGTGCTTGACCGAATTTTTATGTCTGCGGAGTGGGAAATGCTATTTCCCATGTGCTCCCTACATGCTGAAACGAGGATCGGGTCGGACCACATCCCTTTAATCCTCTCCTCGGGGTAGGATAGGTTAAAACGAAGTCCTCGTTTTTTCTTTGAAACTGCGTGGTTTGAGCACCCGGAATTTGAGCAAATCTTCCTCTCCAAGTGGGAGACTTGTGTTACCCGGATCGGGCACACGCGTGGGCCCATGGACTTCTGGATTGCCGCAGGGGCGGGGATGCGTGCGGCTCTCAAAGGCTGGGGGGCCAACCAGGGCCGGGAGGATAAGTTGCTCTGAGCGCGTTTGATCGCGGACCTCGCCCGTATGGATGCGGCTGTGGACTCACAGGTCTTCTTGGAGCAAGACTGGGCTCAGCGCTATGATATAGAAGCCCAAGTTGAGTCCTTCCTTCGAGCTGAGGAGGAGTACTGGCGTAGGCGCGGTGGAATCAAGTGGACGCTCAAGGGTGACGCGAACACAAAATATTTTCATGCCTATGCTAACGGCCGGCGCCGTAAATGCGCTATCCTGAGACTGCAATCTGAGAAGGGGCTCCTTTTGCGTCAACAGGATATCTTTCGTCACATTTATGACTTCTACATCCAGTTGATGGGCTCCAGGGAGGAGTCCCGGTCTCGGCTGAGGTCGGATGTTTGGGATCCCGCGCTGCGGGTCACGGACGAGGAGAATGAAGGCTTGGGACTAGCTTTCCTTCCCCAGGAGATCGACCAGGCGACCCTTGGGATGAAAACTGACACCGCCCCGGGTCCGGATGGGTGGCCGGTGGCGATGTTCAAAAGGTTTTGGCAAGTGCTCAAAGGTCCTATTTTCGAAGTATGTAACAGGTTCATGCGTGGCACAGTAGATATCTCTCGCCTGAACTTTGGGGTTCTTTCTCTTATCCCCAAAGTACAGGGCGCGAACAACATTAGACTTTCTCGCCCAATAGCGCTTAGCAATGTCCCATTTAAAATTTGTTCTAAGGCTTGTTCTACGCTCCGGTAGCTCATCGTATTATTAGTAGGAACCAATCGGCTTTTATTTGTGGTCGCAACATTTTGGAGGGGCCGTTGGCCCTCCAAGAGATCATTCACTCGCTCAAACACACTCACCAGCCAGCAATTCTTTTGAAATTAGATTTTGAGAAGGCGTACGATCGAGTGAACTGGGAGTTTCTCCGACAAATCCTTCTGGATCGAGGATTTTCGTTGGTTTGGGTTCACCGTATGATGCAATTGGTATCGGGAGGCCAAACGGCGATTGCTTTGAATGGAGAAATAGGGAACTTCTTCTGCAACAAGTGTGGGCTACGTCAAGGGGACCCAGCCTCACCGTTGCTCTTCAACTTTGTGACGGACGCCTTGGGCGCCATGCTAGACAAAGCCCGCTCTGCTGGCCACATCAGGGGAGTGGTCGATAATCTGATCCCAGGAGGTGTGTCACACCTGCAGTATGCGGATGGCACTCTTCTTCTTTTTGAGCCGGACGAACACAGTATCGCAATGGTTAAGGCCATCCTGCGGTGTTTTGAACTCATGTCTGGACTAAAAATTAACTTCCACAAATGTGAAGTGGTGTCCATAGGGATGGACGCGGCCGAAAGTGAGCGGGTTGCCAACTTGCTTAATTGCAAACTTGGGGAGTTCCCGTTTACCTATCTCGGCCTCCCGATCATAGAGAAGAAATGCTCGATTGCTGATTGGGAACCTCTCAACACTAAGGTGGCGGACCGGGTTTGTCCGTGGAGAGGTCGATTTATGTCTTCAGGGGCAAGACTAATCCTTACTAACTCCAGCCTCTCGTCTCTACCCATGTTTGCCATGGGTATGTTTTTGTTGGCTGATGGGGTCCACACGAAAATGGACACCCCGTGGGCACGTTTCTTTTGGGAAGGAGCAGGTTCTAAACGGAAGTACCACATGGTTAAGTGGCAAGCCGTCTGTAGACCTAAAGCCCAGGGGGGCCTCGGGATCATCAACTCTAAGCTGATGAACATTGCGCTTATGTGCAAGTGGATCTGGAAGCTGTCCTAGGGAGGGACCGGCCTCTGGATTGACCTCCTTCATGCCAAGTATTTCCCGCATGGGAATTTCTTCGAGGCAACACCTCATGGGTCCCCTTTCTGGACCTCCATCCAATCCCTCAAACCATACTTCGCCAGGGGTGCGAGGTTCACGGTTAATAACGGCCGCTCCACCCATTTTTGGCACGACGTTTGGATAGGCCAGCATCCTCTTTGGTCGGAGTTCACCCATCTTTATTCCATCGCGGTTGAGCCCAACCAACTGGTTGCTTCGGCTCTTAGTGCCACTCCCCTCCTATCTACTTCAGAAGGGAGCTTTTGGGGCCGGAGCTGGAAGATTGGGATCGCCTTCGGGCTCTGATAGCGAATGTGCGTTTGTCGGACTCCGCAGATGTGGTCTCTTGGAGACTTTCGGGCTCTGGCAAGTTCACTGTCAAGTCCCTGTATAGAGAGCTGTGCCGTGGCCATGCCCCTATGGCTGCCACGGGGCTTTGGAAGGCGCGAATCCCGCTTAAGATTAAGGTCTTCCTTTGGCAACTATGCCAAGATCGCCTCCCTACCTCTATCAATATAGCTAAGCGCAATGGCCCTGCTTCCGGTCCTTGCGCTTTGTGTGATGACGCGGAAGATGCTGACCACGTGTTCTTCTGGTGTCCTTTGGCGCGCTTTGCTTGGAGCGCGGTCCATGAGGCCGCTGGGATGGATTGGGATCCACGCTCATGCTCTGAGCTTGTGTCATATCTATCTTCGATCCAGGGCTCTCTGCGCCGGATCATGTGGACGTGTGCTTCATCCATGTTATGGGCCTTATGGCATATTCGTAACAAGTTTACTATTGAGGGAGTGTTTCCCTCTCACCCCGCTGATGTAATCTTCAAATGCATCTTATTCTTGCAGCAGTGGGCAACGCTGGGAAGGCAACAGGACTCTGATCTCCATCGTCAAGCTATCGCACGCCTTCGCTCCGTCTACTCGGCGTCTCGAGCCCCGTCACCTCCGCTTGCTGCCTCATAGGGATGGCCAGTCCTTTTGGTCTTGGTTACCTCCGAGCCTGCGTGCTCGTTAGTTTGGCTAGTTATGCCATGTAATGCACTTTATTTCGTTGCCGTTGTCTTTTGTGGCATGCCTTAGAACATGGGTGACTAGCTTTGGTTCCGTCTGTTTGGTTTGTTTGTTTGTGCACGCTGCCTATGTTGAGGGCTTTATTAATTTAAAGCCAGACGTCCTTGACGTCTATGTTCTAAAAAAACAAGAAATGTGTAGAAAAGACAAAGTCATAACTCAAAGGTACTGTGCAAAGATTCAGCGAAAGTAGTGGACATATACTGTGAGCACATAGAGAAGGAAACTGTAAGGATCAGAAGTGTTGGGTAAAATTTTCTGCTTGGAGGTGTTGGAGCTGACTGAGATGGTTTCAAAGAAACTTGGCTTGGTAGTACCAGAACAAAAAGGTTTGGTACTTCCGACGTTGTGGTTGTGGAAAGCTGGGTTGTTCTCTAGGGTTGTTCATTTCTTGAAGGACTTGGTAGTATAGAAAGAAAAAGAAAACTAAGGTATCGAGTCGCTTGAGTGGATTGTTTGAGAACTTCGGTTTAGGTTCTTTTCTTGGATTTAGATAAAAGTACCTTTAATTATCCTCCTCATGACAGTGCGAATGTCCTAAACTCAACGTGAATCTTTGATTTACCAAAAATCTAGAAACTGCATTCTAAGAATGAGGTGGACAACAACATCAAAATTATTTGTAGGTAGGGGTCACCATTAATGTTTCACTCAAAGCGATAGGACTAAAACCTGAAATAAACTGAAGAACTATTAGTCTTCCCAATTTATTTGTCATAAATCACCAAAATACAATAGGGGTATATAAGAGATGCACTTTTAGGGAGCAATTTCGAAATCTGAATAACATATGCCAGTACCCACCTCCATGTGTGGGGATGTAACTGCTGAACTCCCTCCCCCCCTCCCCCTGAGCGGTCGTCCATGTATTATCTTACTACTCGCACTAGTGCACCCTGTCTCGATGGTTAGTGTTTTTCTTCTGTTTCGCGAGATTAAGGCCGTGTTCGGTAATACTCCGCTCCTCGCCAGGGAGCGGAGCGGGCAGAGCGCCCATTTCGCTGCTCCATTAAATTACACTAGATGCCGCTCCGCTCCCGTAGCGGAGTTAGGAGCGGAGAGTTTCCGAACGGCTCCTAAGCACGCATGAATCCCTTTTACCACTTCTGGTAGCATTGTATCATCCTTTCTTCCTCCCCGTCGTGGGTTGTGGCAACCTATTTTAAGCAAGGTGCTTGCCACAACAAAGGAGTATTGTCGAGTATATACACACAAAGTCCGATATCTTACTGTTATCTTGAAAATATAACTTGCCCGGAGTACTAGAAGAAGAACCAGACAAAAAACACAGTACTTGGAAGTACCAGGATAAAAGAGAGTAATGGTTCTGAACAACAAAATGTAGCTCTTTTCCGCGAGAATAGGTAAACCAATTTCCTGGTAGTACTGAGTCGATTGAGTGGATTGTTTAGGTACTTTAGTTTAGGTTATTTTATGGGCTTTCAAACAAAGGTACCTTTATCTATCCCCCTCATGAAAGTACGAATGTGATACACTCAACATGAATCTTTGATTTACCAAAAACCAAGAAATTGCATTCTAGGGGCATCTCTAGCCGACCCCCTAAATCCGGCTAGAGAAGTCAAAAATCTCGGTTTACTCCTCTAGACCAGACCTAAACGATCGCCTTAAACCAATAGAGGAGTAAAACTTTTACTCCGCGGCCGCCGAGGAGTAAAAGTACTCGACCCCTCAGCCTCAGAGTAAAAAAACTTCCCCTCCACCGGGTGGAGGCTGCTAGCGAGGCTTACATGTCCGAGCTCCGCCGGCGCTTCTCGGAGCGCGTCGAGGACGAACGATGGATGTACGCAGAGTTCGCAGCGGGGAGGACTGAGGTCTATGCAGTGATGAAGACGGCGAGGACGATGGCAACGGACCCAATGATCGGTTGTATGACTAGAAGGGATTGGAAGGAACTCGAGGAAGAATCCGCTTAGAATTGGATTAGGTTTAATTTCTACCTAATATGTTGAATCTTTTTTAAGTTCTATGTAAAATATTAAGAATCTGCACCGTATGTCATTTATGTACTAGAATTTGCACCGAATGTCATTTAATTTGTATGGAATTTGCACCAAAACTTATTTACTCCTCAAAATTTAGGCGATCGGCCACAAACGACCAAAACTTAGAAAGTAAAATTTCTTCTCTAACATTTACTCGGCCTCTTACTCCTCTAAAAATGAGGACTTCGCCTAGAGATGGCCTAAGAATGAGGTGGACAAGAACTTGAAAATTATTTGTAGGTAGGAGTCACCATTGATGTTTCACTCAAAACGATAGAACTAAACCTGAAATGAGCTTTGTAGAAATTTTAGTCCACCCAATTTGTTTGTCATAAATCACCAAAATACAACATGTTTGGTTGGAGGGAGTTTGGGGTAGGGTATGGGAGTTTTGGGTGTAGAGACTTATAATCCCTTACCTGGGGGAGGCCTAGTAATTCAGACGGGGAAAGGGAATTAGCATTTAACTCCCATTCCCTTTCCCTTGGATTGCCAAACAAGCTATAGGGGTACATAAGAGATGCACTTTCTGGGAGTGATTTCGAAATTTGAACATATGCCAGTAGTATTTATAGATGACTCGCAGATGGAACTCTATAGGGTTTGACAAAACAAAATTTTACATTCAACATAATTGTTTCATTCCCATCATAACAAAAGGCTATTTTGTCGCTATTTATCGTAACATAGCACCCTCAGTATGGTTTGATTTGCCTCCGGAGTATATTATTAAGTTCTTAACAAACGATGCAAATGTGGTTTTTTCTTAATAAAGCTAGCCATGAAGGTATTTCCGCAAAAATAAAATAAAATCGGTTTGTCGTACAAAACAGCGATATATGGGCCCGCCGAAGTAGCATACTAGCAGTCGACTGTTTTCATTCCAGACGATTCTTCTATGTTTCCTTCCCTTGACGGCTTCCGTTTGTTTTGTTCAGTTTTTGGTTTTCTTTTCTTTTGGTTTCCTTTTTTTCCTTTTGTTTTTCCTTGTTTTTTTTCTCCTTCTTCTTTTTCCTTCCGGCCTCTTCCGGTTTTCTTTGTTTTTCTTCCTTTTCTTTTTAGTTGCTTTTTGTCATTTTTACCTATTCAAAAATCTATGATCGTATTTTTTTAAATCAAAGAATATTTATTAAATACATGGATATTTTTCACATATCAAAATAGAAGTAAACATACGATTGTGTCAATGAGGATCTTTCAAAAAATTGAGAACATCTTTTAAATCAGGGAGATTTTAAAAAGTGTTATTTTTTAAAAACAAATGCGAATATTTCTTGAATTTTATATTTATGAAGAATTTTAAACTTTTGTTAAGTTTTTCAATCTCACAAATAATTGTTGTTGAAATTTCTAAATATATTGCGAAAATGCATGAACACGCCTCATAGTATTGAACGAAAAAACCAGATTTTGTTTTCAAGAAATGTGAATATTTTCTAAAATTTAGTGAGCATTCTATATTTTTCTGAAATTTTCCCTAACTTTTGTGAAGATTTTTAATTTCACAAAAACATTTAAAAAATATCTAAACGTATTTGAGAAAATGCACGAACACACCTTATAAGTATTGAACAAAAAGCCATAAAAATTACTTAAAAATGATATTATATTTTAAAATTTAGTGACCCTTTTATATTTTTCTTACTTTTTTCTAAATTTAGTGAAGATATTTAATTTCATGATTTCTTTTAAATTTCTAAACATAATGAGAAAATGCACGAACACACCTTATAAGTTTTGAACAAAAAAAACAAAATTTTCATTCAGTACGCAGCTCTCTAGCGTGGAATTTCCTATATGCGCTCTCTACGTCGAACGCACAGCACAACGAGTGATCTAAAATAGGAGGGCCCATCATCTTGTAGGTAGCTAAACGTACAACAGCCGAAATCACTAGTTGAGGAGCGCTTCCCGCAACGATTAGTCGGGAAGCGCTCCCCACGCGCGAAGTGTCACGCGCGGAGCGCTCGTGAGACTTTTCCGAGGCGCTCCGCTCGCGACACTTGTCGCGTGCACGGTCTCTCCCGTGATTTCCGGTTTCCGGTTTCCCTTTCTGGTTTTTCCTTTTTTCATTTTAGTCCTTGTATGTTTAATATTTTGTAATACACTTTTGATCTGTTTTGAGATCTGTTTCTCTCTGATGTGGCCGAACCGTCGCCGCGGACTGTCCTTTCTTTGCCGTCGTCACCGCCCGTCGCGGCCGCCGCTCTTGTCGCGTGGTTACAGCGGCCCCCGTCGCGGGCGCCGTGCTTGTTGCCTGCTCTTATGGCGGTCCTTCTTTAGCGTCGACCGCGCTTCGCCGTTCGCGATATCGTCGTTCCCTACCGGTTGCATTCGTGGGTTCCCTGTTTCCCTTTTCGTTTCTCTTTTTGTTCCCATTATGTTTCCGGGATATGGAGATTTATGGTGTAGTTACGGGTGGGGACTACCAACACTATCAGATGTCAAGTTTCAACTGGGTTTTGTGGAATTAGTTCTTGATAATCATTGTGTTCGTTGCAATTATGGCTTGTCCTTTTTGCCGTATGCCTGGTGGCCCGTGTTCTTCTGTTGATTCTTCTGTAGATGGGTTCAGTGTGGTTCTGGATCGGCGTTGTTCGAGGCGTGTTGTAAGAATATCATTTTATAATTGTTTAATTTTTGGCACACATGCTTATTTCTTTTGCTGTTGTCCATGCTGTTTTGATTTTGATTTTGATTATGATCCTTGTTTTGATTTATTGTGCAGTATGTTCCGTGCAGTGTTAGAGCTCATCTTGCTCGTTACATCGAGGAGTGTAGGGCTTTAGCCATAAGGAGGGGTGACGAAGATACTGATCTTGCTCTTTAGTGCAATAAGGGTTATTTGTATGGTGTTCTGTTTAGTCATGGTCGGGTGAGGAGCAAATTTCATGGTCCTTCCTGGGAACAATTGGTTAGTGATTATGGTATTCGTCCTTGTGATATAATGACCGTTAGGCTTGAGCATTATGGAACGTGGATTGGTATTGATTTTTATCCTGTTGGTCGTGGAGATGCGTTGTCTCCTTTACCGTCTGTTGGTAAGGTTTATTTTTAAGGAAGTTTTTAGCTTGTTTTATTGTACAGGATGATTTTTCTGTTCCCTTGAGCCCGTGTAATTATATTTTCTAGCTCTTGATGGTTTGAGCGACTCCGAGAAGGGACTTGTTGGGAGTTATTATTACACCCATGGTGTTTTTCTTAATTATCAGCAGATGTATTTCATGAGGTGTAAACTCTTTGATGATGAGTACATACCTTGTTGTCCTTTTGTTCACAGGATTGATTCCATAAATGTTAATGGTCATCGTATGGTCAGATTGTTTTTCCATTGTTTTTCTTTGCTTCTTTTATTTATTTATTTTTATTATCTCTTCTATTTATAGTTTTGAATTTTTTTTCCTATTTCTGATAGCTTGATGTTTTTGTCAGGTTATTCCTGGTATTGTTGTGAGGAGTTTGAAGGAGTTTGTGACATTTCCTAGGACTGGAGTTTTAACTCTTGAAGTTACTTTGGAATCTGGTGATGAAGATATATATGTGAGCACTCCTTGCTCCTAACCGGCTCGGGTAATAGAATGGTGTTCAAACAGGAAGGTTTCAGTGATTTTCTCCAGGCATCGTCTATTGAAGTAAGCAGCTTGGTGCTGATAACTTTCAAAGAGCGTGATGGGAGGATTGTTGTTATCTTCAATCTTCTGTCGCAGTGATGTTAGTTATAGCCTTTGAACATAATCAATTTTGTTTAAAAGTCTATGCTACAGTTAATTTTATTTAGATATATGAAACGATATGAACCTAACTGTTCATTAATGTTGTTCGTTTGTAGAAGAGGCATGGCTGTGCATCTCTTTTAAAGATGGTTTTTGGGATGGATGTTATTTAATTGGAGGCATAGTTATAAATACAGTAGAGGCACGTCTATGCAGCAGCAAAGAGGCACGGACGATCACGCGCGTGAAATAGCTTGTAGAGTCACGGCGCGTGTTATGCGAGGCACGGGTGTGTGGGCATGAGAGACACGTGAGTGAAGCCTCTATAGGGGGGAGGCACAGGTATAGGTTGGTGGCATCCGACATCATAGGGCTGTACTGAGAGGAACGTGTGTGCAACACCAAAGTTGCACGGGCGATCACGCGTGCAGAGCACGTAGAGTTACTGTGAGTTTCATGTGAGAGGCACGTTTGTGCGGAGCACGTAGAGTTACAGTTGGTTTTATGTGAGGCACGTGCATTGAGAAAATGGAGGCACGGAATTGAAGTCAGTACAGGCACGGTTGTGTGGAGGCACGGGTATACTGAAAGGAACGTGTGTGCAGCACCAAAGTTGCACGGGGATCACGCGTGCGGAGCACGTAGAGTTACTATGGGTTTCATGTGAGGCACGTGGATTGAGCAAGCGGAGGCACGAAAGTGAAGTCAGTACAGGCACGGTTGTGTGGAGGCACGGATATACTAAGAGGAATGTGTGTGCAGCACCAAAGTTGCACGGGCGATCACGCGTGCAGAGCATGTAGAGTTACTGTGGGTTTCATGTGAGGCACATAGAGTTACTTTGGTTTTCATGTGAGGCACGTGTGTGCGGAGCTCGTCGAGTTACTGCGGGTTTCATGTGAGGCACGTGGATTGAGCAAACGGAGGCACGGAAGTGAAGTCAGTACAGGCACGGTTGTGTGGAGGCATGGGTATACTGAGAGGAACGTGTGTGCAGTACCAAAGTTGCACGGGCGATCACGCGTGCGGAGCACGTAGAGTTACTGTGGGTTTCATGTGAGGCACGTGTGTGCGGAGCACGTAGAGTTACTGTTGGTTTCATGTGAGGCACATGGATTGAGCAAACGGAGGCACGGAAGTGAAGTCAATACAGGCACGATTGTGTGGAGGCACGGGTATACTGAGAGGAGCGTGTGTGCAACACCAAAGTTGCACGGGCAATCACGCGTGCGGAGCACGTAGATTTACTGTGGGTTTCATTTGAGGCATGTTGATTGAGCAAACGGAGGCACGGAAGTGAAGTCAGTACAAGCACGGTTGTGTGGAGGCACGCTTATGAACCCTCTTACTGCTGTCAAGTTTCTATAGGCATGGAAGTATGGCAGCAGAGGCATCGGTCCGAATACTTGGTTAGAGAGGCTCGGTTGTGGATGCACAGGTGTGAAGTCTCTAAGCTCACGGGCGTGTGGCACCATAGGCATGGGTTCGAATAGACACTTAGAGAGCCACGGTTGTACATAGGTCAGTTGCACACGGTAGTGTAGTTTTGTGGCATCGTGCATAACTGGTGTACAGAGAGGAACCTCTGTGCAATAGCAAGGATGTTCAGAATGGACATAGCGGTGTTTGATGTGAAATGGTTGTGTTGTGTGATTTTAATTTTTTTCAATGTGGTTAAAGTAACAAAGTTCTTGTCCCTTGCGTCTGTGTACCGAACGTTCTTCTGCAATATTTATGAATTGTTCACGCCAATGTTGAATAAGCATTCTACTGAAAGTTTACAACGATACAATCACATATTCTTGTAAATGCATGATGCATATTGTAAAGGTTAAGTATGAAAACTATAATACAATATCGCGCGACATATCTCTCCTTCTATAATCATGGATATGATATATACTTGCTCAATACTGGGAGATAACTTACTAATTGCATTTAGGCATGCAAAACGTACTATGCATTTGTACATGAGCACACCACTCTGTTCAAAGTTCAAACGTAAAATAGTAATACACTACACACAACATCTTTGAGCAACAACAATCATATTTACAACATAGGTTCATTCAATCTAAATTATCATAATAGTAGTTACTACTAGTTTAATGTAGAAATCCATTTTCTCACAATTTACCAACCACTGTTTCCCTTCCGGCGCTTTCAGCTGCTGGAAGATCCCTCGTCTTTGTTCTTACATGGGCGGAGTCTTTCTTTCATTGGTTGTTGGTGAAGGTGACGTAGCCCGTGCTTGATGATTAGGATTCTACGGTACAACCCGTAGCTAACATACCCGTCTTTTGCTGCGTACTCAAGGTGTATCGGGGAAAGCGGCTTCCACTCCCAGAACTAGTGCTTCTCCATTGGGAATGATTTCTTCATGTTCTTGTATGTGGCGTCGATGATGGCTGCTGCAAGGTCACCCATGGAGTCCCTTTCTCCACCACCCTTGATGCAGAATAGCTTCTGGATGTCGACGCGGTGCTCGTCTGGAATTTTGATCCATGCATGGGCAAGCATGGTCTTGTCGCTCCTGGTGTCGGCGCTAGTGAAAGTTACCGCTTTCCGTTGCAGGAAGTCAAGTAATGCCTGGGAGCGCTCAGACCTGCAGTAGTGGTATACGAGGACATGCTCGCGCATGGCAAGTTGGACGATAGCGATCCCTTGTCGTATGTAACTGCTCTTACTTGTGTACTCGAGGTCGGTGCCGACGAACTTGTTCTTCTCCTCCTTTAGCCACCGCTCGTACTTTTTGATGATCCACTCCATGGTCCTTGGATCGTTGGTGTACACCACCTCCAGCATGGTTGTACCGTGGGTAGTGATGTGTTTGGTGAGTGTTCTTAGTTTCCCATCGTCCATGGCTGGAGATGTGCGGTGGTGAACTGCGGCCGACGAGAAACTTCCGAGGAAGACGATGCAAATGGACTTGGAAAAGTGAAAGGGATCTTTACACTACTAGGAAAAGGCCTACCAATGGCGCACTGGTTTTGCCTACTAATGGCACATTACCAGTGCGCCATTAGTAGCATGCCACTAGTATTTTTTACTAATGGTGCACCACTGGTGCGCCATTAGTATCTGGTATACTAATGGCGCACCAGGCAGTGCGCCATTAGTTTTTCCCAGAGTGCGCTACTAGTGTCTTCTATACTAATGGCGCACCACATGGTAGTGCGCCATTAGTAACAATTTTTTTTATTTTTTTTTCTTAATCTCAGGTCACTATTCCATCATAGTAACATTTTTTTCCAACACACAAGTTCCATCATATATACATACATACCCAACACACAAGTTCCATCATATATACATACATAGCCAACACATAGTTCCATCGTTACATATTACAAAAGTTTCACATTGTTCATCCAACACCGTTATCCATCAATTCACAAAAGTTTCACATTGATACAAAATAAAAACACAAATGGAAAAGAAGCACTCCATCCATGCAAGCTTCCGTGAATTAAATCAAATCTGCAAAATGATAAACAAGAAGTTAGAAGAAGAAAAAGAAGAAGACTAGAAGAATACTAGAAGAAGAAGAACACTAGAAGAAGAATAAGAAGAATTTTGGAAAAGAAGAAGAATAAGAAGAAGACTATAAGCTTATTATGTAAACTTGATCATTTTGTGCTAACATAAGTTATTTTGGAGCTAACCTATAGGAAACTAAGCATATAAGCTCTAAGTTAGTATATTAGAGCCAACTTAGGTAAAATGAAGCTAACCTATGTCATTTTGGAAAAGAAGAAGAATAAGAAAAAGACTATAAGCTTATTATGTAAACTTGATCATTTTGTGCTAACATAAGTTATTCTGGAGCTAACCTATAGGAAACTAAGCATATAAGCTCTAAGTTAGCATATTAGAGCCAACTTAGGTAAAAATGAAGCTAACCTATAGGAAACTAAGCATATTAGAGATAACATAGGTAACTAAGTATATATATATATATATATATCATTTTGGATAACTAACCTATAGGAGATCTGACATACCTGATGCATTGTTCAGTTCTCATGCATTGTTCTTCTCCTTCTCCTTCTCCTTCTCCTTCCTCTCCCTGATGCGCCTAGAGCGGCGAGGCGGTGGAGGCAGTGGAGGCAGTGGGATGTAGTCTTCTACCACAATTGGCGTGGTCATGTCGCCCAGCTGTGGGATCGCCGGCGCCACCACCGTGCGTGGTCATTGTCAGGCACCACCACCATCGCGAGGCCACCTTCAGGCACGACCATCGCTAGGTCATCCTCAGCCACCTCCATCTCCATCCCATGGTCAGCCACCACCATCTCTTGCCCTTGGTCAGCCACCACCAGCACTAGGTCATCCTCAGCCTGATGCCCATCGTCATCCTGCAGCTCCTCATCCTCACTCTGCTCCTCTTCTCCCGCACTCCAGTCCGGATCATCCTTCTTGTTGTCTATGCTGCTGCCAGAATCGTTGCTGCTTTCGCTACAGCTAGAATCGCTGCTGCTTTCGCTATAGCCATAGTCGCTGCTGCTTTGGCTGTAGCAAGTGTCGCTGCTGCTGCTCCCATTACCTGTCCAAAATGCAACAATGACCGTTAACAATCGATGTGAGACAAAGCCAAATGTAGAGGAATAAGAAGAGGCAGAACGTACCGGCATCATCATCGGCAGCGTAGCGCATGCGACACATAGTCGTGTTGAACACCTTCATGATGAGCATGATGGTGTCGCCGTCGTACCTGAAGAGAAGGAAGTACCCCAGCCGCAGGTCGTAGGCACGGTAGAACTTCTCCCACCCACGAGACAAGTACATGTGACCCTTCTTGATCACCAACTCCACATCCCACTGCCTGCGAAACCCGCTGCCGGCCTGTCGCAGCTTGACATTATTTGGCGGATCTTCACCCATCAGCATGTTCATAAAACTGTCAGGCAGCCTCTGCAGTTTGGGACAATGAATGATGTAGAAAACAACAGATATCATAATGAGATGGGTGAAGGGGAGATCTCTCGTTTTATATACCTGCGTCATGGATGATACTGAAGTCTCAAGTATGATAGTGAAGAACTCGGAAGCATCCAACTCGTACTGCGGTGTCGCAGAGCGGCGGTGGCTGCTTCCCGCCATCTCTGATAAGCAGCAGAAGAGACCAATTAGTACCCTTACAACAGATCATAAAACATGCATGATAACAGGCATTAGTCGCAAGTACCCCATATGTCCTATTTTTAGCAAAGTCATGCTAAAATTCACGGAAAATTTCAGCATTACCTTTGCTGAAAATAGGACATATGGAGTACCCGAATTTGCCGGAACAGAAGTTAATCGACATTCCGGCAAACTCAAGGGCCTCTCGGGGTACCTGCAAATTCATCACGACACAATGGTCGAAGACAAGACCCAGCAAACTAGCACCACAATGTGCCTCTACTTTCATATGGATGAAAAGGCCACATACCATATGGTCCTCTGCTTTCATATGGACACAGAAAGAATAGAAAGTTTGCTGCCTATTTAAACACAGAAACAAAACACTACTTGAAACTTCTGCTACATTGAAACTTTCTATGGATCATGCCAGGAAATTATAGTCTATGCATTCTTTTAATCTCTGGATCATGGTCCAACAAAATTTCCATCTCCCATGGCAAATATAGCCTATGCATCATGGAATTTATACTACTGCAACCACTGCAACCACTACTACAACCACTGCAACCACCATCTCCCATGGCAAATATAGCCTATGCATCTCCCATGGCAAAATTATAGTCTATGCATTTTGAATTTTTGCCATGCTTTTCTTAAGAATCAAATATGTTCGTAAACCTTGCCATTGTAAAAAAAATATGGTGCACAAGGCATGGAAGTTCCACTTAGTTAAACACAATGCATATGCAAGAAACCAAATCTAATTGATCTCACATGACTCTGCTACATTGCAATTAATCCTGAGGATGGTTTGAAAATTGCACCGTACCTCAACTGAGCCCGCATGAAAATTTCTGTCAGCCTAACCTCAACTGAACCCATTTAAAAAATTAACAACCAAACTTGAACCAAACCCACCAGATATTTTGACCGAACTGAACTAAACCGAGTGCCCATCTATGGGTTAAACCCATTTACTGGGTGGGTTGAAAACTGTTTGCTCTAATGGGTCAAAACATAAGGCAGCTCGCAAGGTCACATTCAGGAGGTTCAGCAAGATGGGCACCCGCAAGGTCCTGTTGGTACCAGCGGCACATGCTCCTCCACGGGCAGCCGTGGAGCAAACATGCCTAAACTGTTGTCACAAACCGGGTATGACCCATGGGTTTAACTGCTTGGAACCAAAACATTTTGAGCCCATACTTGATTATACCCAACCATTTGGTAGACAAAACCAAACTAAGCTAAACCATTGTCAGAGTCCGCCCGTTAACACCTGAACTACACATACCAACATAGAGGAACCGACCCAAGGAACCCGGTTATAGCAAAACCATTCTCAGATTTAATTGGAATTATCTAATTGTAAGATGTTGTGCACACAATAAAACATGCATAGCATACAAGAAGACAGCAATAAAGAATTTGCATAAGTTTGGATCAAGAATTACCTTCAACCTGGGAGAGGAACACCACTGCAATCTGGGAGAAGATTACAACTGCAACCACCAGTACACCACCGCAATCTCGGACAAAACAGCAGGTCAACCTGCGAAATAAAAACCAGCAGAGGATCAGGTCAACCTGCCAGCAATCACCATGCACATATTCTTTCAGACCGACAGTACCAGAAAGTATTTGACTGAAATTACGTATTCTCAAATTGTGCAATTAAGCACAAAGGAAGCCTAAAACATAAAAGCATAGCAAGGCCAGAAATCTCAAAATGAAATAACACAATCAGCCTAAGGAACACAAGTTTAAGTTAGTCTAGTTGCAAAATTCATCAAAATGCAGCTGTCTACAATAACAGAGTCTTTCGACATGAGTGCTTGTGATTCTTCCTATATGACATAATATGCAATCACAGTATCAAGCCATAGCTATAATTCACCAATCACCATACAGAACAGGACTAACCAGCCAAGTTTAACATAGCACCAGGGATGTCAAACAGCAGAACAAGTAAAACAAGTGCAGGTGTCAGCACAATAACATGATTAATTTGGGGGAGATTATCCATACTAATCATAAAGATTTTTAACATGACTGAAATACCACCGAATGGAAATGAGATACCCATCATGGCACATTGCATCACGATTTAAGCTACTAATCTAATCTAACTATGAACTGTGATGTGCATCATTATGCATCACAAAACCCACTGGATAAGTTTGCATCACTGCAAATTAGAGATGGGAAGGTAGCAGGCGGCAGAGGTCCGAGACGACGGCAGCGCCGAGCAGCCCGCCACGGACGCCGTGATGGGGATTAGGGCTGGTGGTGGGGGGCGGTGTGGAAGGCGCGGGCTTTGGAGGGGGAGCGCGGCGGGTGGCGGCGAGCCGGGGAGCTTCAGACTTGGGGGCGGGACTGACGGCGGGGAGGAGGGTGGAGGGGAGGTGGA
>NC_041387.1:122226103-122226652 GCF_002162155.2 Triticum dicoccoides
ATGGCCGGAGAGAGAGGTGCCAGCGAGGAGATGGACGACACTGACCTAGGAGGGGAGGGGTCTGGCGATGGCCGCGGCTAACACGGTGGTGAGGCTCGGGATCTGGCGGAAAAGGCGAGCGGGGGAGAGGGCGGGCGAGCATGGTGGCGCGGCGATGACCGGGCGGCGGAAGGAGGGGGCGGCGGAAGGAGGGGGCGCGCGTGTGGCGGCGGGGGGAAGTGAATCTGGCGAGGGTGTGGGACTGCCGAATTAGCTAGGGGGCAAGATTACTAATGGCGCACCCACTGGCGGTGCGCCATTAGTATGTTTTTTTTATTTTTTGCCATAAGTAATTTTTTTTTATTATTTTTGTTGCATCTAATAATTTTTTAGAAAATGAATATGAATATGAAACATTAATAATTTTTTTAAAATATCATCAAATTTGTTATTTGAAAATATTTATGAATATGAAAAAATATGATCAAATTTATTATTTGAAAATATCATCAAAAATTTTATTTGAAAATATAATCAAAATTGTTTTTTATTTTTAGTTGCATTCATTTG
>NC_041387.1:122226933-122244365 GCF_002162155.2 Triticum dicoccoides
GGTGCGGGGGGTGCTCGGCGGCGAGGGGGATCTGGCGAGGGGGATAGCTATCGAGAGGGAGGGGGATCGAGATCGAGTGTCCTCATGAATATTCAATATTTTTTCATATTCATAAATATACTAATGGTGCACTTTCTATCTGGTGCGCCATTACTAGTTAGAACTAGTAATGGCGCACTTCGGTCGGATGCGCCATTAGTATGTATGTAAAAATAAAAAGAAAATTATCACTAGTGGCGCACCTTTTATCTGGTGCGCCATTAGTGTCTTCCACTCTAATGGCGCATCACAAACTAGTGCGCCATTAGTATATAGTAGTGGCGCACTACAAGCCCGATGCGCCATTAGAGTCAATCCTATCTATAGCCCTTTTCCTAGTAGTGTTACTTTGTCGTGTAAAAAAGGAAACCGCCAAAGAGCAGTTGGTAGTCATCCAGCCATTCCAGGGGTAGATTTACGAAAACAGGCGTTTGTTTTATCTGTTTTTTTAGATTTTCACTTATCTTGTTCATTGAATTTTTTTATTCATCGCGTGCTGCGTGCGTGATCCATATGTGTGCATTCCATCTTTGGCTATGAAGGTAGTCGTGTAACGGTAGAACACTCAGCTGATGCATGGTCGTGCCTTTGTTGTCAAAACGTATTTTTCGGTTAACAACCTTACTTGGTCAAGGAGGCACTTTTGTTATGTTATTCGATGCACAACTGTGTGTTTAGGAAAAGTTGGTGAAGTAAACATAGTTTGCACTTGAAAATGGAGTCCTGTTTGGTTTTTAATTGAGATATGTTTCACTAGATGGTTTGAATAAGTTTGATAACATGGCATTGCTATAGGTTTTGAATCAAAAACTGATTCTTGTTTCGTTTGATTTTTGAATCGGAGTTTAAGAGAAAATGATTCTTTTTGTTTTTTGTTTTTTTTGAATTGTGAACTTTTCAAAGGTTAACCAGCTACTTGAATGTCCATAAGAACTACATTTGTTCCAAATGATCATTCTGATAGTTGATGTCTACTACGCAACCTTTCCTTGTAGACGTTGTTGGGCCTCCAAGTGTAGAGGTTTGTAGGACAGTAGCAAATTTCCCTCAAGTGGATGACCTAAGGTTCATCAATCCGTGGGAGGCGTAGGATGAAGATGGTCTCTCTCAAACAACCCTGCAACCAAATAACAAAGAGTCTCTTGTGTCCCCAACACACCCAATACAATGGCAAATTGTATAGGTGCACTAGTTCGGCGAAGAGATGGTCATACAAGTGCAATATGGATGGTAGATATTGGTTTTTGTAATCTGAAAATATAAAACAACAAGGTAACAAGTAATAAAAGTGAGCGAAAACGGTATTGCAATGCTAGGAAACAAGGCCTAGGGTTCATACTTTCACTGGTGCAAGTTCTCTCAACAATAATAACATAACTGGATCATATAACTATCCCTCAACATGCAACAAAGAGTCACTCCAAAGTCACTAATAGCGGAGAACAAACGAAGAGATTATTGTAGGGTACGAAACCACCTCAAAGTTATCCTTTCTGATCGATCTATTCAAGAGTCCGTAGTAAAATAACACGAAGCTATTCTTTCCGTTCGATCTATCCTAGAGTTCGTACTAGAATAACACCTTAAGACACAAATCAACCAAAACCCTAATGTCGCCTAGATACTCCAATGCCACCTCAAGTATCCGTGGGTATGATTATACGATATGCATCACACAACCTCAAATTCATCTATTCAACCAACACAAAGAACTTCAAAGAGTGCCCCAAAGTTTCTACCGGAGAGTCAAGATGAAAACGTGTGCCAACCCCTATGCATAAGTTCACAAGGCCACTGAACCCAGAAGTTGATCACCAAAACATACATCAAGTAGATCACGTGAATATCCCATTGTCACACAGATAAGCACATGCAAGACATACATCAAGTGTTCTCAAATCCTTAAAGACTCAATCCGATAAGATAACTTCAAAGGGAAAACTCAATCCATTACAAGAGAGTAGAGGGGAAGAAACATCATAAGATCCAACTATAATAGCAAAGCTCGCGGTACATCAAGATCGTGCCAAATCAAGAACACGAGAGATAGATAGATAGATAGAGAGAGATCAAACACATAACTACTGGTACATACCCTCAGCCTCGAGGGTGAACTACTCCCTCCTCGTCATGGAGAGCGCCGGGGTGATGAAGATGGCCACCATAGAGGGATTCCCCCCGGGCAGGGTGCCGGAACGGTCTAGATTGGTTTACGGTGGCTACAGAGGCTTGCGGCGGCGGAACTCCCGATCTAGGTTATTTTCTGGGGGTTTCTGTATTTATAGGAATTTTTTGCGTCGGTCTCATGTCAGGGGGGTCTCCGAGTCGTCCACGAGATAGGGGCCCACGCCCAGGGGGGTGGGCACGCCCTCCACCCTCGTGGACAACTCGGGACTCTTCTGGTCCATCTCCGATGCTCCGTGGGCTTCTTCCGGTCCATAAAAAATCGTCAAAAATTGGCACATCATTTGGACTCCGTTTGGTATTCCTTTTCTGTAAAACTCAAAAACAAGGAAAAAACAGAAACTGGCACTAGGCTCTAGGTTAATAGGTTAGTCCCAAAAATCATATAAAATAGCATATAAATGCATATAAAACATCTAAGATGGATAATATAATAGCATGGAACAATAAAAAATTATAGATACGTTGGAGACGTATCAATAGTTCAAATAGCGAGTTGAGGGTCCGTAAGAGCTACAGAAGTTCCAAAAGATCATTCTGATAGTTCAAGCAAGCACATGGTCCATAATAGTTACATTACTCTACCATTCTAACAAGCAAACTTATAGTAACCAGTGTTTTGCTCCTGAGAGGCATCATCATGAAACGAGCGCTGAACATCCTAGGAGATACACTGCTGCTTCCATTTTAGGTGCTGGTTCCAACGGAATTTACGGAATGTGCTGAATGATGATGGACACAGAACGATGATGGCGCTCTTTGAAAGTGATCAGAATAACATTCTTTTCAACAAAGGATGCAAATGATATGAAGTCTCTGAAAGAAGATTTTTCTATTACCATACTGTCGTCTTTTTTGTAGATGTAGTACGACGAAGGAGTGATGACATGGGTAGGTTCATCAGGAGCTTCAAGGGTCACCTTGCCATTGGTTGACATGTGCACCCATCTCTTCAGTGTCGAGACAACGCTCTTCGGAATTTTCTAGAAGAAAGCTAAATTAAATAGAAATTAAAACCGTTGATTTGCCACTTGGACATTATATAAAAGAATGACTAAATACGATGAGTGCACAAACATTAAGAAATTTCATATTGAAACTAATATATTTCCTGGCATGTTCAGGTTTGTGAGTAAACAAATAAAACAATATGTTAAGAGAACAACAAAAGTTTTGTTGTTTTAGGATTAATAAATAGGTTCTTTATAATTTTACATATAAGCAAGATCACGTCAATATTGTTTTTTACATATAAGGAAAATATGTTTGGTATCTGAACAAGGACAGTTGTAACCAACCATGACGTAGTCTTTGGTGTTAGTGGGAGTCAACACGTGTACAAATGGACGTCAACGGATGAAAGTATCTCCGAAAAGGCGTTGTAAAAAGAATCGTGTATGGTCGTAGGTAAGCTCAATATCTTTAGAGTAGACACAACAGTGAACATGGTCAAAATCGTCAGAAGAAAGATCGTCGAGAGCTAGAAAAAGAACAAGTATTTAAAGTTAGATAAAGTTATATCCAACACGAGGTTTATATTATTGAGTTCAATGCATGCATATAAAAATACAAGGAAAGAAGATAACTGTGGAATATTAAATACCTACCAACGTGGGGTAATGGAAGCAACCTTTTGTCATCCCGATGTGTTTGTATTTCGAGATTGAGACCCTCGTCTGGTAGTTCAAATTCTATGCGGTCTCCAGCACGTAGTTCATAATCATCCGCAAAGATGTTCCAGTCACCACCGCAGAACTTTGTGTAGTTCGCCCTATGTTAAACAAAGCATTCTAAGACCTTCCTTCATGCGTAAGAAGGGTTGGCTGGCTCTACCTGCTCTTTACACAATATTCTTGCTTCTTCCTTACTCTCATCAATGTATTCAGCGAGAAAAGCTCTGACATTACAAGGTACATACTAGAAAAAATAGTAAAAATAACAACCCGTAAGTATAAATTTGAACTCATGGATAATTAATGTTAAAAGTTTTCTTAGCTTGCATCTGAATTTTTGATAACAATTACAGATAACAACATAATGGTATTATAAATTAATGGATACAGATTTTTGGCATATGTTGATGAATTTTAATTATAACTGAAGATGCACTATAATAATGAAGTCATAGGCAGGCAAACTAAAATGAAAACACAAGACAGGTGCAAAGAAGTGACAACAGGGGAACCTAGTGTAGGTGCAAGGGGGTATTACTAACCATGCGGCTCCAGCAATTTTCATTAAGAATAACTTCAAACTGCTGGAGAACTTTAGGGTGTGGTTCGCAAGGGCGCCTGGTTGGCGGCAGGTAGGGAAAACCATACATAAATAATTCAGAACAACTATGTTAAGAAAACAAGAATATCATAACAATTTAAAACAAGCTTCAACGTTGAAGGTAGACAACAACTAGCTTCAACTATGTTAGCCATATTAAAAATATCGGTACAAAGGCAGACAACAACTACAAATTTACCAGAAATCTTCTCATCTACTCCTTCCATAAAAGTAGTATGACAGAGTTTAGATCACTTTTTTAGATTTTCAAACGGGTTTTATTTTCCTTTAGAGGATGAAGTCGTTGTACCAGATCTAATACTTCAATAACTATCAAATGAAAAACCTAAACATAAAATAATAATAATTTAAATATCGTTTTCAAACGTAATTACGGATCGGAGCATTCTGCTTACGCATATGATTTTTACCTGGGAAAGAAGAACAACAGCCGTCGACGAACGGAGATTGGGGTAGGGGAAGCTTAGGCAAGCACCCACGACGAGCAATCTATGAGAGAAGTACGGCTTAGAAATTAATCGAGAGACCCTAAACTCTACAATAACTTGTTTGAAACCAGATTGTGTGCGGCGTAGAAGCACGAACGCTAGAAGCAGGCGACAGAGAAGGCATATGGGTTGTGGTGTGGCTGAGGGAGTCGGAGCTTATTGAAATATAAAGGAGACGGGAGAGAGCAAGAGTAGTAATGAGTGCTTGTTTTTTAATTTTTACCCTGGGAAAGAAGAAGAACGGCTGTCGACGAACGGAGATTGGGGTAGGGGAAGCTTAGGGCAAGCACCCACGACGAACAATCGACGAGAGAAGCACGGCTTATAAATTAATCGAGAGACCCAATAAAGGCTCTACAATAACTTGTTCGAAATCAGATTGTGTGCGGCGAAGAAGCACGAACCCTAGAAGCAGGCGACAAAGAAGGCAGATGGGTTGTGGTGTGGCTGAGGGAGTCAGAGCTTATTGAAATATAAAGGAGACATGAGAGAGCAAGAGTAGTAATGAGTGCTTGTTTTTTTATTTTTTATTCTGCGAAATGGAATGAATGCTAGTTGTAGATGGTGTGTGCATTCTGAGGTGTTATGGGGACACGAGACGTTTGACTCGTCCAACTATCTCCCACTGGAGTTGTCCAGCTATGCTGCCTCCCACCGGACTCTTCTACCTGCCTATCGTGCCTCACAGACTTTTTGTGAGGCACGGTTATACATGCTGAAAAGCATACTCGTGCTTCTACGATTTAATTGTTTTTAATCACATGTTTAATCAGATAGGGTTGGGTGTGTCTTTAGGAGAGGAACGGTAATGATGTTATTAGATACATAGTCGTTGAAGCAGGAGAGGCATGGTCGATACATCGAGGGAGGCAAATTCAGGGGAGGCATGATCGTTCCCAATGAGAGGCACTTTTGCACCTAAAGTGGAGTCACGGTTGTGACTCTGCGATTGCAAATGTTTTTCAGGCAGTCGTTGACACAGAGAGCCATTGTTTTTCAAATGTTCGTTTGGTTCAGGCAGGAATATGTATGATAGCCCACGGTTATATGTATGTCAGAAGCATGGACGTGCCTTTGTTTTGGCAATGTTTTTGGTGGTACGCAGACATAGAGATGCAGGTCCGTCGATATCACTGAGGTTCGTCTTTAACAAAGTGGAGGCACGCGTGTGGCTTTTGTGCTAGCCGAACCGTGCTTCTATTTTGGTTCACTCCTCGTGTAGTATTTGTACGAGAGGGTCATCGTTTGCCTCCTCGCATTCTTCTCTCGGTCAAAAGATGTGCTGGTGACCGATGGGATGGCTATTTATTGTTAGTATTCATTGTGCTAGATACACTGCTAGAGTTAATCTAGAGGCTCCTCGATTACAGCATGGCAGCCGTGACTTTTGAAGTGCATGGTTTCACAAGCTGCAGAAGCACAACCATCCATTCACCGCTCCCGATGCAATTTAATGGGTGCATGGTAACTGAGTCGTCTCTCCCCAAGGTTAAATAGTGGTCTATTCTGGGAGGTTATCGCGTCTTATTCTCACCAGAGAAGTGCAGGTAGCTCCCATCATCCTCGCCACGTACAAGTGACGCCGGAGAAGCACAGTCAAACTCCATTGTCACTCTCATCCTCGTTTCCATGGACGACTTCAGGAACACTACTGAGCGTCTCTTTATAGATGCCGACGGTAACACCAAGCTCGAGGTGTTGTACACCAATGAGCCCTACAACGTGGAGGATATTCTTTCTCTTTATGAGGAATGGCTGCGTGAGGATAGATACAAGTTTGTTGGTCTTGATCTAGAGTACACATAAGAGGATTATTTTGATCAGAGCAGAAAAGTGATACGTCTCCAACGTATCTATAATTTTTTATTGCTCCATGCTATTTTATCTACTGTTTTGGACTATATTGGGCTTTATTTTCCACTTTTATATTATTTTTGGGACTAACCTATTAACCGGAGGCCCAGCCAAGAATTGCAGTTTTTTGCCTATTTCTGTGTTTCGGAGAAACAGAATATCAAACGGAGTCCAAACGGAATGAAACCTTCGGGAACGTGATTTTCTCACCAAACGTGATCCAGGAGACTTGGACCCTACTCCAAGGAACAAAAGAGGCGGTCACGAGGGTGGGGGCGCGCCCCCTACCTCGTGGGCCCCTCGAAGCTCCACCGACGTACTCCTTCTTCCTATATATACCTACGTACCCCCAAACGATCAGATACGGAGCCAAAAACCTAATTCCACCGCCGCAACTTTCTGTATCCACGAGATCCCATCTTGGGGCCTGTTCCGGAGCTCCGCCGGAGAGGGCCGTCATCACGGAGGGCTTCTACATCATCATAGCCTCTCTGATGAAGTGTGAGTAGTTTACCTCAGACCTTCGGGGTCCATAGTTAGTAGCTAGATGGCTTCTTCTCTCTTTTGTGGATCTCAATACAATGTTCTCCCCCTCTCTTGTGGAGACCTATTCGATGTAATCTTCTTTTTGCGGTTTGTTTGTTGAGACCGATGAATTGTGGGTTTATGATCAAGTCTATCTATGAATAATATTTGAATCTTCTCTGAATTCTTTTATGTATGATTGGTTATCTTTGCAAGTCTCTTTGAATTATCAGTTTGGTTTGGCCTACTAGATTGGTTTTTCTTGCAATGGGAGAAGTGCTTAGCTTTGGGTTCAATCTTGCGGTGTCCTTTCCCAGTGAGAGAAGAGGCAGCAAGGCACGTATTGTATTTTTGCCATCGAAGATAACAAGATGGGGTTTTTATCATATTGCATGAAACTATCCCTCTACATCATGTCATCTTGCTTAAAGCGTTACTCTGTTTTTAACTTAAAACTCTAGATGCATGCTAGATAGCGGTAGATGAGTGAAGTAATAGTAGTAGATGCAGGCAGGAGTCGGTTTACTTGTCTCGGACGTGATGCCTATATACATGATCATACCTAGATATTCTCATAACTATGCTCAATTCTGTCAATTGCTCAACATTAATTTGTTCACCCACCGTAGAATACTTATGCTCTTGAGAGAAGCCACTAGTGAAACCTATGGCCCCCGGGTCTATTCTCATCATATCAATCTCCATCACTTTATTATTGCTTTGCTTTTTTACTTTGCCTTTTACTTTTTACTTTGCATCTCTATACCAAAAATACCAAAAATATTATCTATCATCTCTATCAGATCTCACTCCCGTAAGTAACCATGAAGGGATTGACAACCCCTAATCGCGTTGGTTGCGTTGGGCTATTGTTTTTGTGTAGGTACGAGGGACTTGCGTGTAGCCTCCTACTGGATTGATACCTTGGTTCTCAAAAACTAAGGGAAATACTTATGCTACTTTGCTGCATCATCCTCTCCCCTTCGGGGAAAACCAACGCAGTGCTCAAGAGGTAGCAATAAGGAGTTCTGGCGCCGTTGTCGGGGAGTCTGCACAAAAGTCAACATACCAAGTACCCATCACAATCCCTATCTCTCACATTACATTAGTTGCCATTTACCTCTCGTTTTCCTCTCCCCCACTTCACCCTTGCCGTTTTATTCGCCCTCTCTTTTCCGTCTGCCTTTTTCTCGCTTGCCTTTTTGTTTGCTCGTGTGTTGGATTGTTTGTTTGTCGCGATGACTCTACCTAGATTTGGTGATCTTCACCGTAAAAGGTTAGAGGAGATCGAAAACAACGTCAAGAAGTTTATGGTTTTGCAATTTGAGCATAATAATTTCTTTAGAAACGAGCTTAAGGAACAAAAAAGTTTTATGAGTTATATGAATAAAGAGCTCGATGATATGTCTAAAGAATTTGATGGTATAAGATCCCAAACTGCTCGTCTTGAGAAGTTGACTGCTGAAATTTCGGATATGCAGGCTACCTTAGTCAACAAGATGGCCGCTAAGCCGAATTCCTATGAAAATCAAGATGAAGATCTAAAAGTTATTGATGTGTCTCCTATTAAATCTTTGTTTTGCAATATGAATCTTGATGAAACTGAATATGATCTTCCTTTACCTAGAAGGTGTTCCAAAAATTCAGAGTATTTAGATCTTGATGATGAAATTGATAAAAGTGGGATTGAAAGAAATAAAACCCTAGATGTTGCTAAACCCACTATATTGGATTTCAAGAAATTTAATTATGAAAGTTGCTCTTTAATTGATTGTATTTCCTTGTTGCAATCCGTGCTAAATTCTCCTCATGCTTATAGTCAAAATATAGCCTTTACCGAACATATCGTTGATGCCTTGATGCAATATTATGAAGAAAAACTTGAGTTGAAAGTTTCTATCCGTAGAAAACTTTATGATGAGTGGGAACCAACTATTAAAATTAAGATTAAGGATCATGAGCTTTATGCTTTGTGTGATTTGGGTGCTAGTGTCTCTACTATTCCCAAAACTTTTTGTGATTTGCTAGATTTCCGTGATTTTGATGATTGCTCTCTAAACTTCCATCTTGCGGATTCCACCATTAAGAAACCTATGGGAAGGATTAATGATGTTCTTATTGTTGCAAATAGGAATTATGTGCCCGTAGATTTTATCGTTCTTGATATAGATTGCAATCATTCTTGCCCTATTATTCTTGGTAGACCTTTCCTTAGAACGATTGGTGCGATTATTGATATGAAGGAAGGGAATATTAGATTTCAATTTCCATTAAAAAAGGGCATGGAACACTTCCCTAGAAAGAAAACAAAATTACCATATGAATCTATCATGAAAGCCACTTATGGATTGCCTACCAAAGATGGCAATACCTAGATCTATCCTCGCTTTTATGCCTAGCTAGGGGCGTTAAATGATAGCGCTTGTTGGGAGGCAACCCAATTTATTTTTAGTTTTTTTCTTCTGTTTAGGAATAAATAATCCATTTACCTTCTGTCTAGATGTGGTTTTGTGTTTCAATTAGTGTTTCTGCCAAGTTAGACCTATAGGATCTTCTTGGATGATAGTTATTTGATCTTGCTGTAATTTCCAGAAACTTTGCGCTCAGTGCCCGAATTGTTAAAAATCACCAGAACATGATAAAATACTTATTCCAATTGCTGCTGATCAATAAAAAAATTTCTAGGTCTTCCTATTTTGTTAGATGTTTTGGAGTTCCATAAGTTTGTGTTAGTTACAGATTACTACAGACTGTTCTGTTTTTGACAGATTCTGTTTTTCGTGTGTTGTTTGCTTATTTTGATGAATCTATGGCTAGTAAAATAGTTTATAATCCATAGAGAAGTTGGAATACAGTAGGTTTAACACCAATATAAATAAAGAATGAGTTCATTACAGTACCTTGAAGTGGTCTTTTGTTTTCTTTCACTAACGGAGCTCACGAGATTTCTATTGAGTTTTGTGTTGTAAAGTTTTCAAGTTTTGGGTGAAATCTTTTGATGGATTATGGAACAAGGAGTGGCAAGAGCCTAATCTTGGGGATGCCCATGGCACCCCCAAGATAATCCAAGGACACCAAAAAGTCAAAGCTTGGGGATGCCCCGGAAGGCATCCCCTCTTTCGTCTACTTCCATCGGTAATTTTACTTGGAGCTATATTTTTATTCACCACGTGATATGTGTTTTTCTTGGAGAGTCTTGTATTATTTGTGTCTTTGTTTGTTATTTTGCAACAATCATCCTTGATGTACACACCCTTTGAGAGAGCCATACTTTCACGCCCAATATGCGACCCTATCCAAAAGGAACTCGAAGGTCCCACCAAGGATAGACCCGCATATTGAAACGCTTTTGCAAGGTGGATATCATTACATCAACATTACATAATAGATGGGGATACATACAAAAGGCATACAATGCCACACGAATACAACATCATCTCATACATAAGATCAACATCCGACTACGGATGAAACACAAACAGAAACTCAAACGACATCCACCCTGCTAGCCCAGGCTGCCGACCTGGAACCTATCCCCTGATCGAAGAAGAAGCAGAAGAAGAACTCCAAAACAAGCAAGCATCGCTCTCACGTCATGATCATCGCATAACCTGCACCTGCAACTGTTGTTGTAGTAATCTGTGAGCCACGAAGACTCAGCAATCCCATTACCATGGGTATCAAGACTAGCAAAGCTTAATGGGAAAGGAAGGGGTAAAGTGGTGAGGTTGCAGCAGCGACTAAGCATGATATGGTGGCTAACATACGCAAATGAGAGCGAGAAGAGAAACAAAGGAATGGTCGTGAAGCTAGCAATGATCAAGAGGTGATCCTGAACTCCTACTTACGTCAAACATAACACAGAAACCGTGTTCACTTCCCGAACTCCGCCGAGAAGAGACCATCACGGCTACACACGCGGTTGATGCGTTTTAATTCGGATCTGGTGTCAAGTTATCTACAAACCGGACATTAACAAATTCCCATCTGCCACATAACCGCGGGCACGCCTTTCGAAAGATAATACCCTGCAGGGGTGTCCCAACTTAGCCCATGATAAGCTCTCGCGATCAACGAAGGATATACCTTCTCCCAGGAAGACCCGATCAGTCTCGGAATCCCGGTTTACAAGACATTTTGACAATGGTAAAACAAGACCAGCAAAGCCGCCCGATGCGCCGACAATCCCGATAGGAGCTGCACATATCTCGTTCTCAGGGCAACACCGGATAGGTCAGCCTACGAGTAAAACCAGACCTCGAGTTGCCCCGAGGGGGCCCCGCAGTCTGCCCGGTTCGGACCAACACTTAGACAAGCACTGGCCCGGGGGGGGGGGGGCTAAAATAAAGATGGCACTTGGGTTAATTACTCCCAAGGGAAAGGTAGGTGGTGGTGAGGCAAATGGTAAAACCAAGGTTGGGCCTTGCTGGACAAGTTTTATTCAAAGCGAACTGTCAGGGGGTCCCAAAAATCACCCGACCGCGTAAGGAACGCAAAATCCGGGAACATAACACCGGTATGACATGTTATATTACAGATTCATACATGGCAGGAACAACAATAAGTAGGCATGTTTGTGAGCTTGAACCACTCACCACAGAGCAATACACAGCATGGCAAGGCAACCAGCAGTAAGAAGACATGTTTGTGAAGCTAAGCATGGCAAGAGCAAGTTCATAGGGTGCATGGATCACTAGAAAACAATCATGGAAACATTGAACTTAATATTAACAGGCTGATAGCAACATTATCAAGCAAATTTGGAGCAAGATATGAACAATCTACAGCAAGCTATAAATGCAAACAGGGGCATGAATGGATAGAGCATGACATGTATAACAAAACATCCATAGTGAACATCTCCAGAATAATGCACGAAATGACTTGTAGCATCAGGTTAACATAGCAACAAAATATAACAGAATCGGTCAGGAAAACAACAACAACAATTACCCTACTTAACAAGCTTGATGCACTCAGCACACAACTCACAAAAATACATGGATAGCACCACTAGAAAGATGGCATGGCATAGATCAAAACACATGTAGACATCAACCTCATAGGATGCACACATCAAACATGGCAAAAATGACAAATGAGCATGTTATAACAGTTCCAGCAGATTAACATCAACATGCACTCTTCCAACAACATTTCGGGCATCAAGATGAGCTCAAATGAAAATTATGCAATGGAATGAAATGATGTACTCGTCGAGACAAACAATTTGACATATTACACACACGAAACGGAGCTACAGATGCATAGATACAGCATGATGAACATGGCATGATAATGCAACAATATACGGGACTTAGTGGATTTGGACCTCGGGGGGGGAAAGTCAACCTGCGGGCATGGATTCCGAAGATCGCCGGAGAGCGGCCGGGGTCGGGGAGGGAGATGGCCGGGGAGCTCGGGGTCGCCGGATCCGGTCCGGCCCTGCCCAGATCTGGCGCGGGGCGGCGCGGAGGCAGCCGGAGGAGGCCGGCGGCGCGGGGTGAGGAGCACGGGGAGGCGCCGGCGGGGAGCACGGGTGGCTCCTGCGAGGGGCGGGGCCGCGGAGCTCCCGGCCGAGGCGGGGCGAGGCCGACGCGGCAGGGCGGCGGGGAGGCGAGGGGCGGCGCCGGTCGCCCGGAGTTGAGGCGGAGGGGCGGCGCGGCGAGGCGCGGTCGCCGGGCGCGGGCAGGCGGCGGCGGGCGCGGAGCGCGGCGACGGGCGGCCGGGCCTGCGCGGGCCCAAGACGGGCTCGGGCGGGCCGCGGCGGCGGCGGGTGGCGGCGTGTCACGTGGCGGCCTGGGAGTGGCTGAGGCGGCGGCACGGGTGACGTGTCGCGCCCTGATTGGGCGAAACGACGTGCTCGGTGGACATGTCCGGCGCGGATGGACATGTCCGGCGGCGCGGAGGAGTTTGGCTAGGGTTTGGACTGCGGGAATTTCGGGGGAGGCCACATATTTATAGGTAGAGGGAGCTAGGAGAGTCCAAATGAGGAGCGGTTTTCGGCCACGCGATCGTGATCAAACGATCGAGAGCATGGAGGGGAGTTAGATGGGTTTTGGGCCACTTTGGAAGGCTGTTGGCTGCAAAGAGAAAGGGGCTTTTACGGTTACCCGGTTAACCGTTGGAGTATCAAACGACCTCCAAATGGCACAAAACTTGACAGGCGGTCTACCGGTGGTATAGCAAGGCCGCTTGGCAAACCTCGGGTCATTCCGAGAAAGTTTAACACTCGCACAAGAGAAGGGGCAAAAAGGGGACGCCGGATGACATAGGAGTGCCGGATTGCAAAACGGACAACGGGGAAAATGCTCGGATGCATGAGATGAACACGTATGCAAAATGAAATGCACATGATGACATGGCAAAATGCAACACGCAAGCAAATGACATGGCAACGACGGCGAATAACTGGCGAACACCTGGCGCATCGAATCCGGGGCGTTACAACTCTCCTCCACTAACAAGAGATCTCGTCCCGAGATCTTAGGACCGAGACGGAAGGGAAAAGGGATGAGGTGAAACAAGAACTCAAGAGAAGGAGCAAAGAATCGAGAGCACTCGAGAAGAAGAGAGGAACGACGAGAAAGACGAGAATCAAAAGCTCACGGAATCAGATAGACTATGAAACCACTCGTTCTAACCGGTGTGGTTAGAATGAGAAAAGAAACGGATAAGACTGAAAGGATTTAGGCAACACTCTGGCTAAACATGGAAAGAATAGAACATGAACTTGAGAGGATGGAATGATATTTGATGAAGACATGACACAAAACCTCTGGAAAGAATTGAAAGAGTTGAATGAAAAGAACGGATAAGGATATGACAACTTGTGCCACGAATGAAATTGAAAGCATCTTTAGAAGTAAGGTTAGAATGGAGTTGTTGAGAAAATCAACAATGAAAGAATAAGCTTGTTGTGGACTTATAGATAACATCTCAAGATCATAAGGTGATAACCGTCCGCAAACAGAAAAGATTGGATAGCTTAGAAGAACGAAGAAATGCAAAACTCCACTTCAAAAGAATACGGAGAATTAATTGCACTTCGAGACGCAAGAGGAAAAGATACTTGAACTCCACCGACAAGAATCTTGATGAACACTTGAAGAATGAATTAAATCATGAAGAACCACCATGAAGAACTCCGGTAACAAAAGAATGACGAGATAAAATGAACGATGAAAGAATAAGAAGAGCCTTGCGGTGATTTAGATGGAGGTTCCGACGAGATGGCAGAGGAAATTTGAACTCCGGAAAAGAAAAGATGAAAACACTTGGAACTAGAATTTATTCATCAAGAACAAACTCCGAAGGAAGGGATTACTCACTTGGATGAAATAAGAATAAGATTTATTGTATGCTTATCCTTCATCAAATTAAATTGATGACAAGCAATGGATTTTGCATACTACTTATTCTTCTTGAAAAGGATTAAGGGGAACATAGCACAAAATTTGAGAAAGTCTTCATGAACCACCGGTAGGATTGGAAAGATCGAATGGATTAAAAAGATAATCAAGGAAAAAGAATCTTGAATGAACCACCGGAAGAATTAGAAAAAGACTGATGCAAGAGACTGAATCACTGGGGAGAATTAGAAGAACCCATATGGTCGAGGGGATTTAGATGCAAAAGAACAAAGATATGATGAGCTGATTAAGGAACACTTGAATGAAGCACCGAGATAATTGGATAACGGTAGCTGAAATGTGAGGACGAAGAATTCTTCTGGAACGATGGCCTCCGGTGAAAAGAAAGAGAAAGCAACTCCTGACATGCTCTGGATGGGTAAGGAAGAATATCTGACAATTGGAATAATTCGAGAGGCTAACAAGAAGCTAGAACCACGAATCTTCAAGAGAACGGACAAGATTTAGAGGAAAAACTCTTCTTCAATCTTCAAATGATGACGAGAAACACCACCAAAATTACTGAGATACTCCGGGAGAATGAAAAGCAGAGAGGTTGAGCCAACAATGAAAAGTATTTGAACGAGATCTTGGAGAAGGCATGTGACTGATGGGATCCATTCTTACGTCACACTTCGAAGGAATTTGAGAATAACTCCGAGAGAATTAGAAGAGTCAGGTAAGATCCTGGGAAAATACCTGTGGGTTAGGGCCCACTGAAGAGAAAAACACCGTTGGAAAGGGATGTTGAATAGATACATGATGTACCGAAATAATTGAAATATTTGAATGAGGTGACAACCTCGAATTAATTCAAACACAGATGAATCTCCTGAGATGTCTTGAACACTCCGGAAGGATAAACTGGCGAGAGGCGAACGAGCAGGAAAACACTTGAGCTGAGGGAAAGAATATAATCACTTTCGAAAAAAAACTAGAATTGAATCCACCGGAAAAGAAAAAGAGATGAAGAATGTTGAACAAAACGAGAATTCACCGGTTGAAATAATTGAGGGAATACTGAAGAGGCTCCGCACAAATGAAATTGATGCTCGAAAGAGGCTCAGACTCTGGGAAGAAAAAGGGTGGGAGGGCGGGAAAACAGAGGCAACTTGGAAGGGGGAACCGACCAATATCTTGAAGAGAAAACACCGGTTGAAATCATTGAGGAAAAGAAGCAAAGACTTCACACGAGTAGGATGGATACTCGATTACGGACTCCGGCTCCGAGAATAAAAAGGGGAGGGCGGGTGGGAAAAGAAAACAACTGAGGATTGAACTTGGCAAAGATGAAGAGGCTCGAGTCATCTTAACGAGAAATGCACCGGATAAAAAGAGCTGAGAACCAACGATCGGAAAACCCACTGCGTGAACCTAAAGAAAAATTTGAATGGGAAGAGGAGTAATTCAAAACACCTACGTCAAGATTCCTCACCAGAGCGACGAAGGGGCTGAGGAGTAAAAAGAATTCCTACTCTCCGATATAACTAGACTCCGAAAATAGTTTTCTTCTAGACTCGACAACGGCCAAACTACACGATCAATCAAGGGGGCTCCTAGGGTCGGTCGAGGCTCTGATACCAAGTTGTCACGCCTAATATGCAACCCTATCCAAAAGGAACTCGAAGGTCCCACCAAGGATAGACCCGCATATTGAAACGCTTTTGCAAGGTGGATATCATTACATCAACATTACATAATAGATGGGGATACATACAAAAGGCATACAATGCCACACGAATACAACATCATCTCATACATAAGATCAACATCCGACTACGGATGAAACACAAACAGAAACTCAAACGACATCCACCCTGCTAGCCCAGGCTGCCGACCTGGAACCTATCCCCTGATCGAAGAAGAAGCAGAAGAAGAACTCCAAAACAAGCAAGCATCGCTCTCACGTCATGATGATCGCATAACCTGCACCTGCAACTGTTGTTGTACTAAGCTGTGAGCCACGAGGACTCAGCAATCCCATTACCATGGGTATCAAGACTAGCAAAGCTTAATGGGAAAGGAAGGGGTAAAGTGGTGAGGTTGCAGGAGCGACTAAGCATGATATGGTGGCTAACATACGCAAATGAGAGCGAGAAGAGAAACAAAGGAACGGTCGTGAAGCTAGCAATGATCAAGAGGTGATCCTGAACTCTTACTTACGTCAAACATAACACAGAAACCGTGTTCACTTCCCGGACTCCGCCGAGAAGAGACCATCACGGCTACACACGCGGTTGATGCATTTTAATTCGGATCTGGTGTCAAGTTATCTACAACCGGACATTAACAAATTCCCATCTGCCACATAACCGCGGGCACGGCTTTCGAAAGATAATACCCTGCAGGGGTGTCCCAACTTAGCCCATGATAAGCTCTCGCGATCAACGAAGGATATACCTTCTCCCAGGAAGACCCGATCAGTCTCGGAATCCCGGTTTACAAGACATTTTGACAATGGTAAAACAAGACCAGCAAAGCCGCCCGATGCGCCGACAATCCCGATAGGAGCTGCACATATCTCGTTCTCAGGGCAACACCGGATAGGTCAGCCTACGAGTAAAACCAGACCACGAGTTGCCCCGAGGGGGCCCCGCAGTCTGCCCGGTTCGGACCAACACTTAGACAAGCACTG
>NC_041387.1:122244669-122247166 GCF_002162155.2 Triticum dicoccoides
ATAAAGATGACCCTTGGGTTAATTACTCCCAAGGGAAAGGTAGGTGGTGGTGAGGCAAATGGTAAAACCAAGGTTGGGCCTTGCTGGACAAGTTTTATTCAAAGCGAACTGTCAGGGGGTCCCATAAATCACCCGACCGCGTAAGGAACACAAAATCCGGGAACATAACACCGGTATGACGGAAACTAGGGCGGCAAGAGTGGAACAAAACACCAGGCATAAGGCCGAGCCTTCCACCCTTTACCAAATATATAGATGCATTAATAATATAAGAGATATTGTGATATCCCAACATAAACCCTGTCCACCATGAAGAAATCTTCAACTTCACCTGCAACTAGCAACGCTATAAGAGGGGCTGTGCAAAGCGGTAACATAGCCAATCAATGGTTTGCTAGGAATGGTGTCAAAGGTTAGAGGTTCATGGCAATATGGGAGGCTTGAAGAGCAAATGATAGGTAACGCAGCATAGCGATAGAACGAAGCAACTAGCATAGCAATGATAGTAGTGAGATCCTGGGTAGCGGTCATCTTGCCTGAAATCCCGCTAGGAAGAAGAACGAGTCCATGAAGAAGATGAAGCCACGACGACGAACCACACGTAGACGAACGAATCCTCACGATCGCAACGAAACGGGAACTATCGAGAAGAAGCACACAACATGGTAAACACACCACACATGAAAAAGGCATGATGCACAACAAGCATGATGCATGACAAGGCTACATGAAGCTACTCATGGCAAGAGATGATGCAAACAAGAACAACACATCAGGACAAGTTTAAATGAGGCTGGAAACAACATATAACAATTCCGGTAAGTCCTCATATGCAAATTTCCAAATTGGTCCAGATCTGAATAAACCTTATGTTCAAGTTGTTAAACAGCAAGTTAATATGCACCAAGATGATCTACACGAAATTCTAGTCAAGTTACATATAAAGTTCTTTTAATTCGGAGCTACGACCTAGAAGATATGAGCAAAACAAGTTAAACATGGCATTGATGCAAAATGCACCCAAACATCAAGCAAACACACCAAAACAAGGATGCAACATGGTAACATGGAACTACATGCAAAAACAAACAAGTTTCATATAGAGCACACTCAAAACGGAGCAACGGTCCAACACATACACTCCATACAAGACATGACAACAATCTGTCCAAAACAGCAACAAGGCATATTGCAAGCATCAAAACAATATGCTACAGCACCCCAACATAATAACAAAAGGCATGGGCATGAAGTACAGGTAAAGCACAACAAAACATGAACACTGAGCTATCTCCAGAAAAGACTAGAACATGCTCAAAATGACATGGAAAGATTGCAAATAATAACAGTTCCAGGTTTAGCAGAAATAACATCAGGTTGCAATGTTTAGAGCTATCAAACAACATGTTACAGGAACTTATCATGGCAAACAAAGGCATGGCATGAATCTACTAATTGCATAGATCAAAAGACCCTTACTGACCATTAGCCAAAAAGGCATAGAAAATAAGATGGCACCCATGTAAACATGGCACGTTATATTACAGATTCATACATGGCAGGAACAACAATAAGTAGGCATGTTTGTGAGCTTGAACCACTCACCACAGAGCAATACACGGCATGGCAAGGCAACCAGCAGTAAGAAGACATGTTTGTGAAGCTAAGCATGGCAAGAGCAAGTTCATAGGGTGCATGGATCACTAGAAAACAATCATGGAAACATTAAACTTAATGTTAACAGGCTGATAGCAACATTATCAAGCAACTTTGGAGCAAGATATGAACAATCTACAGCAAGCTATAAATGCAACCGGGGGCATGAATGGATAGAGCATGACATGTATAACAAAACATCCTTAGTCAACATCTCCAGTATAACAAAACAGCAACAGCAAGTACCCTACTTAACAAGCTTGATGCACTCAGCACACAACTCACAAAAATACATGGATAGCACCACTGGAAAGATGGCATGGCATAGATCAAAACACATGTAGACATCAACCTCATAGGATGCACACATCAAACATGGCAAAAATGACAAATGAGCATGTTATAACAGTTCCAGCAGATTAACATCAATATGCACTCTTCCAACAGCATTTCGGGTATCAAGATGAGCTCAAATGAAAATGATGCAATCGAATGAAATGATGTACTCGTCGAGGCAAACAATTTGACATATTACATGCATGAAACGGAGCTACGGATGCATAGATACAACATGATGAACATGGCATGATAATGCAACAATATACGGGACTTAGTGGTTTTGGACCTCGGGGGGGAAAGTCAACCTGCGGGCACGGATTCCGAAGATCGCCGGAGAGCGGCCGGGGTCGGGGAGGGAGATGGCCGGGGAGCTCAGGGTCGCCGGATCCGGTCCGGCCCTGCCCGGATCTGGCGCGGGGCGGTGCGGGGTGAGGAGCACGGGGAGGCGCCGGCGGGGAGCACGGGCGGCTCCGGCAAGGGGCGGGGCCGCGGAGCTCCCGGC
>NC_041387.1:122247984-122287824 GCF_002162155.2 Triticum dicoccoides
GGGCCTGCGCGGGCCCGCGACGGGCTCGGGCGGGCCGCGGCAGCGGCGGGTGGCGGCGTGTCACGTGGCGGCCTGGGAGTGGCTGAGGCGGCAGCGCGGGTGACGTGTCGCGCCCTGATTGGGCGAAACGACGTGTCCGGCGGACATGTCCGGCGCGGATGGACATGTCCGGCGGCGCGGAGGAGTTTGGCTAGGGTTTGGACTGCGGGAATTTCGGGGGAGGCCACATATTTATAGGTAGAGGGAGCTAGGAGAGTCCAAATGAGGAGCGGTTTTCGGCCACGTGATCGTGATCGAACGATCGAGAGCATGGAGGGGAGTTAGATGGGTTTTGGGCCACTTTGGAAGGGTGTTGGGCTGCAAAGAGAAAGGGGCTTTTACGGTTACCCGGTTAACCGTTGGAGTATCAAACGACCTCCAAATGGCACGAAACTTGATAGGCGGTCTACCGGTGGTATACCAAGGCCGCTTGGCAAACCTCGGGTCATTCCGAGAAAGTTTAACACTCGCACAAGAGAAGGGGCAAAAAGGGGACGCCGGATGACATAGGAGTGCCGGATTGCAAAACGGACAACGGGGAAAATGCTCGGATGCATGAGATGAACACGTATGCAAAATGAAATGCACATGATGACATGGCAAAATGCAACACGCAAGCAAATGACATGGCAACGACGGCGAATAACTGGCAGACACCTGGCGCATCGAATCCGGGGCGTTACACATACATGAATTGGAATTTGATAGAATACTCTATGTGCTTCACTTATATCTTTTGAGCTTTATAGTTTTGCTCTACGTGCTTCACTTATATGTTTTGAGCTTTGTAATTTTGCTCTGTGTGCTTCACTTATATCTTTTAGAGCACGGTGGTGGATTTGTTTTAAAGAAACTATTGATCTCTCATGCTTCACTTAGATTATTTCGAGAGTCTTTAATAGCATGGTAATTTGCTTAATAATAATATGCTTGGTATTCAAGATTTGTAAAACTCTATTTTGAGTGCGTTGAATACTAAGAAAAGATTGATACTTGATAATTGTTTTGAGATATGAAGATGGTGATATTAGAGTCATGCTAGTTGAGTAGTTGTGAATTTGAGAAATACTTGTGTTAAAGTTTGTGATTCCCGTAGCATGCACGTATGGTGAACCTTTATGTGATGAAATCGGAGCATGATTTATTTATTGATTGTCTTCCTTATGAGTGGCGGTCGGGGATGAGCGATGGTCTTTTCCTACCAATCTATCACCCTAGGAGCATGCGCGTAATACTTTGCTTTGATAACTTCTAGATTTTTGCAATAAGTATATGAGTTCTTTATGACTAATGTTGAGTCCATGGCTTATATGCATTTCCCCATGCTTCCACCATTGCTAGCCTCTCTAATACCGCGCACCTTTCGCCGGTATCATACACCCACCATATTCCTTCCTCAAAACAGCCGCTATACCTACCTATCATGGCATTTCCATAGCCATTCCGAGATATATTGCCATGCAACTTTCCACCGTTCCGTTTATTGTGACACGCTCCATCATTGTCATATTGCTAGCATGATCATGTAGTTGACATTGTATTTGTGGCAAAGCCACCATTCATAATTCTTTCATACATGTCACTCTTGATTCATTGCATATCCCGGTACACCGCCGGAGGCATTCATATAGAGTCATATTTTGTTCTAAGTATTGAGTTGTAAGAAAAATAAAAAGTGTGATGATCATCATTCTTAGAGCATTGTCCCAAGTGAGGAAAGGATGATGGAGACTATGATTCCCCCATAAGTCGGGATGAGACTCCGGACGAAAAAAAAGAAAAAAAGAGGCCATAAAAAAGGACCAAATAAAAAATGAATGAGAGAAAAAGAGAGAAGGGACAATGTTACTATCCTTTTACCACACTTTTGCTTCAAAGTAGCACCATGATCTTCATGATAGAGAGTCTATCATTTTGTCACTTTCATATACTAGTGGGAATTTTTCATTATAGAACTTGGCTTGTATATTCCAATGATGGGCTTCCTCAAAATTTCCCTAGGTCTTCGTGAGCAAGCGAGTTGGATGCACACCCACTTAGTTTCTTTTGTTGAGCTTTCATATACTTATAGCTCTAGTGCATCCGTTGCATGGCAATCCCTACTCACTCACATTGATATCTATTGATGGGCATCTCCATAGCCGTTGATATGCCTAGTTGATGTGAGACTATCTTCCCCTCTTTTTTTCTTCTCCACAACTACCATTCTATTCCACATATAGTGTTATATCCATGGCTCACACTCATGTATTGCATGAAGATCAAAAAAGTTTTGAAAATGTTAAAGTATGAAACAATTGCTTGGCTTGTCATCGGGGTTTTGCATGATTTAAATACTTTGTGTGGTGAAGATAGAGCATAGCTAGACTATATGATTTTGTAGGGATAACTTTCTTTGGCCATGTTATTTTGAGAAGACATAATTGCTTTGTTAGTATGCTTGAAGTATTATTATTTTTATGTCAATATGAACTTTTGTCTTGAATCTTTTGGATCTGAATATTCATACCACAATTAAGAGGATTTACATTGAAATTATGCCAAGTAGCACTCCGCATAAAAAATTCTCTTTTTATCATTTACCTACTCGAGAACGAGCAGGAATTAAGCTTGGGGATGCCTGATACGTCTCCAATGTATCTATAATTTTTGATTGCTCCATGTTATATTATCTACTGTTTTGGACTATACTGGGCTCTATTTTCCACTTTTATATTATTTTTGGGACTAACCTATTAACCGGAGGCCCAACCCAGAATTGCTGTTTTCTGCCTATTCAGTGTTTCGGAGAAACAGAATATCAAATGGAGTCTAAACAGAATGAAACCTTCGGGAACGTGATTTTCTCACCAAACGTGATCCAGGAGAGTTGGACCCTACTCCAAGGAACAAAAGAGGCGGTCACGAGGGTGGGAGGCGCCCCCCTAGGGCACGCCCCTGCCTCGTGGGCCCCTCAAAGCTCCACCGATGTACTCCTTCTTCCTATATATACCTACGTACCCCCAAACGACCAGATACGGAGCCAAAAACCTAATTCCACCGCTGCAACTTTCTGTATCCACGAGATCCCATCTTGGGGCCTGTTCCGGAGCTCCACCGGAGAGGGCCGTCATCACGGAGGGCTTCTACATCAACTTAGCCTCTCCGATGTAGTGTGAGTAGTTTACCTCAGACCTTCAGGTCCGTAGTTAGTAGCTAGATGGCTTCTTCTCTCTTCTTTGGATCTCAGTACAATGTTCTTCCCCTCTCTTGTGGAGATCTATTCGATGTAATCTTCTTTTTGTGGTGTGTTTGTTGAGACCGATGAATTGTGGGTTTATGATCAAGTCTATCTATGAATAATATTTGAATCTTCTTTGAATTCTTTTATGTATGATTGGTTATCTTTGCAAGTCTCTTCAAATTATCAGTTTGGTTTGGCCTACTAGATTGGTTTTTCTTGCAATCGGAGAAGTGCTTAGCTTTGGGTCAATCTTGCTGTGTCCTTTCCCAGTGATAGAAGGGGCAGCAAGGCACGTATTGTATTGTTGCCATCGAGGATAACAAGATGGGGTTTTACCATATTGCATGAAACTATCCCTCTACATCATGTCATCTTGCTTAAAGCGTTACTCTGTTTTTAACTTAATACTCTAGATGCATGCTAGATAGCGGTCGATGAGTGGAGTAATAGTAGTAGATGCAGGCAGGAGTCGGTCTACTTGTCTCGGACGTGATGCTTATATACATGATCATACCTAGATATTCTCGTAACTATGCTCAATTCTGTCAATTGCTCAACAGTAATTTGTTCACCCACCATAGAATACTTATGCTCTTGAGAGAAGCCACTAGTGAAACCTATGGCCCCCCGGTCTATTCTCATCATATCAATCTCCATCACTTTATTATTGCTTTGCTTTTTTACTTTGCATCTCTATACCAAAAATACCAAAAATATTATCTATCATCTCTATTAGATCTCACTCCCGTAAGTAACCGTGAAGGGATTGACAACCCCTAATCGCATTGGTTGCGTTGAGCTATTGTTTTTGTGTAGGTACGAGGGACTTGCGTGTAGCCTCCTACTGGATTGATACCTTGGTTCTCAAAAACTGAGGGAAATACTTACGCTACTTTGCTGCATCATCCTCTCCTCTTCGGGGAAAACCAAAGCAGTGCTCAAGAGGTGGCAAAAAGTCGCCGTCATGCAACTGGCGAGGCGCAAGCATGTTCTTGTCTATCACTTGTGCAAGGCCAGGACGGAGTGTGCTTCTCTGAAGGATTTCCTTCAGAACAAAGGTATAACTTTCTGTAGTGTCGATGTCAGGAACGATAGAGATGTTCTCGCAAACAGTTTCCTCAAAATTCCAATGGAGTGTCACATCGACCTTCAAGAGGAGCTCATGATCAAAGGAGGCAATCTAAGGGATTCCATGGCAGATTTGGCAGGAGCCGTCATAGACAAATCTTACTTGAGTATGAAGTCGTCTTTTCCAAAAGGTCAGCATGACTACTAGGAATGGAAGCCGCTTTCCCTTAACCACTTGAAATATGCGGCAGTTGTAAGTGAAATTTTCGTTTTTGTTGATTTTCTGTCTTTATATTTTTGTTTTATTGCAACAATAGTACTTTTCCCCTTTACCTGTATCTTCATTCTCATCCGTTTTTCGTTTTAGGATGGGTATGTCAGCTACGAGCTCTACCGCCGAGTTCTGTCGACAAAGGACATGATGCATCCTCGTTGTCTTCCCGACCGCAGATGCCATGGATATTTCTGAGCAGAACTCCAACTGAGTAGAATGGTCACCATGGACGTTTGTGTTGACGTTCGTGAGCAGAATGGACTCCTGGAAGACTTTAATTTCTTTTCTTTTTTGTATAATTAATGAGTACTTTTAGTTCAATCCTATGGAGTACCGTTTTGGGATTTTGGTTTTTTTATTTTCACAATATCATGTTTCGCTTGTCTCACGTTATGGGAATATAACTTTTTATGTTTTTTATGTTACATGTTCATTGTTGACGTTTGCGCGAGTTCATGTACATTTAGAGAACCCGTTGTAGTGGCGCATATGTGTTGTTTGGGAGAAGCGCGCTTTGTGTTTGGCTTATGTTCAGTGCCGTTTGTTTGTGTTTGTGTTGTTGTCTTTTACACGTTCGCACAAGAGAGGCACGTCTGCTAACGTACGAGGCAACATTTCAGTTTCCTGTCTTTGTGTGCTTCAGGACCGTGCCTCGAGAAGCCCGGCATCCGTGTCTATGGAGGCTTCACTCCCGTGGCTTCTCTGCCCCTATGCATGTAGCTGACGTGACACACGCCATGTCTCTATGTGCTGGTGTCACACGACAGTTCCTCTTGAGACTACACAATCGTGCCTCTGCCACCACTCTTTTCTGCATCCAGGTGGTTTGTACCCATGCCTCGAGAACGCCAATTCCAATGCCGTACCTGTGCACCGAGAAGCCGCAATTTCGTGCTTGTATACGCTTTAGTTCTGTGTCTCCTATACCTGCATTCATGTGTCTCAGGCGACACGCTGGCTGTGACTCTACGTGCCTGTGGTGTCAGACGCCCGTCCGTGAGGGGACAAGGTGGCTGTGACTCGTCGTGTCTGTGGTTATACATGCCCGTGTCTCAGGAGACTTTAAAACTATTGCTCTCTGACTTCTCCCGTGGCTTCGCTACTTGCATTGATGTATCTCACGTGATACACGCCATGACTCTATGTGCCTGCGCTGCCGCACGGCTGTCCCTCTTCAGAGTTCGCAATCGTGCCTCTCCAATGGAGTATTCTCACCGATGCCTCTAGCACCGCTCTTTTGTGCATCCAGAGGATTTGTATCCGTGCCTCGAGAACACCAATTCAAAAGCTGTATCCGTGCCTCGCGAAGCAGGAACCCCGTGCCTGCAGAGGCTACATTTCCGTGCCTCTGTTGTCTGCATTCACGTGTTTCCCGCGACTCGCTGCCTGTGACTCTATGTGCCTACAGTGCTACACGCCAGTGCCTCAGGATACTGTCACTACAAAAAAATACACTTCCGTGATGATACGTGTTTGTCACAGTAGGTCGAGTTTTTTGTCATGCATGTACATCCATGACAAATCTATGACAGCATCAAGATAGTCATACCTGTGCTGTCGTAGAAGTGTTCCATGACATTACCAAAATTATCATCACGGAAGTGTCCACTTCCATGACGATAAATCGCGCGTCACAGAAGTGCTTTCGTCAAGGGTGACCGACACGTGGCATCCACCGTAACGGAACGCCGTTAAGCTATCGGGTCGGGTTTTGGATCCGATAACACGTTAACAGCCCCGACCAATGGGAAATTTCCACGTGTAAAATTCTTATTGGCCGGACGAAACACGTGTCAGCTCGTCAGTGGGTCAGATAGGCGCCTAAGATACGTCGACACGTGGCACGGCCCAACAGAGACCCATTCCTGTGAAAAGGCCGGCCCGTTTGACTTGGTCAAAAGGTGGCAGGCCGGCCCATGGAAAGCCTGTTAACGGCCTGTTCGCATATAGCCCATTTACAGCCCGCTAACCCAAGGCCCGTTACGCCCTATCCAAATTAGGCCCAGTAGCGTCATCTGGGCCACCCAATATGATTCCAGCCCGTTTTCACTTCTGGCCCATGTATGGCCCATGACGTCTTTCGGCCCATATGAGGCCCTATGTAACTCTTGGCCTATTAACGGCCCGTGGTGAAACTGACCCATAATGAACAGTGTATCACTTTACACCCATTAACGGCCCGTGGTGAAACTGGCCCGCAATGAACAGTGTATCACTTTATAGCCATTAATAGCCCGTTATTCCGTTGGGCCGTTTCCAGCCCATGTTATCTTTCAGCCTTCTCAGAGCCCATTTATTCTTGGGCTCATTTCCAACATTTGTTTACTTACGGCCCGTTACTGTCTTTTTCTGCTTGTGGGCCAAATTCAGCCCGTGGTTACAGTCGGCCTGTTTGTGGTCCGTTAATACGTTGGGCCATTTTCATAGCGTCATCAAATACGGCCCATTAAGGATGGCCCGTTACGGTCGGCCCATGAACGGACGATTCCAACTCTAGCCCGTTTACGGCCATAATGCGGCCTGTTATTGGCCCATGTTTGGCCAATCGATCATACGGCCCGTATAAGGCCCATTGATGATACGGCCCGTAGAAGGCCCATTGTTTCTATGGCCCGTAGAAGGCCTACTGTTTCTACGGCCCATAGAAGGCCCACTATTTCTACAGCCCACAGGAGGCCCAGTGTCACTACAGTAAATATTAGCACATGGTTATTGTGGCCTAGTTTTAAAAAATAGGTTATTGCAGCCACTAGTTCACCGCGGAAAAAGAACTGTAATGACTACAAGCAAACAAATAAACAAGACAACATGGAAATAAATAAGCAAGCAACTAACGCTAGGCTATCACGGCTATTACACATATTACATCCACTAGGCATCAAAGTTCGCCACCAGTGCAAATATAGGGAACAAAGCAGCATATCATATACACTGGCCGTCAAAATTGGCCACCAGTGCAAATAAACGCAGCAGCAAAACAAGAGCATAACTGAAACAACTTCAGAAGAGCTCAAGAAACGTTATCCTGGGTATCCACCATGCTGGCAATAAGCTTAGCAAGCTGATTAGCTTTGTCCTGTTTGGCGCTAAAATCCTCCAACGCTTGCTGTTGCACCAGAAAGTATGCATCTGAATGCTCCAAGGACTTCCACAGTCCTTCCGCTTCTTGTCGCAGCACAGCTGATCGATGTCTTTCAGCTTGTAGTTGAGACTCAACAAACCGAATTGATTCAGACAGTGAGTTTGAATAGCTTGTGCAAGCGGTAGTGGCCAGTAACTCCGACACTAAAGCAAGACAGGATGTGTCACTATCCTGAACCTTATCTGCATTACTTCCTTTACCGTTGCTTAATAAGGCACTCTTCCCCAATATTCTGTCAGCATTCTAAAAGAAGAAACAAGCAGACACATAACAAGTTTAGCATGTACTAGTATATGAAACTCATTTCGGTGAACCAGTTCATTAGTAAGGTGGACATGATTAAACTACCAAGTCTTCTATTGCCAAGTACTAGTACATAATAAAAGCATCAAACAAACATATATCTATGTCCTATGGTAGCAATGGAATCTTAAATTAGAACAGTTGTTCTTCAGGTTTAGGCACTTGTTCTACATGAACAGAGTACAATAAGACACAAGAATATAATACTTAAAAATAGAAAATGAGCTCATAGACCTTACCACATTCTTGGTTCGGGACCAGTACATAACAAGGCATTCCCAGTCATCGTCCAGTAAATGTGTCTCAGGAGAACGTAAGGGAATTTGATGAGTTTCTTTGCCGGTGAAATACGTTTTCTTCAGGTAATTCCGATACTACCACCAAGCATTCTTGAAGATAGCAGAGGTATTAGCATAGGTTACCTCATCCTGAGTTTCCAAATCGGTCCTTCTCGATAGAGAAAAATGGGAAATTTTGCTGTATTATAACCATCATGGAGGTTGGATGTATGGGACAAAGCAAAGTAATTGCCATGAATAACATTACTTACACATAACTCCTGGACAAACACCTGCAACTGGCACTTTCCTTCATCTTTAGTATAATATTTCCAAGATCAGAAGATACGCACATACGATTTAACAACATCAAATGTGATAGATGCTAAACTACGACTAGCTGGTTGTGCTTTCTCCACAGGAATAGGCGTACTAACTGGTGGAGTTGGGGTTTGCCGTGATAGTACTGGCCCTTTGGGCACTGGAGCTGCCTTACTAACTGCTCTTGTTTGAGAGCTCTGTGGTGTAGATGGTGCTGTGTCAACAGGAACTGGGTTACTATCGGCTGGGGTTGGGGTTAGATTGGGTGAAGCTGGTTCTCTGTCCATCGTAGTAGGGGTACAATCTGCGAGAGTTTGGGTTATGTGTGGTAGGGCTGGTTCTTGTGCATGTACAACCGGGGTGCTATCTCCACCAAGAGATAGCACTGTTTTATTTGAAGACCGTGTTTTTAGTCCGCTAGATACTGGCATCACCCGCTCCAATTCAAATGGCTGATAAACAGGAAACATAGTTGAATGTACAGACATTGTATGAGAGACAGATGCAATAGATAGTGTGGAAAAAAGAGGGCATGAAATAGTTGACATGTATATTGTTTAACTAAAATGGATAGCATGACATAATTTCACATATATGATGTCTATCTAAACTGGATAGCATAGCATAACATAAATTAAAGATATGATGAATAACTAAACAGGATAGCATGACATAATTCACCTACATGTTATCTAAGTAATCAGGATCGCATCATTTAATTCACATATGTGATTTATATGCTAAACAGAGGGCATTCGATATGATGTCTGAACTAAGAACATGGTGTTGAATATTGTGTATATGATGTCTAAACTATGCAATGCAAGACACCGTATGCATGATATGAGCAGTATAACTGGGCCAAGTTAGAGCATACACCTCAGTGGGGGAATAGGACTGGTCATCTGTCTCTAAATCCATCTCTGAGGAGCTATCGGGACCCAACAAGAGATCTGCTTCGACAGGTAGCACTATCTGCTCTGAAGGCCTTGTTTTCACTCCAGATTTTTCCATCTCCCACCCAAATGGCTGATTCACTGGAAGAGTAGTTTAATGTACAAACATTGACGACAAATGGAAATGTAATGAAGAGAAGGATGGGCAAGATATCATTCAAATATATGATGCCTGGTTAAACAGGATGGCATTGCACATTTCACATATATTATGGCTGGCTAAAAGACATGAGACTGCATAATTCCCATATATGATATAGAAACTAGATAGGTGGCATTACAGAACATGTCTAAACTAAGCAGATGACATATATGATGTCAAAAGTAGGCACTGCAGGGCAACATATGCATGATATGACTAACATCATCATGCCAAGGTAGAGCAAACACCTTGGGGGGTAAATAGGAGTGGTCAGCGGCGTCCGAATCCGCCTTAGAACAGATATCTTCCTCTGGATTACAATCTGGAGAGGGGTGGGGAGGGTTTGCCATTGAACCCACCATGGAGCGATGTCTGCATGACATTGTATTGCCGCGCAAAACTCTTCTCTTTTTCTCTACATGTTCAGCATGACTGTGTACAATATCTGACATGCATACAAAACAAATATGGTGAGATTATGTAAGGAGAGCATTCAGAAATTTAGAGTGATGGTAACAACCAGTGGATCGATGTTTTTCCGTTGAACCAAAATAGCCCTAATGGATCGACGTGAATGTATAGTAATAAGTGATGCAACAAGTGTACAACCTCTTTGCCATAGCCGTGTCGACCTCAGCATCATTCGGTTGGTCGCTGAAGCAGTTGAGGCAGAGGTGGCTGTCGGAGGTGTGGAGGAAGATCTGAGGAATCTGTAGACAGCGTCCAGGGCAGTGCTCTATTGTGATGGATCGTTCTGTCGTTGGAGCAGCTCCGGTGAGCTATAAGACGTCAAGGCTGAAGCAGCACAAGACAGACATCGTCAATCTCAAGTGGGATTCTAATAGCATCTCCAATAGATGATGTAAAATGGATGTAAAATTAACATCACCAAAAACCACCTGACTACAACAGATGAGGTAAAAACTGTTGACTCTGAACTTAACTGTCGAAACTGAAATTTACTGTGGAATCTGAATGCTACTGTCGAAACTGAACGCAATGGTAGCAGAGCGGCACTTGACATGTAGTTTAGGGAGGGCCTGCAATTCATCTTCAACCTGCACCCCCCTGAGCCGCCAGCCACCACCGGCCGAACCGCCAGCCCCAGCGCCGCCTCGCTGCCCCGAAACAACTCGCCACCGCCGCCCCGGCCAGCCCTCTAGGCCCCCGCCCCCACCCTAAACCTTAAGATAGATAGTGGGGTACCTCTCCGGCGAGCCCCCGTCCCCGCTGCGGGTGGTTCTTCCTTAACTCCGGCGAGCCCCCCAACCCCTGAAAAACAACTGACCCAAAAGTCGATTCAGTCGACTGAAGTGTGGCTTAATCGGAGCAGAGCAGCAGCACGAGCGAGGGGGAGAGCAGCAGCAGCAGCTGGGCGAGCGAGCGATCGAGCGAGAGCTGGAGCAGCAGCAGCAGCAGATCAGGCTGGTATGGCCGCCGCCACCAAAGGGGCCTCGCACTGGGGGAGAGCCACCATGGAGATGTTGTCCGGGGCGCCGGCTTCAAGGTAGCTGCTCCATGGGGGTACGGGATGGAGCACCATCGACGCCGGGAGGTCGAGTTAAGGAGAAGGTGCAATGCGATGAGTGTACAACCTCTTTGGTGGCGCCGAGTAGGCCTCGGCTTCGTCCGAGGAGTCGGTGAGGATGCTGCGGTTCCGGTGGAGCAGGTTAAGGCGGCGCTGTGGGGATGGAGCAGCTGCGATAGACGAGGCGATCGTCGGAGCAGCTCCTTGGAGGTGGAGGACGGGGCGGCTGAACCGGCGGGACCGCGAGATGGACGACGGATCCTCATCCGGGGAGGTGGACGAGGGGCGTCGAGCTGTTGCGGTGGACGACGTCGTCGCGGAAGAGGCTCTAGCTGAGCAGCGGTGATGTGGCGGACGGAGGAGGATGGGTTTTCGCGGCTGGACCGGAGAGGTTATGGCGGCCTGGGATTTCGAATGGCGAAAAGGGGGGTGATGGGAGGGGGTGAAGCATGACTTAGGAACGCGCTTGTCCAAAATGTAGGGTGTGTTACAAAAGTACCCCCACCGATTTGAACTAGCGGCCCTTTTGGCTCAGGGTTAGAAGGGGGATTTCGCGTGTCGGGATTTGGTAGCTGAAGGGAGTTTTCGCGCGCGTTGTAATTTCGGGATAGCAAGGCGCGGGTTGTGAAGGCGCCAGTTTTGGGAGCACAATATCTGATTTTTCGGGATATAACAAGACGCGGGTTGAATTTTAGGGACAAGCCTAATGTGTAGTAATATTGTACTTGTACGTACCAAATCAATTCACACTTCCCTCAACCAAAAAGAAAACGGAAAAAATAAAACTATTCACACCACACAAAGAGAGAGTCTTGCCCCGTTTTACTATCCAAATGCTATTCAAAGCTACTCCCTCCTTCCATCAATATAGGGCCTAATGCGTTTTTTGATGCTAACTTTGACCAAATATTAGAGCAATGATATATGACATGCAACTTACACAAGGCACACCGTTAAATTCGTCTGTGAAAGGTTCTTTCAATGATATAATTTTCACATTGTGCATGTCATGTACTATTAATCTTGTCAATAGTCAAAGGCGGTCTTAAAAATATCATTACGCCCTATATAGATGGAAGGAGGGAGTATGAATCCATGTTATGTCCGATTTAATTTTTTTTCTTGCTGTATAATGCATGTAACCTACTCATACCAACATTTTAGTGCATTCCAAATGTCTATACTACCGCTGCAATTCGAACTAAATTTGAATTCATTTCTCTATTTCAATAAGAATCTACAATCATGATTGTTGCCAACTTCAACCATCATAGTTTCCTTGCTATCCGCCAGATATAAATCAGACGGACTATAATGCAGGATGGCAGGCACACCATCATCAACAACTCCGTTTTTTTATAAGAGTAAGATAAAGTATATTAAATGTAGTATACCATGTTCATAACCACACCATGTGTATCACCGTTATATATATTCACACATCCGGTTTGAAACACTATGATAAATTCTTCAAATATCCGAATTCGCTTTTTATAATGAAGTATATATGATCTCTATTCATCTTTTACACCCACACAACCCTCTTATCTTTGTAGCTAGCGCTAACTTTCTCTTGTGCATGCACACGCCCGCATCCCTCTCACCCTCCCTCAGCATTCTCTAGCTCCATCGTGCAAATTTGTCTTTTCACTTTAGGTCGTTCACCAACGGTGTGTGTAGGCCCCCCCAGCTCCTTCTTTACAGCACACATCGATCGATATGCCTCTCTAGCCAGGTGTGCCTAGCACAAACACAAGCTTCCCCTCTTCTCTTGTCACCGTCCATGCCTCACTCCCACCATTCTTTTCATCGTTCTCGTACTCGCACACTCCTCCCCCTCAATATAGTATGCCTCTCGTACCACCTCCTACATGCATCCCTCTCTCTCTATCCTTCTCCTCGTGCCTCATTTGCTTCTAACACACACATGCATGTATACCGATCGATCTCCCAACATATACCTAGTTCGACTTTAACTACCCCCCCATCGATCGACGTACCTCACAAGTTATGTCTCTCCTTTCTCTTACAAAGGGCGATTGATCTTCCTATGTAGTTATGTCTGCTTACCATAGCCACATCGTCCCCCCTCATCATTCATGCATGCCTCCTGACCCGTCTCTCACATGCACGTGCACAGACAACAAGTAGCCATCTCCTCTCTTATTGATATTGCGGGCGTGCCCTCTGTTTGTCTAGCAAGCCTATCCCACCATTTGTTAGAAGTAACTCCACTACCACCCCCTCCAACACTCTAGCTCTGTCTCTCTCCCAACCTTATTCATCTCCTGCACATATGCATGGATGCCGATCGATCTCCCTTAATACATGAGGCAGATCGATCTCCTTAATACATGAGGTAGGCCTCTCTCCTCCTCCACACATATACCAGCCATTGTACCTCTATAGTTAATTGGGCCTCCCTCTTCCCCCACCACACACTGATAGTCGAGCACTGCAAGTAGGTATCCATGCCACAGAGACAAACTGCACATGTCCCATCTCACGTTCCAGTAGGCCATCCACTCTATATCTTTGACGTGGGCACACACAAATTCGATGGCACTCTTTATCGATCGCGTGCGCACACACACACACATCATCCCTCTCTTCAATTCTATGGACACCTCAAGCCGATGATACCTCCACTCTCTTCTCGTGGATCGCCCCCTCTATATATATGTTATATCCATGACTCTATTTCACACACATTGCATATGTTAAATTTTTTGATTGACCCCCCACAAAAAAAACTCTCAAGAACCCACACACTATATCTCTCTAGGTTTGTATCTCTCTCACACAACCCCACGTAGGTGGTGTACATATACAAGAAGAGAATAGGTGCACCGTGCATGTACTCACGCTTCGTGCCCAGCCACACCCGCGCGGGTACACGGTGGAGCTCATTTCTTTACGAAATGGCAGCCCACGTGCTAATTTGAACGCCTGTAGCGGTTGTTTACCTAGGGAGGTCGTGTACCACGCGTGCACGAAACAAAGTTCGACTTGATGCGTTGCTGCGTTATTTTTAAATAAAGTTATAGCGCTCAATGGCACGTACACAGAATATAAAATGATTTTTATGGAGGAAAAGGTAGTCCGCTCTTCAGAGTATCTCACACAAGGCTCCGGTGGCCTCTCTCTCTCTCTCTAAACGTTGGTCACTGATCTGGCCGCATCTCGTCCGCCGGGGGAAAGGGAGTGCGGTGGCCTCTCTCTCTGATCCGGCCGCATCCCGTCCGCCGGGGGGAAGGGAGTGCGGTGGCCTCTCTCTCTCTCTCACCGTTGGTCACTGATCCGGCCACATCCCGTCCGCCAGGGGAAAGGGAGGAAGTGCATCGTTTCTCCGTTCGATGGCGTCGAGGCAGCACGTCCCGATCTGTGGTACACGCCGTTCTCTCTGACTAAGCTCCGGCGCGGCAGGGCCTACGCCACCTGCTCGTAGATTCCGCCCACTGCTGCTCACCTAGTTACATCCCGACAACCTCCAGGTATCCCCTCTGGCCTTGCTCCACTGCCCGTTTTCCCACGTCGCTGCATGTGGATCTTCCATAGTTCTTTGCCCAAAACGTAGCTCATCCGGCGTACTTTCCATATTGCATTCTCGTCCTCACACCATTTTAGACAAACACAACCGTGTTGTTATCTTCCCTTAGGACAAGGAATATGCTTCTTTTTTTGTCGTCGCATGTGTCATCAACTGTTATTGCCCAGTAATTGTTTCCTTTCTACCTCTTTTTTGCAAACAGGGCTATCCATTTCACCTCGTTGCTATTGTGACCTTTTGGTGAACTGCACAAATCACTTTTTTCTTAAGAGTGTTTTGTGCAGTTGTACTAAAATGTCACACGGGCAACGTCTCTACATTTTAGTGCGACTGCACAAAGGGAGATTGGTTTTGCTCTATCCTCCTCATCCAACTCCGAGCCTAATCTTCTCCAACTAGTTAGTCTTAAGAGAGACTGCAAAGGTGACCGGCTTCTATTTGTGTGTTTATTGTTTCATCAGCAGTCCTCTATTATCGTAATCACACTTGATATCTTTGGAACAGGGACGCTCAGCTCTATTTTAGTGGAACTGCACAAAATGATCGGAATGTTGCATGCTCCAGACAGCTACTTTTTTCCCAACATGCCTTGTTGATTTAGACAGAGCTGGGGGACGTTGCTGCCAATGAAAGCATGGATCAATTTTAATTTAACACCTTCTCACAACTTTGTCTTCAGTTGTGATGTAATTATTAGCTTTGATCTGCTAATAATTGACATGCATTATCAAGGAAGTTAGTTTTTTATTGTTTCCGAAAGAGCATTGATGGCAAGACACGCGAAACAATAGCTGAAAGCTCACACCATTGTACAACTTCATGTCGCTGGAAAATTATTTGTATAGTACGTCAATTATGTAAACAAATGATGGAAGCTTGATAGCATTGCTAGAAGCCTCTTCATCATCCGGGTCCATGTGCCATGCACAAAATTATACTCCTTCGTTCCTAAATATTTATCTTTTTACAAATTTCAAACAGGCATATTTTAGAGTGTAGATTCACTCATTTTGCTTCGTATGTGTACTCCCTCCGTTCCTAAATATTCTATTCGTCTTAACAGAGATTTCAACAAGTGACTACATACGGAGCAAAATGAGTGAATCTACACTCTAAAATATGTCTATATACATCTGTATGTGCTAGTCCATTTGAAATCTCTAAAAAGACAAATATTTGAGTAGTCACTCGTTGAAATCTCTAGAAATACAAATACTCCAGAGTATATTTAAGAACCGAGGGGGTAGTGCACAACTACATGGGAGACTCAGCCCGGTCGTTGTGCCGCATTAATAGTGAGTAATGAGCAGTCAAATCATAAGCCCCACCTTTCCCACTGTAAGTTGCTCTGAAGAAGCAACCATCAATACGCTCTTCTTTGAATTCGCTCATACTACTCCATCCGTCACTGTTTATACAGCGCTTCAGAAAAAAGAAAAAAAACTGTGGGACCAAGGCGACTAGCGATCGGCCTGAAAAATAGCATTGGTAGTTATAGCACGGCGTCTATTACTAGAGGGAATAATGCGTACACACATGCATGCAGTGCTTCCACCCCGGGTACACACATGCATGCACTCCATAGTAGTACAGTACATGGAGAGAAAATTGTGGACTTGATTGCGGTTACCACGCCCTAATTAATTGAGCATTAAACCAAACGCGTCTAAAGTCTCTCTGGTGGTGGAAATGCATTGAGAGAAATGCATCATAATGAAGCGCGCCCTGTAAACTGTGACGGAGGGTGGAGTAGTTTGAAGGTGCAAAACCAAGTACGCGTACTAGTACTGCGCTTGGCTCTTTGCCCCTTCGTGAAGTCGAACAATGATGGTACTTCGCATGTTGGGTACTACAGTGTATGCCTCTGACAATCTGACACCGAATGGACTGATGCATGTCCACTGAGGGTAGGTTGCATTAGTCAAAAGGCGTGAGCGAGCTTCACCTTGTCCTGCAAGCTTCTCCTCGTTCTGCGAGTTGACGGGACACACCAAAAAGTAGTGCTAGTCCATACTCCCTCCTTTCTGGTTAATATGGCTTAATCTTTTTTGCGGGTAAATGAGAGAGCTTTATTCATATATAAGCATTCTTAGGACGATCAGCCAAGACACTGGTCACTAGGAAGTGAGGTACCCCGCAAAAAAAGAAGTAGGAAGCGAGGTGTTTCATCAAGCCAGCTCTCGGCCACATTCAAAGTGCATCAAGCACGGTTCGCACGAAGATGCGCCGCAAGGTTTGCTGACCTGTTTACATGCTGAATAACAAAAAAAGAGGAAATATTACTGAGCGCTACTATTTGTAACAGGATATGAGCCAGAATTAAGCGAGAAATATGGCTTAATTTCAAACGAGATAAATACACTGTCTGTCACTATATATTTGTAAAAATACGGCCAGTGGACTTCATAATACGCTCATTGCGCTCAATATATATATTTTCTGGTGTTCATACGGTCACTAGCTCACCCTGATTGAGTATGTGTGTGCATGCACGTGTAGGTTGAGCACTTGAGCGTGACCGTGTGTGTTCCGTCATGTGCTCGGACATGCATGCATTAGGGCATCGCACGTGTTTTTGCGTCCATGTGTACGTGTGACTGTTGCATACACATAGGGGGAGTACGTGTAGGGGCCACTAAGGAGCAGTCATATCACACAATAAATTAGTCGGAAGAAGCAACCATCATTTCACTCTTGAATGACACGTACGCAATATAAAATGGTTGATATGGAGAGAAAATGAAAACCACTATATATATACACTAGCAGGAGCCTAAGCTACAAGCTTGGTTGCTTAGGTTGCTCTCTTCACAAGCATAGAACGACGGTCCTGATCCCGCAGCTGGGGGAAGGGAACAATGTTCTGCGTAGACGCGGTCGACATCGGTGAGGGAGAAAACCCACAGTCGGTGCGTCCCAATCGAGGGTCACCGCGGTATGGGCCGATGCCGCGTCCCAACTGCCCTTCTAGCTACAGCCCGACGTCCCAGGTAGTCCATCTTCCTTTTGGAGCCGACTTGCTCCACTGCCGTAGCTCCATCTCCATGTCGATCTTTCTCTACTTCTACCGGCTTCTACTTGTGATGAGTTTATGTCTCATGAACTAGTGCCAGTACTATTATTCTAATCACACTTCTTCAATATCTTTGCCATCAGGGATGCTCAGGTCGATTTTAGTGGAACTGCACAAAAGCATCGTATGATCCGAGGGTGCCAGCCATCTTTCCTTTGACAGGTTCTACCTGGCCAGGAAATTAAATCCTGTTTAGGGTTTAGGGTTTAAGTCGTAGTGACCCCATCAGTAGTTTTTCTATCGTACACGCTCTCACAACTTTTTTCTTTAGTTGTGAAGTAAATATTGGCTATGATCTGTGAATCACTGAGATGCATCAGCATGCGTGTTAGTTTTCCTTTGTTTTTGATGGAATGTTGTAACGGGGCAACCTTGGAATTGGAATGAAAATGGAGTGGAAAAGTTTCCGTTTTTCCGGAGAAAAATGGAAACAGAGAGAAACCAACATTTCATTTTGTTGGATCACGCCATCAAGCAAAAACCAACATTTAAATCACGTCTGTCGTGTTCGTGTCTCACCCTCCTCCATGGCTCGACCCCACACGGTCGCTCGGCATGCCACTCACCGCAAACCGAGTAGTATACCATAACTTTCCCGCCTGCTTGTCGATGGATCGCGCCATGGAGCACTAGCACTACTGGAAGAGATTGACCAGTTGGGAGAGGACAGCTAGCTGTAGCACGGACTCCCAAGAACTTTTTACATGCATGTTGTAGCTGGCTATTGCGACCTTTGAACGCGGAGCAGCCGCGTGCACCCGGAAGCGGCGCGGGCGATGCTCCCTCGGCCAGCGCGCCGCTTCAATGGCGGCGCCAGTGAGAGGCCGCGTCCGCTCTGGCCGGGCATGAATGCGTCACTGACCGTTTCGGGCGGGAAGCACACGCGGGTGATGAAGAGGGTTCGGGTTGGTCAGGACCGGCCGTGGCAGCGATCCGGACGTGCGCAAACAAGAGATGTTGTACGTTAATATTGCTGCGTATATAATTAACAACGTAAATAATGTGCCAGTTGGACAAATATGATTGGAGATGGAGATGGAAATGGAATTTTACGTAAACACAGATATGCATGTCTATGTCTATGTGTGTGTGTGCGACGACTCTCGCGACCTGGAAGCGGGGGCATGTTTTTAATCGAGTTTTCTTTCTTGGTACGTTAGAAAATCAGTTTGTCTAATTCACATCTAGATGTTATTTAAGGATATCACATCTAAGCTCCCACAAGTATATAATGTAGCAACAAGAAACAAAGAAAACTAGGAAAAGACCACAAACAGAGTGGACATCAACTTATATGTGACATAACTATGTCACATCTAGATGTGTCCTAGACAGACCCTTAAAAAATTGTCCGCCTATTTTCGTTTCTTTTTTCCGGGAACGCGTGTATTCTATTTAAAACCACTGCTATGGAGAGATTTTTTTACTCCATTATAGCCTCTTGTTTGATAGAGTTTCTCGCATCTCGCTCTCTCACCCTCTCCATATCAAAACAAGATGACAGTGTCCACTCTATCTCTCTCCTCACCGGTGGTCACAGATCCAGCCGAATCCCGTCCGCTGCGGGAGGTGAGGAGGTGCAGCGTTGACTTTGTCGCCGTCGGCGATGGAGGAAGCCGATGTGCACCGTCCTCTCGGAGCCGGCGCTGGCGCGGACGAAGATCCTCTGCGCCCTTGTTCGCTGCCGTCGTGTGGGCAGATCCTGCCCGCCCGCCTAAACGACATCTTGCCCACCTGAGCTATAACTTCTTGTACTGGTCCAGCTCCCCAGGTCACCGCGTGCGGGTTTTCTTCTATGCAACTACTCCCCAGCTCCCCATGCATAGTAGCTAGGGCTCGTCGGCTGGTCCAACATCACCTACTAGAACTACTATTATAGAGGAAATGCCACTCAAAAAGTTGTCTTGATTTATGCCTCGGTGGAGGTATACATGTTGTTTCGACAAAAAGTACATGGTGGTTGTGCGGTCATTGTCCATATGGTGGTAGTACTATCACTGGTTAAATGAAGAAATGCTTTTTTTCTCGAGTATCCTGTTTTAGTTCCCATCAAGATAATTATGATGCTTCTGTTTGTTGGTGTACTTTTCATTAATTCTTATTGACAATTGAGATGTCGTTGCTAACCCTTTTTTATATTTTTGGAAACAGCGATGCATGTCTCCATACCCGGGCATGTCTTCCTCAATTTTAGTGGAACTGCACAAAATTGGATGGCCATTGTTGTTCCGCCTCACTGTCCTCTGCCATGTGGTTCTTCCTTCCTCAAGCTTGATTACTGAGAAGAAACAGACCACAGTGAGGATTTGTCAAACTTCTTAGGTGCCTCACCCAAACTTGATGCCAAATGGATGATGCATCACCACGATGACCTATAGATGCTCATGGTTGCGCCTCATGGTTGCGTCGGCTGGTGAAGCTGATCGATTTTTGACAAAAAACAAGCTGTCTTCCATCAGTGCTCTTTGCTTGTTACGCACAAAGATTATATCCTTCGTCAGTTCACCTTGGTTGCGTTGGAGACACAGTCGTCTTTCACGTTGGTGCAATTTTATCACACAATTGGCTATGAACCAAATGTTTCCTCGAAGAAGGATCGACGTTGGTACTAAGAGCATAAATTTTGTATTGATTTATAAGCCTTCTCACAACTTTGTCTCCAGCTCCCCTGTAATTGTATTTGTCCATGTTGGTGGGAACGACACCTATGGGATCACAAGAATCCCTACTACAGTTAGCGGGGCGCGGGGTCGTGAGAAGAGCGGATCAAACAGATAGCACACGGTTCGTTTATCCAGGTTCGGGCCGCGAGGATGCGTAAAACCCCACTCCTGCTTTGGTGGATTGTATATCTGTGTTCTTGGGCTAGCTATGGGGTGTGAGGAGGTCCCAAAAGCCGAATCCTTCTCCTGGTCGCCTCGGGCCTCCTTTTATAGAAAAAGGGGTCGCCACAGTGGCACACAGGAGGTGGAAAGGGTACAGTGATGCAAGATTATCCCTCGCATTACATGACAAGGCGCCTTTAATGCGTCTTGCTTAGGTGTCCTTGCTTTATCGGGGGCGGGGGTGAAGCCCGTCCTGTCTGTGGCCGCTCCTCCTCGTGTTGATACGCACCCTAGCCAGTGATGCCCGTGGTGCCATGTAGGTAGGCAGGTAGCTGAGGTGGCGCGGCGGTGGTGTATTCACGAAGATCTACATGCCACCACGCAGGTGCTTGCCCAGCTGGTTGGGTCGGCAGCTGTATGCGAACGGCGGTGGGGGCTTGTTTGGCGTGGGCGTGATGGTGGCCCTGCGGATGTCCTCGGCAAGGGCCTTGCCAGGGCCCCGGCAAGGGTCTTGCCGAGGCGCCTGATGTCATCCCCGGCAAGGTGCTTTCCGGGGGTCTTGTGGTCTTCCTCGGCTGGGATCCCGCTAAGGGTTGTCGTCTTCTATATCTGATTGTGAATGTCTTCACAAAGATTTTCATGCCACCACGGGGATGTCTCCCGAATCCTTGCCCCATGGGGGCAGTGGACTCAAGGGTAATTTGCTCCGTAGGCATGGGGCGAGTTGCCGCGGCAAGGGTCTTGCCGGGGTTGCTAAAACTGTCTCCCGGCAAGGACCTTGCCGGGGGAGTCCGCTTCGTCCCTTTTTCTCTTCGTGGTCTTGACCTTGGCGTCGTCCTAGTTCCCTTGAGCTTCGGTCTTACCCTGGCTCACCTCCCTTGCCTTGCTTGGTGTGGGGGCGCCCGTGGCTCAGACTGCCCGTGCACAGTTATAGGGGTACAAGAAGTGCACCCCCTTTTTTTACACCGACAGGAGCCTCGGGGCCTGGGCCACACATAAGCGCAACACGTTATTGGGCTAGGCCCAGAACGGTGCGCGGGCAGGCGGGACGGTTTTTACCGCGGTAAGATTTTTTGCTCGCTGCGCTTCCCATGACTCCCGCGCGTGGCGCAGCGTGGGGAGGTGCGTGTGATGTGGGCGGCATGCGTGGGGTTGGTTTCCGCACGCATGCGTCACATCGTAGTGAAGGGGCGGTTCGCGCTTTCCCCATAAACGGAGGGAGGCGTGGAGGCGCGGCCCATTTACTGAATGGGGCCGAGGCGCGGTCTTCAAGGCATCCACTCCCCACGATCACGGGGTGGTGAGAGGTCATCTCACCCGTCCCCTCGGTTCTGTACGTCCTCCACATGTCTCCCATGCGCTTGGGGTGGCAAACAGTGGAGGCGGGAAACCGGACCGTCGCTGGTTGGGGCAGCGGGTCGGTCCTGGCTCCCTGCGCCTTACATGTCCTGATTGGCCGAGCGGGGCGGCCGAGCCCCAACCCCGTTCCTTTATAAAGAGCGGGAGAGGCGGGGGGGGTGGCGCCCCGCATTCTTCCATCTTCTTCTTCCTTCAGCTTCTGCTCCTCTCTTCCATTCGTCATGGAGAGAGGAAATCCCGGTCCTTCAACGGTGGCGGCGAGGGTCGCCGCCCGACAACGCGCCCCTCCTCCTCATGCGCCTACGGTGGCAGAGCCGGCCGCAAGGGGAAGGGGGAGGGGGCGAGGCCGTGGGCGAGGCCGGGGCGCTCGAGGAAGAGAAGGACGGGGTGGCGCACCGGCCTCGCCCCCGCCAGCAGCTCCTCCTCCAATGGAGGGCCATGTTGGGGATGACCCTTGTGAGTTCTTCGTCAGGCTGCGTCGGCCGCCGTGCCGTCACCTTCGTCTCCCGACTCCATTTGCGCGGGAGATGGAGCTGGATCCGCCGGAGTCCTTGCGGCTGCACATGAGGGGCTGCGTGATCAGTGGCACGCGGGTCCGCGTCGACTTCCCTGCTCCTCACGTGATGTATCTTTGTCGAGGATGGAAGACGTTTGCTCATATCCACAGCTTGACGGAGGGGCTCACTCTCCATTTTAAACTGATGGAGGGTGGCCTTCTCTCCGTCAAGGTCTTCGGGCACTTTGGGACTCGTACAAGGTGCTGCGTGGAGAGCTCTTCCGATAGTGAAGATTCCTCCTCGAGCAAGAGTGACAAGGAGGACAACGGCAGCGACGACGAGGGCGGTAGGCGGCAGGATGACGGGTCCGACTAGGTGTCGGGTGCCGCTCCGTGTGGCACCGGCGACCCCATCATCCGTGTCGTCGGCTCCTTGAACTTCTCGGGGTCGTCTCCTTGGGCGGCTGGCGTTGGGAGGCTGCGGAAGAGGAAGAGGGCAGGCGGCAAGGCCGTCAAGTCAGAGTACGCGAGCACCGACGCCTTCGACGCGTACTGACGTCCTGCCGCCTCGTCTTCGAGCTCTGCTTCCGGCTCCGCCATCACCATCCAGCCTTTGGACGGCCACCAAGATGTTCTCTCGGTGTCTTCTGCCACCGTAGCTTGCCTAGGCGCTCCTTTTGCCCTTCTCGCCTCCTTGACCTGCCTCCTGAGGAGAGGGACAAGAAAGGGATTACGGGCACCTTATCTCTTTTTAGTTTGTAAGCCTTCGGGCCTTTGTTGAATTTAAAACTTGTAATCCTCTCATTCATGTTTTTCATTCCCTATGGACTGTACCTGAGTGGAATGTTTTTAATGAAAAGGGATGTTTGCCGGGTCATTTGTTTGTGGGTGAAACCCACGACAAGGAATAAATCCTTGATACCTTTAAGATAAACATTTTCTTGCCCGGCAACAGGCCTCGCCATATCCCCACTTTGCTTGATCTTCCTCATGCCTTTGGCGGAGGCCGGGATGAAGTGGGTTTAGGCTCCTCGTTCTATCCTTTTGTTGCCGCGACTACGACCAAAACTCGGTCCCAGGAACGGGCCCTAGGGCCTAGAGTTACGGGAGCACGGTAGTTTGAGGATAAAATGAGGTTTCACATACCTCAGTCCGTAAGGAAATGCATGATAAGGGATGAAAAACTTATCTGAATCTGCAGCCCCCGGCAACCCTGGTTTTCCGTGGGTGAATCTTTGCTCTTGCAGCCCCCGGCAATACTGGCTTGCCGGGGCCTAGATGCCTGTCTGTTCCTTTTTTTCTCTCCAAGTGGTTTGGCAAGGATATCTACGTGTCCTGCGAACCAAAGAAGACAAAAGAAAGACAAAGATATGCAAACTCGACCTCTAAGCTAGGGGTTAGCCGCCGCTAAGCACTATCAACCCTAACCAAGGACGAGACTCAACCTAGCATGCATGCTATAACTTAGGGCGCCAGCGCTTCATTTATTTATGCTCAGGGTCTGCGCCTGGCTTTGTACAAAGGGTTACATGCGTCATCGGCAAGGCTTGTACAAAAGGTGGCTTGCCGGGGGGCCCGACAAGCCGCGCCTTACGGGTAAAACTTGCGAAGATGCTCAATGTTCCAGGAATTGCTCACTGGAACGGTATCTTCGGTCTCCAGGCGGACTGCGCCAGGCCTGGTGACTCGTATTACCCGATAAGGGCCTTCCCACTTTGGCGTCAACTTGTTGGTATTCTTGGCCGATTGAACGCGCCGAAGAACAAGGTCGCCTTCCTCAATGCTTCGGGCACGGACCTTGCGGCTATGGTAGCGGCGCAAGGCTTGCTGGTAGCGTGCTGCTCTCACAGCCGCCCGAAGACGATCTTCCTCAAGGAGCGTTGCGTCATCTTGCCGCAGTTGCTCTTGCTCAAGCTCATCATAAGCGAGCACTCGAGGTGACCCGTATATGAGTTCAGTGGGGAGAACTGCTTCTGCCCCGTATACCAGGGCAAAGGGTGTCTGGCCGGTGGCTCGATTTGGCGTCGTTCTGATCGACCAAAGAACTATCGGCAACTCATCAATCCAGCACCTTCCACTCTTGCGCAGCCTGTCAAAGGTCTTTGTCCTTAAGCCTCGCAGTACTTCAGCGTTTGCTCTCTCAGCTTGACCATTGCTTCGTGGGTGAGCAACGGAAGCGAAACAGACTTTGCTGCCACGGTCTTGGGTATATTGCATGAAGGTGCGGATTGTGAACTGTGTGCCGTTGTCGGTGATGACCCTGTTGGGTACACCAAAATGGCACACTAGTCCCTTGAAGAATTTGACGACTGACTGAGCTGTGACCTTCCTCACTGCCTCCACCTCTGGCCACTTTGTGAACTTGTCGATTGTGACGTACAAGTACTCAAAGCCCCCGACAGCGCGGGGGAAAGGGACCAGTATGTCGAGCCCCCAGACCGAGAAGGGCCAGGAGAGAGGAATGGTTTGAAGGGCTTGAGCTGGCTGATGAAGTTTCTTTGAATGGAACTGACACGCTTCACACCTGGTGACTAGTGTCATCGCATCCTGGAGGGCAGTGGGCCAGAAGAAGCCTTGCCGAAATGCCTTGCCGGCAAGGGATCTTGACCCTATGTGGCATCCACATATGCCTCCATGTATCTCTGCCAACAGCCCCAGTCCTTCCTCTCGAGGGATACACTTCAATTTCACGCCATTCGGTCTCTTTCTATACAGAACGTCATCGACGAACTGGTACATAGCAGATCGACGGGCTACTTTTTCCGCTTCTTCCTGCTCCTCAGGAAGTTCCCCAGTTTGGAGGAATCTGACGGTATGCTGTCCCCACGCTAGAGCCTGGGGCTCGACGGCGAGGACTAAAGGCATTTCCTCCGCTATAGGAGCGGCTATCTCGACGGTAAGAGCTTGATGCTCCGCCGGAGTTAGCTGTCCCATGGCGGGCTCAGTGTCTCCGGCAACATCCTTGCTGGCGGCTCTGGGGAGCTCGGCGGGAAAGTACATAGCGGGCCCTGATTTCCTCCTCTTGTTTTGTTCTTTTGATGGATCAATGGATGGCTGAGTTAGCTGAAGCACAAAGGTACTTGGTTCCATAGGTAGCTTGAGGGCAGCGCGCTTTGACAGGTAATCGGTGATGTCGTTCTCTGCTCGGGGAACGTGCTCCGCCTGTATACCATCAAAACACTCTTCCAGCTTTCTCACTTCATCGACGTAGGCCTTCATCAAAGGGCTCTGGTAATCTTTGTTGACTTGTTTGACGACAAGTTGCGAGTCGCCCCTGATAATGAGTTTCTTGATTCCGAGGTCTGCCGCGATCCTAAGACCAGCAAGCAGCCCCTCGTATTCAGCAGTATTGTTCGTTGATACCTCCCTGGGGAAGTGCATCTGGACCACGTACTTGAGGTGCTCTCCGGTGGGCGCGACAAGTAGTACGCCAGCCCCGGCGCCCTGTAAGGAGAAAGCTCCATCAAAGTACATGATCCAGTCGCAGCTTGCCTCCTTGCCGGGGAGAGCAGTCTCCTGGGCTTCTTCATAAGGCGTCGCGGTCCATTCTGCAACGAACTCCGCCAGGACTCGGCTTTGAATCGTCGAGGTACTTTCAAACTTGAGGCCAAAGCTGGACAGCTCCAGTGCCCACTCTACAATTCTTCCCGTTGCATCTGGATTGTGCAATACCCGTTGCAGAGGGAGGCGAGTGACGACAGTGATCTTGTGTGCCTGGAAGTAGTGACGCAGCTTCCTCGAGGCCATAAGAAGGCCGAAGAGCAATTTCTGCACACCGGAGTACCTTGATCTAGCCCCCTGCAAGAGGGAGCTAACAAAGTAGACCTGGTGCTGCATCATTTTCTTCCTTGGCGGCACTCCAACTAGCTGTGTCGTCTCTGCACCAACGGCATCAGGCTCTATCGCTGCTATCACCTCGTCATCAATCTCTCTCTGCACCACTAACGCAGCGCTGACCACCTGGTTCATTGCCGCCAGGTATAGTAGCAACGGTTCTTGTGGCATGGAGGAGAGATACCTCTTCAAATCTTCCAATGCTGCTTCGGCTTCTGGCGTCCATTCCATCGGGCCCGCCTTTTTCAAAATCTTGAAAAAGGGAAGGGCGCGCTCGGCGGACTTGGAAATGAACCTGCTCATGGCGGCAACGCAACCAGCAAGCCGACGTACATCCTTGACCCGCTTGGGCGCTTCAATCTGTTCTATAGCTTTGATCTTGTCCGGATTGGCCTCTATCCCATGCCGTGACACAAAGAACCCGAGAAGCTTGCCGGACGGGACGCCGAAGACACACTTCTCAGGGTTCAGCTTGAGATTGATCTTGCGTAGGTTTGCAAATGTTTCTTGTAAATCCGGTATAAGGGTTGCCCTGTTCTTGGTTTTGACCACTATATCATCCATATAAGCTTCCATATTTCTATGGAGCTGGGGTTCAAAACCAATCTGGACCACCCTTGCAAACGTTGAACCAGCACTCTTCAACCTGAAAGGCATCCGTATGAAATAATACGTACCACATGGGGTGATGAATGCCGTTTTCTCTTCGTCTTCTCTTGTCATGAAGATCTGGTGGTAGCCGGAGTAGGCATCGAGGAATGACAACAGATCACACCCAACCGTGGAGTCAACAATCTGGTCGATGCGCGGCAACGGGAAGGGGTCTTTGGGACAAGCCTTATTGATATCTGTGTAATCAATACACAGCCTCCACTTCCCATTTGCCTTGCGCACTACCACTGGATTGGCCAACCACGTTGGATGGAGCACTCCTCTTACAAAACCCACTGCTTCCAGTTTCCGGATCTCCTCTGTGATGAACTCTTGTCGTTCCAAGGCTTGCTTTCTGACCTTCTGCTTGACGGGCCGCGCATGAGGATAGACAGCAAGGTGGTGCTCAATCACCTCCCTGGGAACGCCGGGGATGTCGGATGATTGCCATGCAAACACATCGACATTTGCCCGCAGGAAGGTGACGAGCGCGTCTTCCTATTTGTCGTCAAGGGTGGAGCTTATGGTGAAAGCCCCTCCTGTGCCGTCCTCCTTGACAGAAACCTTCTTGGTTCCCGGTGGTGTGGCCCTGGACTTCTTGTTTCTGCTGGTGGAGCTCTCTGGCACGTCCTCGGCGGGAGCACTACACTCCGAAGAGGTGCGCTTGCCGGAGTGGGTGTATGAGGTCTCACCGTTCTTCTTCTTCTTCTTCCCTCCCGGGGCTCCAGTGGCAGGAGCAAGTGCCCTAATGGCGGCAGCTGCTGCAACTGTTTGTTGGTAGAGTTGGTCAGCGCAAATCAGTGCATCTTTCTTATCGGAGGGGATGGTGATAATCATCACAGGTCCTGGCATCTTCAGGGTGTTTTAGGCGTAGTGTGACGCCGCCATGAACTTGGCCAGCGCTGGGCGGCCAAGGATCCCGTTGTAGGGCAAGGGAATCTTGGCAACATCGAACACGATCCTTTTTGTCCTGTAGTTCAGATCACTTCCAAAAGTCACGGGCAGCGTGACCTTCCCCTTTGGTTGACTTCTTCCCAGGTTGACCCCCTGAAACGTGCCCATCTCTTCGAGGTCTCCGTTAGGAATCTGCAGCTTCTCGATCACGGTAGGCGAGATTAAGTTCAGACCGGCCCCGCCATCGACTAGCATCTTTGTCACCTTGAGGTTGTGTATTGTTGGTGAAACTAACAATTGCAAGCACCCGACCGCAGTAGTGCGATCAGGGTGATCCTTAGTGTCAAAAATGATAGGCGTGCTGGACCACTTCAGCGGCTTTTGGGCACCAAACGACGGCTCCGCCGCTGTAATCTCACGCACCCACTGTTTAAGCTGGCGGTGAGAAGTATGCAGCGAGGCGCCGCCATCAACTCACATGGCCTCCGTAGCTTTCTGAAACTCTTGGTCGCCGAACTCGTCGTCCTCTTCGTGATCGTCGTCTTCTGGCTTTCTGTCATGGCCCCGGGCGGGCCTCTCCTGCTGTTTATCCTTGCCGCGGCGGCCTGCTTGGCCGTCATGCTTCTTGCCGGACCCCTCAGCACCGTCCTGGCCCTTCTCCTTGTCCCGCCTCTCATATTCAGCCCTCTGCCTCTCAGCAAGCAGCTCAACCTGTCGGCAGTTCTGGAGATCATGGCCTTTGGTGCGATGGATCTTGCAGTATTGCTTGTCGGAGTTTCCTGGCGTCTCGGCAGCCGCCAAGGCCCGGTAGGCGACACATCCGGCAATTTCCTTGCCGGGGTCATCTGCCTTGGTTTTCTTGGCAGAGCCGGCGCCATCAGATCCCTCGACGGCAAGCACGGCCTTACCTTTGTGCTTCCTGTTGCGGCGCCGGCCTTTCTTTGCCGGGGTGGTAGTATCCTCATCCGAAGAGTCGGTTTCCACGCCGGCATCTTCGTCGGGGTACTTCCTTCCCTCTTCAGCCCGGGAACATCTGTCAGCAAGAACATAGAGCTCTGCCACGTCTTTCACCTTGTTCATTGCCAGCTCTTCGCGCATCTTGCGCTTACGCACGTTCAGAGGAAACATGTTGATGATGGCGGCAGGGTGAACATCATGGATATTGTACTGTACCCGGCTGAACCTCTGTATATACTTGCGCAGACTCTCGCCTCCCTTCTGGGGAATGACATGCAGGTTGCTTGCTTGGCCATGGGCTTGGTGACCTCCAGTAAAGGCGCCAACAAACTCATGGCACAAATCCGACCAGGAGGAAATTGAGTCTACCGGCAAGTGCATCAACCACGACATGGCGTTGGGTTTAAGAGCCAATGGAAAGTAATTCGCAAGCACCTTATCATCGTGGGCTCCGGCAGCTTGCATCGCGATGGTGTAGATGCTGAGGAACTCAGACGGGTGGGTCTTGCCATTGTACTTCTCGCCAAAGTCAGGTTTGAAGGTGCGGTGAGTGGGCCACTGGAACCGCCGCAGCTCATGGGTAAAAGCCGGACAGCCTACCCCATAAGGTAGGCCTCCAAGGCTCTCCGGAGCCGGGTGGTTCCCAGCAGGCCCTGCTCGCCTGTCTGACTGGTGGCGCACTCCGCGCCGGCGCTCGATAGTGGTTTGAGCGTCTTCATGGGCTCGTTCCCGAAGAACTTGGCGCTGGTCACAGTGGGTCCGTGGGTCGAACGATGCTATGGAGATGTCGTCGCCCGTGACGTCGCGACGAGCTGGCGTCCGCGGTATCGGAGGAGGAGGAGGCGAATGCACCGTGGTCGCAGCGCCGCCGGCTTTTCCGCCACTGGTGCGTGGGACTCCATCGGAGTGTCGACCCGGGGGCTCCACCAGACTTGGTTCGTCTTTGTTGGCCACCGCAACAAGGCTTCGGATAGTGGCCCTCCATTCGTTGAGTTTCCCTGTAGTGGGAGGAAATTCGAGAAGCAACTACGCGCGCGCCAGGGCCTCTGCTGGCGTCGGCGACAGCGGAACCTGCATGGATCGCGACGCGCTTCGACTTCTGACCATGTCAAAAGGAGCTCTATCACGATCCCGCGGTCGCATGTTGTTTTCATCAGCGCTTCGGCGAGCGGGCAGGTCTTCTACGTCCCGGGAGTGGTGCTCGGGGCCCTTCCCGTGGCGACGACCGGGATCTTCGGCATGATGATGCTGTTCGTCGCGTGCTGCCTGGGAGGAGTGTGCTGTTGGCGCCGGCGTGGGAGTCTTGGAGGCCCTTACGTCGCCTCCGGGTGATGCCGCAGCGATCTTGGAAGGCCCCGCGCCACCCGCGGAGGGTCTGGCTCCGTCTTTGGATTTGGCAGTGTGTGGCCCGTTACCAGGCGCACAAACATCGCCGCCTCCCAAACTCCGGCTGCTGGGACGGTCTGGTGTTCGCGAGCGGCGCCCCGGGTCCTTTCTGCAACCGGTCCGCTGCTCGCCCGCGTCGGGACGGGCCGTCCGGCTCCCGACTGGCCAATCGCCACCGTTGTCTTCTTCTTGGGCGCCATGATGATGAAGAAGCGTCGAACTAACTAATAAAGCCGATCCTCACAACTGCGCCCCCTACCTAGCGCGCCAAAGATGTCGGTGGGAACGACATATATGGGATCACAAGATTCCCTACTACGGTTAGCGGGGCGCAGGGTTGTGAGAAGAGCGGATCAAACAAATAGCACACGGTTCGTTTATCTAGGTTCGGGCCGCGAGGATGCGTAAAACCCTACTCCTGCTTTGGTGGATTGTATATCTGTGTTCTTGGGCTAGCTATGGGGCATGAGGAGTTCCCAATAGCCGAATCCTTCTCCTGGTCGCATCGGGCCTCCTTTTATAGAAAAAGGGGTCACCACAGTGGCACACAGGAGGTGGAAAGGGTACAGTGATGCGAGGTTATCCCTCGCATTACATGACAAGGCGCCTTTAATGCATCTTGCTTAGGTGTCCTTGCTTTATCGGGGGCGGGGGTGAAGCCCGTCCTGTCCGTCGCTGCTCCTCCTCGTTTCGACACGCGCCCTGGCCAGTGATGCCCGTGGTGCCATGCAGGCAAGCAGGTAGCTGAGGTGGCGCGGCGGTGGTGTCTTCACGAAGATCTACATGCCGCCACGCAGGTGCCTACCCAGTTGGTTGGGTCGGCAGCTGTATGCGAACGGCGGTGGGGGCTTGTTTGGCATAGGCCTGATGGTGGCCCTGCGGATGTCCTCGGCAAGGGTCTTGCCAAGGCGCCTGCTGTCATCCCCGGCAAGGCGCTTGCCGGGGGTCTTGTGGTCTTCCTCGGCTGGGATCCCGCCAAGGGTCGTCGTCTTCTATATCTGATTGTGAATGTCTTCACAAAGATTTGCATGCCACCACGGGGATGTCTCCCGAATCCTTGCCCCATGGGGGCAGTGGACTCAAGGTTAATTTGCTCTGTAGGCGTGGGGCGAGTTGCCGCGGCAAGGGTCTTGCCGGGGTTGCTAAAACTGTTCCCGGCAAGGATCTTGCCGGGGGAGTCCGCTTCGTCCCTTTTGCTCTTCGTGGTCTTGACCTTGGCGTCGTCCTAGTTCCCTTGAGCTTCGGTCTTACCCTGGCTCACCTCCCTTGCCTTGCTTGGTGTGGTGGCGCCCATGGCTCAGACTGCCCGTGCACAGTTATAGGGGTACAAGAAGTGCACCCCCTTTTTGTACACCGACAGTCCAGCTATTAACTTTGATTTAAAAAATGGTGTGGACTAAAAAACCGGATGGACGTAGTAGCCCTCCATTTTTATTTACTCCGCATATTAGATTTGACTGAATTCAAACTTTGTAATACTCTCAAACCTTTCTGATAATTGAAATTAAATTTCTTTATTTGTACACACTCGCACACGTTTCCGATAATTTGGCGCATGTGTGGTTGTTCACTTAAGGGAGGGTAGTGTGCCACACGTGAAGGACAGGAAGTGCGACCAGGACACGTGGGCGTGGATCATTAGTTCATCGGAAGTAGTACTAGTTTTCTTCATTGTACATTAAATAAAGAGTTTCATTTCATACTTACACAATTTAAAACGATTGTTATGGAGAGAATAAGAAAACCACTCCACTATATTTTAGTCGTATACACGAGAGTACTATATGGATGCAGCTTCATTGACTTAGTGCACCTGCCTTTGGATTTACGACAGGTGGGCCAAAATGTGGGTGGCTCACCTGTCATACAGCCAAAAGCAGGTGCAGTGAAGGCACCAGAGCGCAGTCCGTACTACAGTAGTATATATATAAGCGGGAGCCTCAGCGCTTGTTCGCTAGGGTTTGCACTCTCCACACGCTCGCCGCACTACATATATGTTACACGCTGGAGGCTCAGCGTTCATTTGCTAGGGTTTGCTATATTCACAGTCTCTCACCCTCTCTTCACTAGATCTAAACAAAACTGCATTGGCCTCTTGTCTCTCTCTCCCCCCCTCACAGCGGGTGAAGGAGGCGTTTGTATCCTGTCGCACCGGGAAGGGAGGAGGTGCAGCGTTCACTCTATCGCCTTCGGCGAGGGAGGCAATTCACTGCCGGCTGCGCTGTTCTCTTTCACCCAGCGCCTGTGCGGGAGGGCCACCAACCCCTTCTTCCTCGCTGCCGTATGTAGTGTGGGCAGATCCGGCCTCCTGCTGCACGCCTTGCCACATCCCGACGACCCTAAGGTATACGTTTCTTTTAAACTGTCATTGCTCTAGCTGCATGTGGATCTTTTTTGATCTGTAGTCGAATCTAGGTCTTGGTTCAAAGAGGAAAGAAGGGTGTGGTGGGTTGGAGCAAGAATCTAGGACGTGGTTCAATGAGGAAAGGAGGGACGGAAAGTAGTATAGACTGGCTATCCAGCCGCTTTGTAGGTCGAAAAGGAAAAAGGGGGGCAACCCAGTACACACATCTGTAAGGAACCGATCTCTTTGTTGAAAAGGGAAAGAAACTGGGGGGTCGGGTAGTTTGTGCACGACTAGATTTGCTACCCTCACATAGGAAGAAGGTTCAAAGAGAACAAATATGGGACCAGCGCATATATGCTGCTTGGCTACATACTCTGCATCACCCATTTATACGTGTGGACGCACATGGTGCTGGCATGTCCCATGCAGCTATTTTGTTGTTGTTAATCTCAGAATTAACTACTGATCTGTTTTAAAAGAATTTCTCTGTTAATATGAATCAATGCAACCGTTTTAGAAATGCTACTGTCCTATACTTTGTTTTCCATTAAGATAAGGTAGATGCTTCTTTTTGTGGCCGCATGTTTCATCCTCCTTTATTGGCCAGTAATTGTTTTCTTTTTTCCCTCTTAAAACAGGGATATCTATTCAACTTGTTGCTATAGAAAACTTAAATGTCACACTGGCAACTTTGCTTGATTTCAGTGCAACTGCACAAAACTTGATTGGATTTCCTATTCGTGTTGGTAGATTCGTATTTTATGTTGGTCGTCTCATGAAAGGTCAGTACAGGCCTTCATCCATATGATTGTGGAGTGTGCTTTGAGATGCTGTGCTACTTGTATTGGTACTATTTTAAATAAATGATGAATTGAAGCTATTGTATTGCTGTCTTTTCCCATTAAGTAGTGAACAAAAATGGGACCAACCCAGACATGATGCTTGTTGCTTTGTTACAACAAATTCAGCATCACCCCCTTTATAAGCCAGTAACTACTGAATCTTATTTCAAAACTGCAACACCTGTTCGGGATTGGCGGGATTACCATTTTTGTGGCCGCATGTTTCATCCTCCTTTATTAGCCAGTAATTGATTCCTTTTTTGCCTCTGTTTATACAGGGATATCTATTCAACTTGTTGCTATTGCGACATTTTGCTTTGCTACGCGAAACACTTTGCTTGATTTCAGTGCAACTGCACAAAACGAGATTGGATTTCCTATTCGTGTTGGCAGATTCGTATTTTATCGTTGTCGGTCTCATGAAAGGTCAGTATAGGCCTTCATCCACATGATTGTGCAGTGTGCTTTGAGATGTTGTGCTACTTGTATTGGTACTATTTTAAATAAATGTTGAATTGAAGCTATTGTATTGCTGTCTTTTCCCATTAAGTAGTGAACAAAAATGGAACCAACCCAGACATGATGCTTGTTGCTTTGTTACAACAAACTCTGCATCACCCCCTTTATAAGTAGATGGAAGCACATATTGTTGTTGCGCCCACTCTACCCTGGAACTGTTTATGCTTTTCATTAATCTAATGCCACTGGTAAAATTAAGCAATGCCACTCTCAGAATTAATTAACTACTGAATCTTAGTTCAAAACTGCAGCACTTGTTAGGGATTGGCGGGATTACCATTTTTGTGGCCGCATGTTTCATCCTCCTTTATTGGCCAGTAATTGATTCCTTTTTTGCCTTTGTTAAAACAGGGATATCTTTTCAACTTGTTGCTATTGCGACATTTTGCTTCGCTTAATTTTGGTGGAACTGCACAAAATGAGACCAGATTTCCATATATGTGTTGAGATCTCTTTGAGATCTTCCTCACGAGTTGTTTCAAATCTTGGTCTTGAATGGTCAGTACCGACCTTCCTCCGAATTAACTACTAAATCTTAGTTCAAAACTGCAAACACTTGTTAGGGATCGGCAGGAGTACCATTTCTGTTAGGGATCGGCCGGAGTACATGTTTAAGAAATGTATTGTTCAGATAATGTCTCTGTTATTATATATCAGTTATAGACTTACAGTGTTTTACAAATGGTACTATCCTGCTTTGTAGTTCTTTCTACATGTTTAACCAAGGTATTGTTAAGATAATGTCTGTGTTAAAATGAATCAGTCGCATTATTTTAGGAATGATACTTTTCTGCTTTTTCGTTCTTTATACATCTTGAAACAAGGCATTGTTAAGATACTGTCTCAGTTAATATGAATGAATCACACTGATTGAGAATTGCTACTCTCCTGCTTTGTTTCCCATTAAGATAAGGTAGATCAGTAGATGTTTTTCTTCTGGAAGTACAAGTCATCAACCGTTATTTCTCAGTAATTGTTTCCCTTATACATTTTGTTGCTTACAGGGATATCAAAATTAAAGGTCGGTTTTATTCCGACTTCAATTTTAGTTCAACTGCACAAAAGGAGCCAATGTGTCCAAGGCAAACTGCTGCATTACTGGGTCCAGTTGGTCGTTCCACTTTGCAGAAAGAAGCAGTCATTGTTTGCGCTACATTACAGAAGGAATGACCGAGAAGCTTTACAGAGTATTAGGCCTTCCACTATGTAGGCCAAAAGAGGTGCCAATTTCACCTTTTCTTAGTTTGGCACCGAATCCCTCCATTGCTACAGCCGGTGCCATAAATATTAGACACCGGTGACATGACTAGTCTGCAGAGACCATTGGCAATTTAACAACACGTGGAGTGCCCTGGGCAAGAAGTGCCCAAACAAGTACAAGAAGCGACAGGACTCCATGATCATAGGCACTACATATTTTGAATGGGAAAAGCTTGTCAAAGTTTAATCATTGATGTTAGCAAGAAGCGACAGGACTCCACGATCATAGGCATTACATATTTTGAATGGGAAAAGCTTGTCAGAGTTTAATCATTGATGTTAGCAAGAAGACGTTAGTTTAATATATTGGAGTTGGAAAACCTTGTCAAAATTTGCTCATTCATGTTAGCCAGAAGACATGCATTTGATATTTTTGAGTGGGACGCCCTTGCTGTGAGGAGCGTCGAGTGTTTTTTCCTATTCCTGTGTTCAGTTTAGAAGTAAATAGTTACTCTGCTGAGATATTCCTGTGTTAAGAGTTTGTTCTGAATATTGTCTATGTAATGCCAGGCCTTGTGTTTGATTGCAAAGTTGAGCTTGGAATGTTGTGGCATGCGGCATCACAAGCTGTTCACCGTGCCTCCTGAGAATAATGCTTCGTATTGTTTTGCATGTCGATCTAATGCCAGTGATTTGCTTGTTAAGAAGATCATCCTCTTCTGTTGTTTTCGTGCTTAACAAGTTCATCGTCTGATGTTTCATTCATAGCCTATACGACAAGCCGGGTAGGTTAGACGTGAAACCATATGATCTTCCGACCAACTCATGATATTAGGCCGTGATTGGATCGTCGTTTTCCAACCAAAACCACTTGTAAAACTGACGCTGTTAAATTAAAGCAGATGGTCTCGGGCGAAGGCGCTTGGTTGGTCGATTTCGACTAGTAAAATATCGGAAGTACTTGACACACGATAAAAACACTGAACGACACTCGGACGATTGCTAATCCAGCCGTTAGCTGTTGTTTCAGCCTTGCCCATGGATGGCATGATACGCACGTCGTGCATGTATCATCTGGTAATGTCGTCCATATAGCAGTGCTCGTAAAATATACACTGGCCTCTCAAATTACACGCGTAACCCGCTGGTTTTATTAACAGACCTCGGGCCCTCGGTTTCATTACGCCTGTATTTTACGCATTGTGATCGATGACGAGTAAATTACACTTGTATGTTAATACAGGTTTGAAATAAACCAGAGCTCCCAAGCGCGGCCTTACCGTTTCATGCCGTCTCAGTTTCTCGAAGGTTCTCATAGGTGTCCGATGATCGTGATTTCCTGAATGAGTAGCGGGCGCTGTATCAGACCATCCGTAGGGCCCGCGAGGCCCTCTCCGTTGTCCTTCGAGTTGTTGCGCTCACCGTGGCGCCGAGCATTGTTAACATCGTCAACGAACATGAGGATTCAGGAGATGACTTTATTTTGACTGGATGACACTAGGGACCCACTAGGGCCATAGCCGTATGTACACAAGTGCCTCCTTATTATGTACAACTATACTTTTTTTGCTTTCCCTTGGTTTCCTGACATCACGGTCCCACACCATTGTCAACCTATGTAGTCAATATAAATGAGAGAATTGCACAAGGTGCGGCCGACAGCTGGGACCAATCAGCTGGAGCAGTATTTGTGTTTTTGAGGCGTGAGCACTGCAGAGTTTTTCTTGGCGATGATTTTGTTGTTGTTTAGAGGAGAGCAGGGTATTAACTGGGCGGGCTGTGGCCCGTCTAGCCCAATCCAGATATCCAGCCCAGATACTAATTTTTTCAAGATGAAACTGGCTAGCCCGGCTATACGTCTTTTTGAGGAATACCCAGGCAAGGTCAACTTGTTATTCTCCGCCCCGCTGGGCTGCAAATCTTTCCTAGGAGGGATGCATTAGGCTTAACAGGAAAATGGGCTTTAAAAATAATAAATGGGATGTAATTATAAAAACTGGGCAGTAACTATAAAAAAATGTGCCAAACACGAAATTAGTTTATAAAATATTATTTATGGATTTTGGAAATCTTAAATTTTCATTGTTGCGCGCGCAATGTTTCGTTGGATTTTTACGTAATACAAATTTATATTTAATCTGACTAGAAATTTCGGGATAAAAATATTTCGGAGCCCATCAAAATGTGAGAAATTTTATTGAATTTTGTCTTCAACGGTTGGTTGAAATTATTAATCATTGTCCTAGCTAGAAAATGGGCTGTACTTTTAACAAACTGTAAATGGGCTGTTGTAAATTCCATTAGAATTCCAAAATGGGCTGTACATTCTTACAAAACGCAAATGGGCTATAAGTTCTCTGCCACACACTTGTGGGCCTACTAAGTGACGTGTCCCCTAAAAAAATAAGTTGACGCGCATGCAAGGCTTTGCCAACTTATTATAGTCAACACACGGTTCAAGCAGCAGTGGCCATTGGATGTCTATCCAACGGATGTCGTGCTTCTTCTTCAATCTCGGATATTCTTAGCTTCGGCCGCCCAAAAAATGATTCCTCCCCCGGACATCTGGGCGCACCGTTTCGGAGGCTGACCTGTGGGCCTACTAAGTTGGAGCGTACCAAGGGCTTTGTCAACTTAGTCAATAATAAACGTTTCTAGCTTCAGTTACCGTACGATGTCCATCCAACGGTCGTAGTGCTTCTTCAACCTCTGGTCTTCTTGGTCCAGCCGCCCAAAGCAGCGCCGGTCGTGCCGCCTGCTCCTACCTTCCGTGGCCGGCTGTGCTGCCGCGGAGGCCTCACCGCCCCCATACTACTCCCACCGCTGGCCAGGCCATCCCTCCACTCACCCACACCCCCTGTTATTCTGCGGCGACGGCAGCCTCACACCACAGCCGAAGCAGAGAACCCTCGTACTCCTATCCGCGCGGGCTTCCACTGCTGCGTCTTCCCCGGCTCTGTGTCGTCCCCTTCCTAGGCCTCGTCGTCATCCAGACCACCGCCCTGGTGCTCTCGGCGCGGCAAGTCAACGTGGTCAACGACCGACTTCCATTGGAAGAATACTGTACGTGGAGAGGTTGACAGCTGGGTCCAGGCGGCCGCAAGGAAGTGCCTCCTTATTACGTGCAAAATAATTATTCCTCCACCTTACAGCAGGGACCCACCGGACGGGCCACCTTATTTTGCGAAAAAAACGTTTCCCCCCTAACTGCTCGGACCCAGCGGACGGGCTAGCGTATTTCGCGAAAAAATGTTCCCCCCACTGTCAGCTCGACCCACCGGAAGTGCCTCCTTATTACGCACAAAAAAATGAATACTCCCCCTGCTAGCTGGGACCCACCATGGTGGGAGGCTAACTTGTGGGCCTACTAAGTTGACTGGGACGGGGGCCTTTGTCAACTTTAGTCAATATGAACGATTCAAGCTCCAGTGACCGTACGATGTCCATCCAACGGCCGTAGTGCTTCTTCAACCTCTGGACTTCTTGCTCCAGCCACCCAAAGCAGCGCCGGTCATGCCGCATGCTCCTGCCTCCCGTGGCCGGCTGTGCTACCGCGGAGGCCTCACCGCCCCTGCTATTCCCACCGCTGTCCAGGTCCTGCGGCGACGGCAGCCTCACACCGCAGCCGAACCACTGAACCCTCGTACTCCTCTCCGCGCGGGCTTCCGCTGCCGCGTCTTCCCCGGCTCCCCGTCGTCCCCTTCCTAGGCCTCGCCGTCGTCCACCGCCCTGGTGCTCTCGGCACGGCGTGGTCAACGTGGTCAAGGAACGACTTCCATCGGACGTGGACTGTACGTGGAGAGGCTGACAACTGGGTCCACGGCCGCAGCAAGGAAGTGCCTCCTTATTACGTGCAAAATAATTATTCCTCCACCTGACAGCAGGGACCCACCGGACGGGCCATCGTATTTTGTGAAAAAAACATTCCCCCCCTGACTGCTGGGACCCACTAGCTACACCTTCGCACGCAAGGAAGTGCGTCCGGACAAAAAAAACAAAACGATTCGCCCCCCTGACTGCTAGGACCCACCAGCTACATCTTCACACGCAAGGAAGTGCCTGACAGTCGGGACCCACCTGGTCGAAGCGTATGTAGCGTTGTCATTCTGGTCGTGAACGTGTATGTACATATATACTGGTCGATGCAGAGGCGCGAACGTGTCGTAGTAGAGGCGCGCACGTAGCATGTACACGTACGTACATCGGTCAGGGTGCAAGAAAGAAAATACGGCCACGTATGTGTACATACGGGCGGGGTATCGAACGCCTACTCGCGCATACGTACGGCGAGGGCTCGTGTACATGGCTGGGTCGGAATGGAGAAAAGAACATCGTCGTCGTGTTCATCGGGAGGCAACGGAATGTGTCGTGTTCATCGGGAGGGCTTGGACGGAACTGGCGATGGAAACGAGGCTTGGCGTACCGCAGAACGGAGGAAACGACCTTGTGTTCGACCGACCACGTTCAAAATGGGATCATGTTCATCGGGAGGGGTGTGGCGTACTGCAAAACGGAGGAAACGAACCTCCTACGGTCGAAACGGGGTCCTGTTGATCGGGAGGGGTGTGGCGTACCGCAAAACGGAGGAAACGGACCTCCTACGGTCGAAATGGGGGTCCTGTTGATTGGGAGG
>NC_041387.1:122288373-122295894 GCF_002162155.2 Triticum dicoccoides
ATCCCATCGATCAGCTTCAGTTAGCAGCAGTAGCGAAGGAATCACTCGATCGGGTTCAGTTAACAGCCATCGATCGATCGCTCGGGTTCAGTAACACGTAGCCTGCAGTGCAAACGCTCGGGTTTAGTTAGAGCCCAACGCCTCGCTCGGGTTCAGTTAGAGCCAATGCCTCGCACACACGCGCGTACGTGTATGAGAGAAACGCGCATCGCTCGGCCCCCGACCTCCCACCGTAACCGGGAACTTCCCGAAATTTTCCTCCCCCTTGCTTCTACCATGGTTTTTTCCGTCATGGACGGCCCAAAGAATGTCATGCAGCTGCGTCTCCGGCCCGCCCAGGACGAAAAGCCCATTTTCTTTCATGATTTTTTGTCATAGAAGTAGGAGCCACCACATCTATGATGATACCAGGTTTTGTCACAATTATCGTCATAGAAGTGTCATATGGATGACAGAATTTTTTTTCGTTCGGCCCAAAATGTCACGGATGTGTCTTTTTTTTGTAGTGTGTATAACTGTTGCTCTCTGACTTCTCCCGTGGCTTCACTGCCTGCATCCATTTGTCTCATGTGAGACATGTCATGACTCTCTATGTGCCTGCGGTGTCACAGGTCTGTGCCTCTAGAGACTTCTCAACCGTGCTTCTCCAACTGAGTATTCTCACGGATACATCTGCCACCACACTTTTGTGCACCCAGAGGGTTTGTAGCCGTGGGTCGAGAACGTCAATTGCAAGGCCGTATTCATGCCTCACGAAGCAGGAACCCCGTGCCTGCAGAGGCTACATTTCCGTGCCTCCGTTGCGTGTATTCACGTGTTTCCGGTGACTCGCTGCCTGTGATTCTACGTGCCTGTGGTGATACCGAGCGAGCTCTCGAAATGTCCTACACCCGTGCCTGTGGAATCGACACATCTGTGCGTCTCGTGCCTGCATCCCCGTGCCTCACGTGAAATCCGCCTTGACTTTCGAGGGACAGACGGTGTGAATCTAGCTAGATGAGGCACAAATGAGTTTTGGCCTTCGGATCTAAGGTCTACGGTAGGCTCTTCGTTTGCTTCATTGGGTTCTTCCGTCAGTGATCTTTGTTCAAAGGAGGAATTGATGACCGATGTGGCGGCTGCTCGATGTGACTATTCAGTGTGTCAGTTACCATAAAATAAAGTTAGAGGCTCCTCAATTTCTCCACGACATCAAATATTTTGCACAGCCGTGACTTTAGGAAGTGCATGGTTCCACGAGCTGCAGAAGCACAACCGTCTATTCGTTGTTCCTAGTTCACATGTTAATGCGCATGGTAACTCAAACATCCCTCGCCAAGGTTAAATACTGTCCGGGTTTTTGAGGTCACCACGTCGCATTGTAGTCACAGAACATCAGGCAGTTCCCATCGTTCTCACCACTTCCCAACCTCGTCATAGAGTCTCAGGAATCTCCATTGGCACCTTGCTTCTCGCTGCCATGGACGACTTCTTGAACACTATAGAGTACCATCCGATAATTGCCGATGGTAACACCAAGCTCGACGCGTGGTACACAAACGAGCCTTACAAGGTGGAAGAGACCATTGCCCCATACAATAACTCAGATGTCTATTTTATGGGATGGTTATCCAGTGTGAGAGTTGTTGTGGGAGTATTGTGTTAGCGACGATTGTGTTTCTGTGTTCCAATTATTGTGGTGGTACTTTGATTGCGAAAGGCACGACCGTGAAGGTAGTGGATGCACTATCGTATGTCTGGCAGAGGAGTTATCCTTCCTTTTGGTACTAAATTCGGAGAGGCACTGCGTTATGTTAGTATGAGTCACTGTCATGGCTGTATGTTCTGTAATATTTCTAGTTAGTCTGCTAGTGAAGTCACATCTATCGAGTTAGTGGAGGCATGTCCTATGTTATGTTGAGTCAGAGTTCTGTCTGTCGTTCGCAAATGCTTCCTCTAACATGTTCGCTCAGAGAGGCACGTCTATGATGTTATTCAAGGCACAGTCATGCCTTTATTTCGAAATGTTTGCTCACACTGCTTTGCTGAGAGAGGCTCGTCGGTGAAACTTGTGAGGTCACATACCTTTTACAATTGAAGTCACGGTCGTTCTTCTGTTTTGGTATTTTTCAGTTTAGTCGTCTAGCCCAGAGGATGGATCTTCTTTTGTTAACTCGAGTCACGGTCGTGCTTCCATGACTCGTTGGCTTGGAGAGGGACCGGTGTTAAGCTATCGAGGGGACGGTCCTGTGTTAACTGGTGGCACACTCGTGTGTGTCAGCTTAGTTGTCTATGTAAGAGAGGCACGTTCTACGTGGATAAGAGGCACTGTTGTGCCTCTGTGACCCGCATTACTAGAGGTGAGTCATTTACCACCTTCGTCAGATGCTTACGAACAGATAGTGTTGTTCCTCTGTGTTCCAATTGTTTCTTTTATTATGTCTACTCAAAGTGAGTGGTGTTCTAGTGCAAGGAAGTGATGTCTTGAATATCATGTTTACAACTTTTGGAAAAATACGATTTTTATTTATAATGTTTGTTGTTCAGGATTTGAAGACTTGAACATTTGAATGCACAAATGTGTTTAATGGGATCCATAGCAGATATCTTGGACCGACACAAAAATAGCTGAAACACTATTGTGATTACATGAGTCGAGATGGCTGAAACAATGTTCGGATGGCTCCAGCTAAATTAAGGCACGTTTAAGCAGTAGTCATCTTCTTCCAACTCTTCTTTCTTTCGCGCCAGATATTGTGTTTGCCGAGGACGATGCTCAGTGCCTCAAATACATGGCCTATGTTGTAGTTGGATGTTATCATTTTGAAAGTTAGTTGTTCTCTCATCGGTTTCACATGGATCTGGAAACACATAACCGTGCAAACTTCTAAAATTTATTGTAAAACATAATGTACAGCTGGCTTGGATGAACGTATGTTGATGTCTTGTCAATGAGAGTGAACTTACATTATTGATAAAAAATGAATTATTCAAATTAATCAGTGGCATCAATTGCATGGTGTAAATAGCACTGTCATCCCTGAAAATTGAGAGCATTATGTTAGTGATTAGAAGGGGAACAGTAGATATGGGATATGTAGTGGTACAAAAAATGCGTGGTGTAAATGAGGTAGAGCTACAGTTAAAAGAAACTCACTCTCAGTCTGAGTTACATACACTCTGCACAGGTTTGACATGAAAGGAGGCCATGGTGCGAGGATGGTTGTTGTAAGCAGAATAGTAAGCTCTCTTGAAGTATTCGATGACAATGTCCGAGTGTTCCTTTATACCATTGCAATTGATATAAGGACATAGAATTTCGAAGCGACGCATTGCAAGATTCACAATGACGAGGTAGCTAAAATGTGGTTTCTTTCTCACAGGTATTAAGACCTAAAACAATTAAAAGGGAATAATATCATTGTAAAAAGAAAAATTGGTAGAATTGAAGACGAACACTGGGCAGATAGAGTGAGTAGGGTGAAATCACGATGTTACAGTTGTTGGGCAGCCTGTACCCAATAGTTTTTTCTACAATGTGTTCCTTGAGTAGTTCAGTGCTTGCTCCTAGAACTTGAAATTTATCCTGCAGAAAATTGAAGCTGTGTCACTCAGCGTTGTAGTAGTAGTAAATGTGGTTTGTTATTATTATTTATGAGAAGCAAGAACTTACAGAAGCGTCGATGTACATTATATGCTTGTGCACAAATTTTGGCGGTCCATGAAATTGTTCTTTCATCAGCAACATTGAGTAAGCGTCGACCACAAATGAGTTGATATATCCGTATACGTTCATTGACAAACCTAAAGTTCGATGATCGGCCCGACGTCGCTCGACGAAGAAATCCTCTTGCTGCCAAAAAAATAAATGCATTTTAAATCGTATGATTTTCTTATTTAACATTAGAGGTGATGAGTATTCAATTACAATAGTAGAAGAATTGAGCCGAAACACTTGAATATGATAGCTTCAGGCAGAATACATTACAGTAGTAAAAGAAGGGACCAAAACTTTACTGTAACAGGAACAACCAATTCATTACCTATCATTTTGACTGACGCTTGGCGTATTGTCGACGATTGTTTCATACACTTCTTTCTCCTCCATTGTAGAATCTCTTATTTCCAAAAGTTGTCAGTGATCTTGATGGTCATTCCCTTGGTCAGTGAATCGAGTCTGTTATAGCTGAGAATGATGTTGATGAGGCTGGAAGACATGACCACCGGAGTTCATTTGACCATTACTAAGTTGCAGATGAACCTCATTATAATTGTTGTTTCTTTGGACCATTAGGCCTTGTGGTTGGTGCTGCATGCGCAGTTCTAATGTTCTGAAAGTTGGATGACCGGTTGAGCTCGAAGGAATATCTGTTGGAAAATGCTGCAGAGGATGGCCGAAATACCGCATGCTGTTGAACTGTTGTTGCAAGGCACTGTAACTTTGCCCATGAGACTCGCCTCTGCGTGGTTGCTGATGGTTCTGCTCTTGAGGTTGGCGTTGTTGGCACCGTGGGGTGCTGTTATTCTGAGCATCATTGTGTTGGGGGTAGTGGGCATTAGGGACAGGGGTTTGTTGCTGGTACTGCTTGTGACTTTGGTTGTTCATTGCATAAGGTGAGTGTTGGCTGCTATTTGAACCGCCATTATTCTGAGAACCAGGATGTCGGTAGAAGTGGTTTTTGAGGCTAGGAGCTGGTTCGTGGTAGTGTTGGGACAAAGCAGTTGCTGGCAAACTTTGGGACAAGATAGTTTGAGTTAAACCTGTAGAGTATGACGTATCAAAATCCTGTGAGAGGTGTCTACCGCCTGACATTGATCCTGATCTGCTAGGCATAGGTGCTCTGGATAGTTAGAAAGGGAAGATCTCGCTGACGAGCTTGAATTCTTGGCCAAGTGCGAGACAGTATCAGGTTGGCATTGTTGGGATGCTACATTACTGCAGGATGCTGCTAACGCGACACTAAAATCAGAGACCCTTCGACGAAACTATGTGCGATGCCATAATCACAAACGGTGGTGTAAAATAACCGTCAAAAAAGGTGCAAAACGTTTGCGATGGAGGATGCATCAAACACGGTTCAGATTTTAGTTGTGTGTGCGATGCAGGGCATACGGTTCAATTCAATCAACCGTTTGCAATGAGGAGGAACAAAAGAAACGGGCAGACATATGAAGGTGTGTGCGATGTACAACATACGGTTCACTCGGATAAACTGTTTGTAATTAGGCAACACAAAAGAAACGGTCAGCAAGATCAAAGGTGTGTGCGATAGGGCATGCGGTTCACTCGGATGAACTGTTTGCGTTGAGACATGAGAGTAGAAATGGTTCAATGAACAAGATGTGTGTGATATGAGGCAAACAGGTCTGTAATCAGAAACGTGTGCCAAGACCGACAAGAACACAGACGATTACTGCTAACAAGCCGTGTGTGTTGTGAGCAAATGATTGCTGGTATACAATTGTGAGTGATTGATGAAAACATCACCGACAGGTTCCATTGTTTAGTCCGTGTGCGATGTGATTTTCTTTGTCCGCACACCATCTACGCTCTTTCTACAGAGCATCAAATATATACTTAGAAAGATAGCATTGCATAACCAAATTAAGCGTACAATTACACAAGTGACTACACACATAACATTGGCACACACCAAAGTAAGCAATTACATGCATACTAAAGTAGGAGAAACGAGGATCTAATCATCTACTTATTGTTGCGACGACGCTTGCCATTGCTCTGCTTCCAGTTGGATCCCTTGCCGTTTTGGGGAAGGAGGCACTTCCTCATGTCAACGATCCGCTTGTACATGTTGTAGCTCGTGTACGCCTCCTTGGCCGCGTACATGACTGTGACGCCCCCGATTCAATCGTACCCTAATCATGCACGCAAACGTGTACGATAAAAATCAGGGACTCACGGGAAGATATCACAACACAACTCTAAAACATAAAATAAGTCATACAAGCATCATAATACAAGCCAGGGGCCTCGAGGGCTCGAATACAAGTTCTCGATCACAGATGAGTTAGCGAAAGCAACAATATCTGAGTACACACATAAGTTAAACAAGTTGCCATAAGATGGCTAGCACAAACTGGGATACAAATCGAAAGAGGCGCAGGCCTCCTTCCTGGGATCCTCCTAACTACTCCTGGTTGTTGTCAGCGGGCTGCACGTAGTAGAAGGCACCTCCGGTGTATTAGGAGTCGTCGTCAATGGTGGTGTCTGGCTCCTGGGCTCCAGCATCTGGTTGCGACAACCAGGTAGTAGGGAAAGGGGGAAAAGAGGGAGAAAAGCAACCGTGAGTACTCATCCAAAGTACTCGCAAGCAAGGATCTACACTACATATGCATGGGAATATGTGTAAAGGGGCCATATCAGTGGACTGAACTGCAGAATGCAGGAATAAGAGGGGGATAGCTAGTCCCGTCGAAGACTACGCTTCTGGAAGCCTCCATCTTGCAGCATGTAGAAGAGAGTAGATGGTAAGTTCACCAAGTAGCATCACATAGCATAATCATACCCGGCGATCCCCTCCTCGTCGCCCTGTTAGAGAGCGATCACCGGGTTTTATCTAGCACTTGGAAGGGTGTGTTTTTATTAAGTATCCGGTTCTAGTTGTCATAAGGTCAAGGTACAACTCCAAGTCGTCCTGTTACCGAAGATCACGACTATTCGAATAGATAAACTTCCCTACAGGGGTGAACCACATAACCCAACACGCTCGATCCCATTTGGCCGGACACACTTTCCTGGGTCATGCCCGGCCTCGGAAGATCAACACATCGGAGCCCCACTTAGGCCAACAGAGAGGCCAGCACGTCGGTCTAAACCTAAGTGCACAGGGGTCTGGGCCCATCGCCCTTAGCACACCTGCACGTTGCGAATGCAGCCAGAAGCAGACCTAGCCTAGTAGGCGTTCCAGTCCAATCCAGCGCGCGCCGCTCAGTCGCTGACGTCACGAAGGCTTCGGCTGATACCACGACGTCGAGTGCCCATAACTGTTCCCGCGTAGTTGGTTAGTGCATATAGGCCAGTAGCCAAACTCAGATCAAATACCAAGATCTCATTAAGCATGTTAAGTATCCGCGAATGCCGACCATGGCCAGGCCCACCTCTCTCCTAGGTGGTCTCAACCTGCCATGTCGCTCCACCACAAAGTAACAGTCGGGGGCTGTCAGGAACCCAGGCCCACCTCTACCGGGATGGAGCCACCTGTCCCTTCAGCCCCCTCATCAGAATCACTTGCGGGTACTCAACAAGCTGACCCGACTTTAATCACCACATGTGTCATGTATATAAAGTATATAGTATATACCCGTGATCACCTCCCGAAGTGATCACGGCCCAGTAGTATAGCATGGCAGACAGACAAGAGTGTAGCGCCACTGATGAAGTACTAGCATCCTATTCTAAGAAGTAGGATAGCAGGCAAGGGTAACAACTGTAGCAACAATGACAGGCTATGCATCAGAATAGGATTAACCGAAAGCAGTAACATGCTACACTACTCTAATGCAAGCAGTATAGAGAAGAAT
>NC_041387.1:122296074-122305680 GCF_002162155.2 Triticum dicoccoides
GTCGGTGACGTAGTCGTACTCGATGGCATCAGCGCCGGTCTTGGGGTCTACCGAAGAAGAAGAGGGGGGATGAAACAGTAAATACGGAGCAAACAAAGCATCACAAAACATAACGAGGCAATACGCGGTGCTAGGTATGCCCTAACGCGGTAGTAAGTGATACCGGCGAAGGGGGGGGGGGACATCCGGGAAAGTATTCCCGGTGTTTCGCGTTTTCGGATAGATGAACCGGAGGGGGAAAGTTGCGTGTTTGCTATGCCAGGGATGTGTGGCGGACGAATGGGCTGCGTATCCGGATTTGTCTCGTCGTCCTGAGCAACTTCCATATATAAATTATTTTCATCGGAGTTACAGATTATTTTCTACGAATTTTCAAAGTTTTAAAGGGGTTTTCTAAATTGTCTTAATTCGAAAATTAAGTGTCTAAATACTATTGTCACCTGGGACTGTGCTACCCAGGGTGTATGATAGTGGAGCCAGAGGGTCCAGTCAGCAGTAGTTGACCAGTCAATCATGATTGGTCAAAAGGGCCCAAGGGCCCACATGTAATTGACACATGTGCTAAACTAACTAAACTAGTAAAAAAACTAAACGGGGGGGCACTGGTCATTGGGCCATCTAACTAATCTACCAAATCAACAGGGCTAATCCCACCTAACCAAGCCGGCCCCTACGTCCAGCAGCCCAAGGCCATCGCTGGTCGCTCGTTCCAGCCAGTGAGGCCAGTGCCGGCATGCGGGAGAAAGCAGGGCAAGGCCCTGGTGGGTGCGTACAGCAGCGGCGGCAGGCTGAGCGCGCAGCAGAGGGCAGCGGCAGCGCGTGGGGTGGCAAGCGGATGCGAGGCAGCGGCAATAGCGATAGCGATGCAGAAGCAGCAGGGGGGCGGTGAGGTGAGCATCGGGCGAGGCCTCGCATAGGCGGGCGTGGGTGGGGCTTGGCCCGGGCGCGCGCGTGCGAGGGCACCACCCGGGGCGGCCAGAGGCACGAGGTAGGGTGCGGGAGCTGAGCTCCGATGCGACGACGGCGAGTAGCGCAGCTGCGGGAGCTCACGGCTTTGGCGGGAAGCACGACTAAGGACGAATTAGAGAGGAAGAACAGTGGGGAAAGGACGACGAACTCACTGTGAGGACGACGGGATGGACAATGGGCTCGCGGGAGGCTCGAAGACGACGTTCCTCGGCGAAGATCCAGGGCGGCCGAATGTGGAAGACGTCCTCGATCCCGTCGTTGTAGGATCCCCCAGCGTAGAATCATTACTGAAGACGGCGTAGGCGACCACTCCGGTCATTCGGGACGCGACAGTGCGGCGCGGGGCAGCCGGTGACCGCGTGTGCGACGGTGACATGGCGACGACGGCGGGCGGTCGAGCTCGGGGGAGAGAGCGTGGGGGCGTGAGGGGAAAAATAGAGAGGCCTAGGGTTAGCAGGGGCTGGGGACGATCTTATCCCCGCGGGGGAGACGGCGGATGCTCGGCACGCGGCCATCCGAGCAATGGACGAGCATTGTTCGTCCAGCACGCCCCTGTGAACAGAGATAGGAGAAGGTGCAGGGGTGGGCTGGGCCTGTGCTGTGCATGTTGGGCCTAGGTGCACAGTGATCCACCTCCTCTTTTCTATTTTCCTTTAGCTAGTCTTTTCTGTTTTTCTTTATTTGTTTACTACTCTTCATTTTAATTGGGTGCAAATGAATTTAGTCAAATGTGAAACTTCACACAAAAATCCAGGGCAATATTGTTGAGCCACACACAAATCTGTAGAATATTTGGAAAAGGATAGTTATTTTTTAGAATTTGAAATGGCCGGGTTAAGTGCTGTTGCACCACTTATTAATTTGTTAAGGGCATTTTAATAATTCAAATGAGGTTGGTTAATTCATCAGAATTTCTTATTGAATATTTTCAACACAATGGACATTTTTGTTTTACTGTTTGAAGAAATAAAATTTTGTCTTGCAATTTAAATTTGAATTTGGGTTTGATTTGGAACAAAGTGATGATTAACAAAATAATTGTGTTGACTCGGCAGTCATTAGTAGGAGGTTACTGTAGCACGATTATCGGGGTGTTACAAATCTCCTCCACTACAAGAAATCTCGTCCCGAGATTTAAGAGGTAGAGTAAGGGGGAATGGTCTGGTTACAAAATTCTAACGGATCTTCTCAATCTTGGCTGCTCTTAGATCGATCCATTACATTGATGTCTTCATTCCACTGCTTCAGGTCATCATTATGAAGTCGTCATGCTTTCTTCGGGGGTTCCTTCGTACTTACGAATAGGTAACGGGGCAGATCGACAATGACAGAATGCTACAAGGGTAATAATCTGGGATTAACCCATGAATGAGCATAAGAGTACCTCTCGAGTTGAACAATTAAAACACATCGAGAGTAAAGTTCGAAGGTACCATAAGAAGTTTCAAGCGGATAGACAATCGTTCGTTGTCGGAAATAGAGTGTGAAAGGGGTTTAGAGCAACGGGAATAAGTATTGTGTTTCATACCAGAATTGATGATCTCTTGGAAGGTAGCTCGTGAATTACATACGAGGCCACACGCGAGGACAATCTTGGGAACAAGGAGTGCAAGAGAGTCAGGTTTCGATCCTGTGGAACTGTGCGTTATGGGCCCACCATGTGGGTTAAAAGTAGGAAGGCGATGACGTCTTACACGATCATGTAAGAAAGGCATGTCAGAGGATAGCCTGTCAGTTATGTCGGCAACAACATCGATACCAAGGGCGAGGGACGAAGAGAACCATTTTCCTGCTTGTTGAATGAGGCCGACCAATAGGCAAAGTTCTCGTCCATCAGTGGTTACCGGAATGTCACCAACAATAGTAATAGGGTCTTACTGACTAGGTTGTACGACGAGGTGTTTACGTAAGCAGGAGAATATTACTGCTTAGATCATATAGACCACAAGAAAGGTTAAACAAGATAATGGAATGGAAAATGTGATTATCATTTTAAACAGAACAATGGAAAGGAAAATATGTTTAAACACATATATCAGGAGTATATCCTTCCCAAGGGCAAGCAGAGCAAGATATCCATGATAGGATCTAAAGTAGAAAACCCTTCAGGAAAGGGGAGAGAAATTTTATGCCATTACCCATACGACGGTGTTTGGATAATTGATAAAGAAAATTTAGCTTGTGCTTCAAATGTTCTTATTGAAATTCGGAGTAACACAGTCATGCTTCGAGATAGCATTGACATGGTCTTCAAGCAAAGGTCGGAGTTTGGATACTCAAAGGATTTATCAGGAACAACTTATAGAATAAGTCTTACAATTTCCTCATGGAAGAATGGTTAACCTTGCTAAAAAGGAAACTATAACACTAGGTCCTCCCGTCAGGTGTGCTAGGCATGACATCACCTTACCGGGTCAAAAACCAATGTTATAACTCTTGGTAATATGTTCCAATCATCATATCTGAGCGAGATTCAGATTTGATTGGTGTCAAGATAACTCAGACTCAGGATGCCTGAGAAGAAAGGTGCAACACAAATTTGTTGAGATGACATTATAAGATTCTCGGGAATTGAACTATGGAAGCAATTTCCGAAACAGGAGTTCATCATTAAATCAAGGAGAGGTGACGAGGTGGATGATTGACTCATCGACAATTCATTGAGATTTCCAAAAAGATGGATTTCCACAATAATGTGAACAAGGAGATAACATAAGTCAGATCAGATGATATAATGAGGTATGCTCAAGGAATGCATACTCAATTTTAACAATGATAGAAGGGTGCACTCGGAAATTTGGACTAGGTAGCACGTTCAATGTTTGAATGATGATTCAATAAGCAATAGACTTCGAATGAAACTATCGACCATTAATTTCAAAGCAATAGGGTTGCTAGAAGTACAGAATCCAAGCATCGTTCACTTGTTGATATTCCCAGTTAGTCAATACGGTGACCGAGAAAGAATGGTGCTTGTGAGAAGTATCACCATACCAAGGATTATTAAGAGGTGGAGCAATCATCGCAACATCCTTGACATATGGAAAGTAATACTTCAAGGTAGGGCATAACAAAAACTGGAAAGCAAGTTGCACGCATAACATGAAGAAGTTTGTGATGAAAGGAAGGTAAATATGTTGTCGATGGTAACTCGAATTACCAAGGGACAAAGATGGCACTTATCATCAAGAGTTCGATTAATAACCCGGAAGGAGTCAAAATGTTGATGATGATCACGACAAATTTTGTCGAGAGGCTCCACGAAGAAGCAATCAAACAACGACTGCATCAAGCAACATGACTGATGCAACAAAAGATTATTGGAACCACATATACGACACAACTCGGAATCAAGCTTGTTGTTCAAGGCAAAATGATATGACGAGGAAAGTAGACGTAAGCTTAGCTCATCGTTAAAAATTGTGCTTTGGAAAGAAGGACCAGATAGCACAGTTAAAAGTTGCACGATAATGATATAGCCGATCAGGCTAGGAATGACTTGAAGGGTTATTAAATCATAAGCAACAAAAAAAATACTTAGAGTTATTGAATCATAGTGCGGAATCGATTCACTTAATGGTGTTCTTGAGTGACTAATAACTCAGAACCCGAGGGAAATTGGAATTGGTGAGAATAATAGTTGATGAAGAACTCATAAGAAGTTATGTAGTTCCGTGGTATTCTTGAGATACCAGAGTGTAATGCTCGACGGTAGATCAAAGTAAGGGTTGGACAGGCGCAATGATCTGCAGAAGACAAGTACTTCAAATTGTCCGAGAAATGGTATTTAAAAGGAGAACATGGCCGGAACAATGATTGCAAAATGCCAGATCCCATATATAAGATAAACTTATACCAAGGAAATATTTATTTGAAGAGAAGCTTTAATGATATGATCTACATTGTTTCCATGGGCATGAACACAAAGTTCAAGGTCGACTCCCACTTCTCTAATGCGGCACCATTCATTCACTGCTCTAATAAAAATGATTTCAGTGTGAAAACCTACCGGGTGAATTACTAGAGGAGTATGACTCGTGAAAAGTTTTCGGGTCACACAGATTAAGGAAGGCATAAGGTTCAACCCATCGGGATATCTTAGAAACATATACCACAAGTTCCAAGAGTAAATATCACCAGCTCGAAAGCAGAGCATGGTTGGCCAAATCAAAGGATCAGAAGCAAACGCTCCGATTAAGGATGGATAGGTTGAGTAAGCTTAGGGGTAAAATTGTCAACAATTTGATTGGTCGAGATCCAGCTCATGTTTAAAATGACGTCTGAGCCGAAAGGATGAATTCTAGGATTTGATTGAGGATTGCGAGTATTCGCAACAAATTGAATCAACGGACTCAAACTGATAATGACAAGAGATGCCAATAAGATTATAGACTTATGGGATTAACCATAATGCAAGCAAGTAAGAATTTCAAGAGGAATAGGCTACTCAGGATTTTCGGAAGTTCAAATAGTATTTTGAAGACTTTTGTGAAATACATGAATACACTAGGGATGAGCAAATATCCGGTGAGTGCTAGAAATTATCCATAGTGGTATTCATGTGGCAAAGAACAGCAAGGCAGTAAGCTCAATGGATTCTCGGAACAACAGAGTGAATTTCGGGGTATCTTGTAATAACAAGATCAACTGCGAAGCATCGTATGAATGGCGAGTATACGTGGTTATCCACAGGGGTTTATCGATGGAAGGGAATTGCAAAAGCGACGCCATAAAGTCTCAAGAGAACATCGGTGAGTATCTTCGGATTCTTCTTGTGCAGCAGACGATCGTCTGTAATAAGGGGCTCTCCGGGAGAAAGAATTATCGAGAACCTAGAGTCAGAGTTAGTAAAATCGTTTAACCCGAATAGAAGAGATGTCAGATTCCTAGAGTATAGGTTGAGGAATAAAACACTACAAAAAAATACACTTCCGTGATGATACGTGTTTGTCATAGTAGGTCGCATTTTTTGTCATGCATGTACATCCATGACAAATTTATGATAGAATCAAGATAGTCATACCTGTGCTGTCGTAGAAGTGTTCCATGAAATTACCAAAATTATCATCACGGAAGTGTCCACTTCCATGACGATAAATCGCGCATCACAGAAGTGCTTTCATCAAGGGTGACCGACACGTGGCATCCACCGTAACGGAACGCCGTTAAGCTATCGGGTCGGGTTTTGGATCCGATAACCCGTTAACAGCCCCGTCCAATGGGAAATTTCCACGTGTAAAATTCTTATTGGCCGGACGAAACACGTGTCAGCTCATCAGTGGGTCAGATAGGCGCCTATGATACGTCGACACCTGGCACGGCCCAACAAAGGCCCATTCCTGTGAAAAGGCCGACCCATTTGACTTGGTCAAAAGGTGGGGGGCCGGCCCATGGAAAGCCTGTTAACGACCTGTTTGCATATAGCCCATTTACAGCCCGCTAACCCAAGGTCCATTACGCCCTATCCAAATTAGGCCTAGTAGCATCATCTGGGCCATCCAATATGATTCCAGCCCGTTTTCACTTCTGGCCCATGTATGGCCCATGACGTCTTTCGGCCCATATGAGGCCCTATGTAACTCTTGGCCTACTAACGGCCCGTGGTGAAATTGGCCCGTAATGAACAGTGTATCACTTTACACCCATTAACGGCCCGGGGTGAAACTGGCCCGTAATGAATACTGTATAACTTTATACCCATTAACGGCCCGTTATTCCATTGGGCCGTTTCCAGCCCATGTTATCTTTTGGCCTTCTCATAGCCCATTTATTCTTGGTCTCATTTCTAGCATTCGTTTACGTACTTACGGCCCGTGACTGTCATTTTCTGCTTGTAGGCCAAATTCAGCCCGTGGTTACAGTCGGCCCGTTAATTCGTTGGGCCGTTTTCATAACGTCATCAAATACGGCCTATTAACGATGGCCCGTTATGGTCGGCCCATGAACGGACGATTCCAACTCTAGCCCGTTTACGGCCATAATGCGGCCTGTTATTGGACCATGTTTGGCCAATCCATCATACGACCCGTATAAGGCCCATTGATGATATGGCCCGTAGAAGGCCCATTGTTTCTACGGCCTGTAGAAGGCCCATTGTTTCTATGGCCCGTAGAAGGCCTACTGATTCTATGGCCCGTAGAAGGCCCATTGTTTCTACGGCCCGTAGGAGGCCCAGTGTCACTACAGTAAATATTAGCCCATGGTTATTGTGGCCTAGTTTTAAAAAATAGGTTATTGCAGCCACTAGCAAACCGCGAAAAAAGAACTGCACTGACTACAAGCAAACAAATAAACAATACAACAAGGAAATAAATAAGCAAGCAACTTATGCTAGGCTATCACGGCTATTACACATATTACATCCACTGGGCATCAAAGTTCGCCACCAGTGCAAATATAGGGAACACAGCAGCATATAAACGCCGCAGCATAACAAGTCTAGAACTAAAACCACTTCAGAAGAGCTCAAGAAACAATATCCTGGGTACCCATAATGCTGGCAAGATGCTTAGCAAGCTTATTAACTTTCTCTTGTTTGGCGCTTAAATCCTCCAGCATTGCTGTTGCACAAGAAAGTACACATCTGAATTCTACAGGGACTTCCTCAGTCCTTCGGCTTCTTGCCGCAGCACAGCTGACTGATGCCTTTCAGCTTGTACCTGAGACTGAAGAAGCCGAAGTGATTCAGGCAGCGAGTTCGAAGAGCTTGGGCCAGTAACTCGAACACTACATCAACGCAGGACTGTGGGGTTTTCTCACTATATACAAGATCGTTTTTATCACCTTTCTTGGAGACTGACAGGGTTGTCTCACTATCTTGAACCTTATATGCATTACTTTCTCTACCATTGCATAGTGGGGTGCTCTTCTCCAATATTCTGTTTGCATACTACAAGAGAAACAAGCAAACACATCGCAGGTTTAGCTTGTAGTATACGAAACTCATTTTGGTAAACCAGTTCAGTAGTAAGGTGGACAGGATAACAGCATGAAACAAACATATATCTATGTACTATGGTCACTTTATTGTCCATATCATTCTAGTTTATGTTCCCTAATCAAGATAGATACACAGTTCAACTTATATATTTTTAAGACACAGCAACATAGACAGAATATAAGTGTGAGAAACTACACAGCATTGGCAGCACTTGTAATGTGCATCACATGAGAACGTAACTGTTTATGCAACTTAAACTGAAATCAACATAGAGCAAGAAATTAGAACAGCAATCCAGTTAAAGAAATAGGTTTAAAACATACCTGTTGCGCCATTGGAGTTTCAGTTGGATCTTTCAAATTCGAAAGTAGTTGGTATGAGTAAATACAGTGATGCAACAGCAAAGGAGTATGGACCATAGCTACGGAATCTGACCTGAGAACAGTTGCTCTTCTGCTTTAAACATGGATTTTGGGTTAGCTGTGGTGGTCTTCATGCTTTGGGCACTGCAGTAGCTTTACAAACTGCTTGTGTGGGGGTACTCTATGGTGGACATGGTACTTTGTCAACTATAAGTGGGTTACTATCCGCTGGGGTTGCGGTTAGATGGGTTGTAGCTGGTTCTCTGCCCAACGGTGTAAGTGTGCAATCTGGAAGAGTCTCGATTATGTGTGGTGGGGCTAGTTTGTGGGCCAGTACAACCATGGTTCTATCTGCATCAACGGGTAGCACTGTCTTTTATGAAGAACGGGTTTTTTTCTCCCTTAGATACTGCCATCACCCCCTCCAATTCAAATGGTTGATAAACAAGAAAAGAAATTGAACGTACAAACATTGTATGATAGACAGATGTGATAATTCACATGTATGTTGTCTAACCAAACAGGACAGCATGACGCAATTTCACATATATGATGCCTAACTAAACAGGATAGCATGACACAGTTTCAGATATATGATGGATAACTTAACATGATATAATGGCATAATTCAACATATGATGAGTACCTAAACAGGATGACATGACAAAACTATATGATGTCTTTCTAAAATAGGTTGGGATGAAATAATTCACATACATGTTGTCTAAGTATACAGGATGGCATGATATAATTGACATAATTGATTCATATACTAAGCAGCTGGCACTCGCATGTATGATCTCTAAACTAAGCAGATAGAATTCAATAGTGTGCATATGATGTCTAAACTAAGCAATGCAAGACACCATATGCATCATATGAGAAATATAAACATTGCAACTTAGAGCATACACCTCAGGTGGGATATAGGACTAGTCATCTGTCTCTGAATCCTCCTTTGAGGAGCTCCCTGTAACCATCAAGATATATGCTTCAACAAGTACCATTGCCTGCTCTGAAGACCTTGTTTTCACTCCAATTTTCCATAACCGGCTCAAATGGCTGATACACATGAAGAGTAGTTCAATATACACAGATTGTCGAAAAATGGAATACGTAATGAAAAAAAAAGATGGCATGAGATAATTCACATATATGATGCCTGGCTCCATGGCGGTGCATAATTCACACATATGATAACTGACTAAAAAACATGGCATTGCATAATTCACATATCTGATATAGAAAGCAAACAGGAGGTATTCACACAAAGCATGTCTAATCTAAGCAGATGGCATGGCAATGCAAGATATGCAAGATATGAGCAATATAACC
>NC_041387.1:122306044-122360959 GCF_002162155.2 Triticum dicoccoides
TGGTCATCTCTCTCTGAATCCTCCTCTGAGGAGCTATCTGTAACCAGCAAGAAATCTGCATCGACAGGTAGCACTGACTGCTCAGAAGACCTTGTTTTCACTCCAGATTTTCCCATGACCGACTCAAATGGCTGATGCACAGGAAGAGTAGATGAATGTATAAACATTGTTGACAAATGGAATACATTATGGAAAAAAATATGACACGATACAATTCACATATACGATGACTGGCTAAACAGGATGGCATTGCATGATTCACATATATGATGCCTGGCTAAAGAAGATGACATTGCATAATTCCCATATACTCCCTCCATTCCTAAATATTTGTGTTTTTAGAGATTTCAAATGGACTACCACATACGGATGTATAAAGACATATTTTAGAGTGTGGATTCACTCATTTTGTTCCGTATGTAGTCACTTGTTGAAATCTCTAAAAAGACAAATATTTAGGAATGGTGGGAGTATGATATAGAAACCAAACATGTGTCATTCACACAAAGCAAATCTAAACTAAGCTGATGACATATAAGATATATAATGTAAGCAATGCAAGGCGCCATATGCATGATATGACCAACATCAGCATGCCAGGTTAGAGCAAACACCTCAGGTGGTAAACAGGCGTGGTCGACTCCTTCTGAATCTCCATGTAAACAGTTATCTTCCTCTGGAATACAATCTGGAAATGCAGGAGGGGGGACACTTTGCCCACCATGGAGTGGTGTCTGCATGACATTATATTCGCACGCAATGGTCTTCTATTTTTCTCTACATGTTCAGTACGATTGTGTACAATATCTAACATGCATAATAAAAAAAAATAGTTAGATTTTGTAAGGCCTAAGGGGTGCATGCAAAAATCAAGACTGATGGTAGCAAACGAGTGGATGGATCCAAAATTAATGATAGCAGGTAGATTATAGCTTCAGTTTAAAAAGATAGACAATGGATCATCTATTGTTTGTTCCCCACCCAACATGAACCACACAGAAGACCCCAGATGAACCAGATAGTAGATAGATACTATTCGTTGTTGGCTCGATATGATACCCATGGGCAATTCAAAACTCAAGATTGAACGATAAAGTTGCAGGTAATAATAACCAATGTATAACATAAGCAAACATGAAAGACTGCGACCTCTCTTCTGGAACTGTGTAGTCCTCAGGTTCATCTGCTCAGTCGGTGATGGTAATGCGGTTGGCGTGGCTGCCGGCAACGGGGAAGATGATCTGAGGCGGCAAAAGGAAGTCTGCAGGGGGGATCTCTGCTGCAGTGAACGCTTCTGTCGATGGTGCACCTCAGGTGGGGTGGATGACAGCACGGCAGGAGCAGGACATAACACACAAAGTTTTCTTTGATGCCTATCTGAAAATGAAGTAAATCTGTAAGGGCTCCTTAGAATTGGAGGATTCTATAAACGCAGGGACAGGAAAAACACAGGAATAGGATAGGAATGCACATGCAAAACAGAGCATTTGGAAACATAGGATTTCAGTCCACCTGTGTGTTTGACTCACATGAATTGGAAGAACAGAGGAATGGAGAAACAAAGTGATGCGACGAGTGTACAAGCTCTTTGGCATAGCCTTGTGGACCTCAGCATCATTGGGTTGGACGTGGAGGATGGTGATGATGCTGGTGTGACTGTCGGAGGCGGGAAGAAGATCCGAGGCCTCTGGAAATGGTGCCAAGGGTACTGCTCCACTGTGATGGATGGTTCCGTCGTTGGAGCAGCTCCGCTAAGGTGTACGGCGACGAGGTTGAAGCATGACAAGACAGACAACATTAATCTGAAGTGGGACCCTAATATCATCTGCAATAGATGATGTAAAATACATCACCAAAAAGTGCTAGATGTAAAACGCATCAGCCGCGCCACGGCCGCTCCAACAGATGCTGTAAGTACTGTTCACTCTGAACTTAACTGAAGAAAATGAACTTCACAGTTGAAAGTCAATTTTACTGTCGAAACTGATTGAACTAGTAACAGAGCATTGCAATAGATGTTTAGGGCGTTCGAGCACTAGTAGCAGAGAAGCAGTGATCTAAATCAGCAGACGCTCGAGCAGGGAACGCACTAGCAGAGAGCAAGTCGTGCAGTAGCACCGCGAGCGTGTTCTAAAGCAGCAACTCCTGTAGCTGCCGGAGGTCGTGCAGCAGCAGCAGCAGTGCAAGCGAGAGCAAGAGCAGAGCAGCAACACGAGCGAAAGCAGGAGCAGTGCAGCAGCGCGACCGATAGCAAGAACAGAGCCGCAGCGCGAGCGAGAGCCGGAGCAGCTGCAACTAGTGCCGTTGTGGAAGTCGCCGCCGAGGAAGCAACGACATGGCGGAGAGACGTCGTGGATGGTGCGGCCTGCGACGGCGCCGTCGATGGATACATGCCATGTCTGCTCGGTATCGAGCACCGGCAGCCCCGTGAGATCGAATAAATGATAAAATGCAGTGGTGAGTGCAGAACCTCCTTGGTGGCGCCGAGTTGGCCTCGGCTTCATCGGAGGATTTGGTGAGGGTGCTGCGGTTCTGGTGGGGCAGGTCAAGACGGCGTTGTGGGGATTGAGGTGGCGCGATAGACGAGGCGAACGTCGGGGCAGCTCCTTGGAGGTGGAGGACGGGGCGGCTGATCCGGCGGGACGACGAGATCGACAACGGTTCCTCATCAGGTGCGGTGGATGAGGGACGGCGAGCTGTTGCGGTGGACGACGTAGTCGGGGAAGAGTCTCCAGCTGGGCGACAGTCGGGAGGCCGATGGAGGAGCGTGGGGTTTCGCGGGTTTTGGCGGCCTCGGTGTACGAATGGGGGGCGAAGGGGGAGGGGGAGCCAAGCTTAGGGACGCGCTTGTCCGAAATGTAGGGTAAGTTACCAGCGTAACCCCATCGGTTTTGACACCGTGACGTGGAGCTTCATTTCCGGCTGAGGGGTAGAAGGGGGATTTCGCGTGTCTGGGCTGCGGGAGCGATTTCGGATGAGGAGGGAGTTCTCGCGCGCGTCCAAATTTCGGGATAACAAGGCGCGGCGCGGGTTGAAGAAGCGGGAGTTTCAAAGCAGGTGAGACAAAAGATACTCGAGCTTGAAAATTTCGGGATAGCAAGGTGCGGATTCCTTGTTCGGCAGAACAAACTTAACGTGTAAAAAAACAATTCATACAAGACACAAGAGAGTCATGTCCCCTTTTACTATATTGCTATAGATGCCATTGAAAAAACTATAAGAAAAATGTAAAAAGAAAATGGGAGAACAAGATTACCCTGCACAGTACCAAATCGATTCACACTTCCCTCAACAACAACAAAAAGCAAATCAATTCCCACCAAAGAAAGAGTAATGTCCCTTTTTATATGATTACAGATGCCATGATCTCGAATTTCAATTTTTGAATCCACGTTATGTTGAATTCGAATATATCGATAGGTGACCTTGTGGTTTATAATTGATGTAGTCGTATATTTTGATCTTCCATCATATATGAACATTTTACTCCACCATGTGAACATATATATTGTCGTTTACCATATGGACTAAATTTGAATCAATTTTCCTTATTTGAATATGATTGTTGTCAAGTTATACAGTAATTTAAATATTATCTTGATAACAAAAAAACATACATATAGCAGTAATCATATTTCACTATGAACTACATGTACCATACGCTCTCCAATTCAAATATTTTATCCATTTTATGTTGAATTCAAATCATAGTACATTATTGTTCTAGGTAGCGAGATGTTTGGGATAATCTAAACCCTATTTTCATACGTATAATTTTTGGCTGAATTGGGACAAGTTTTGGTATAAGCCTCTTGCAAAACCGGAGATTCTCTCAACAAGTCTCGTGGTTCCGAGAGGGAACGTGTCACCTTTGTGTGCGAAACGATATATGTTGCCTCCCCCTGATTTTATTTACAAAGGCAACATAGAACTATTTGAGTGCCTTGTTAAATTTTAGAATTATTTCGGGTTCATTTTGCCTTTTTATACATTAATTGAGTTTCTGGACTTTTAATGTGCATAATCTAAATATGAATTGCATGCACATGCTCCGGTGCACCAAAGTGGGTTGAAAAATCACATGTGTGTCCTTGGTTGAATTTCTAGGTCCCATGGAAGAAATGAGAATGAAATTCAAACATCTGGGCGTCATGACTCGGCCGAGAACATCGAGAAACTTTGATTTTAAATTCATGTAAATCCATAACTCGCCTAGAAATCATGAAACTTGGCATGGTGTCATGTCATGGCACTAACATGTTGTGTTAAAAAATTGGGCCGATTTGGAAGCTCGTGGTTCTAAGAGGGAACCTGCCACCTTTGAGTGTGAAACGATATACGCTGCCCCCTTGAGTTTCTTAACAATGGCAACATAGAACTACATTAGTGCCCTGTTAAATTTTGGAATTATTCCGGGTTCGTTTGTCGTTTTTTATACATTAATTGAGTTTCTGGTCATTTAATGTGCATAAGTCAAATTTGAACTACAAGCACATGCTCTCGTGCACCAAAGTTGGTTGAAAACTCACATTTGTGTCCTTGGGTGAATTTCTAGGTCCCATGCAAGAAATGAGAATAAAATTAAAACATCTAGGCATCATGGCTTGGCCGAGAACATTGAGAAACTTGGTTTTAAAATTCTTGTAAATCCAAAACACGTCTGAAAATCATGAAACTTGGCATGGATGTCATGTCATGGTACTACCATGTTGTGGTAAAAAAATTGGCCGAATAGGAACATATTTTGGTATAAGCTTCTTGCAAACCCAAGCTTCTCTCAAGAAGGCTCGTGGTTCTGAGAGGGAACGTGCCACCTTTGAGTGCGAAATGATATACGTTGTCCCCCTTGAGTTTATTTACAAAGGCAACATAGAACTACATGAGTGCCCTGTTAAATTTTGGAATTATTGCGGCTTCGTTTGGCCTTATTTACACATTAATTGAGTTTTTGGTCATTTAATGTGCATAATTCAAATTTGAACTACAAGCACATGCTCACGTGCACCAAAGTTGGTTGAAAAATCACATTTGTGTCCTCAGGGGAATTTCTACTCCCATGCAAAAAATGAGAATAAAATTCAAACATCTGGGCATCGTGGCTCGGTCGAGAACATTGAGAAACTTGGTTTTAAAATCATGAAACTTGGCATGGTGTCATGTCATGGTAGTACCATGCCGTGGTAAAAAAATTGGCTGAATAGGAACAAATTTTGGTATAAGCTTCTTGCAAATCGGAGCTTCTCTCAAGAAGGCTCGTGGTTCTGGGAGGGAACATGTCACCTTTGTGTGCATAATTCAAATTTGAAATACAAGCACATGTTCCAGTGCACCAAAGTTGGTTGAAAAATCACATGTGTGTCCTCGGGTAAATTTCTAGGTTACATGCAAGAAATGGGAATGAAATTCAAAATTCTGGGCGTCGTGGCTGGGTTGGAAACATTGAGAAACTTAGTTTTTTAATTCCTGTAAATCCAAAACACGCATGAAAATAATGAAACTTGGCTTGGTGCCATGACATGGCACCAACATGCTGTGGTAAATTTGCAGTCCGATTTGCGAAGGCGCACACATTAACAATCAACAAAGTCATTTTGGAACAAGTGCTATCACGTTACAATCGGAAACACAAGTATTGTTGAAATCGTGGGCGTTCTACTTACTAGTACCATTTGTGTGCCGCCACGCGTCCCCATTTTTTATTAGCTAGGAGACGCCGTGCAGGGTAGCTATTTGAGTACGAGAGGCGTGCGATCAGACCCCTACGCGTGCTTATCGGGAGGAGAGCCCTTTGACCTCCATCTGCCGTCAACCTCTCTCCCAAGGTCTCCATTAATGGCGCCCGAGCCTCTGTTTAATGGCGTGGCTTTGTCTCACTCAACTGAGATTTCAGAGAGAAAAAAGAAAATCTGAAAGCACGGATCTTGATGTAAGATCCGACGGACCTATATAGCATCTACTGCGACTTATAGCAAGACTGATGAATATATAAGGATGATTAATTTTTTTTATAAAAGAAGGGCTTGTCCCTTCCGATTTTCATTACTGAAAACCACCACAATTCACAAGAAGTTCAGCACAACTCCAGCCTAACAGGAAGGACTAAAAGCTACCAGATTGAAATCGCAACATCCCAAGAGGCCAACAAAGGCCAAACATCCGTGCTAGAACCCAACATTTCACAACCGACGACACAATACACATCCTAAACCGATTATTACATCAATAGAAACCAGGAAATTGAAGGAAGCCCAGCAGCAACTAGAAGAACAGCAACGCCAGGGTCGCCACAGCAAGAGTTTTCTTCATTCCAGCCTCGCAACATTGATCTTTCACAGAAAGATAAGGACGATTAATTGTCTTACATAATTAGAAAGATAATTAAAAAAGCCACATGCGGCTACGCCCGAAATACACAAGGGCAAAAGAAGAAGGAAGACAAGGATCTGGCTCGCTGATCTCTACTTTCTTGATGCATTGCTGCAGGCCACGGGAACTAGTCTCCGCGGTGAGAGGCGATGAGCTCTTTCGTGTCCTCAAGACACTGCTTGAGAAGGATTCCTCCACCAGCCTTTGGCGCTCGTTGCGGAGCATGTCATTCTCGTCCATAAGTTTCTTGATGATGACGCTGGTCCTCTTCAACAAGGCACTGGTCTCCTCCTGCTGGTCTGCATTTCGGATTATCTTCTCCGTCAGCAGGTCGCACTCGACCCGGAGCCTCTCATTGCCCTCCCTTAGTATGCCGATAGCCTGTTCAAACGAGGCTTTCATGTCATCCTGCAACCTCGCCCAGCCGGAGATCTGCTCCATCTAGCTATGGACGATCGCATGCATCCACCTGTAACAGTCGTCGCCTGCCCGCGAGAAATTTTCCCAGGCCGCCGCGGTGCGGCGGGACATCTCTGCTGCATTCATGGCGCGGCAGGACATCTCTGCTGCTTCCGCGGCGCGGCCGGACCAGTCTGCTGCATCGACAGCATGGCGGGACCTCCGTGCTGCTTCAGCGGCGCGGCGGGACCTCTGTGCTGCTACTTCTGCGCGGCGGGACATGTCAGCTGCTCTCGCAGCGAGGCGGGACATCTCTCGTGCTTCCGCTTCCATGCTCGCCTCTCCCTGGTGGCAATCTCTCGACCCAGAACTCACGCTGGCCATGGCAGACGCAAGGGAAGGATGCTGAATGGCTTGTTTGTTTTTGTGGATGAGGAGTTGACGAGGAATGCGCAGTCATCTTGGCATACTAGTATTTATAACCGAGTACTAATACGCTCCTAAGTGGGAAACCGTTTAGGTTGTGACCGGTGTGAACAGGTTTGCAATTCAATATAGTGTGGAGTAATTTGGAATGTGACGAGACGCAAGCTCAAAATTTATTGACGGTTCAAGTTTCGAAGTGCGGCACTATTCCCGGATGGAGTACTTCTTTTTCTACTCTCTCCTTTCCGGTTTTATAGGGCTTATCTCAAAATTTTAGTTTTTCCATTTTATAAGGCTCAATTTGGTTGTTCCCCAACACATGTTCAATTTCCAAGGTGCATTAAATCATTACATGCACGTATTAGGAGAAAATTGACCAATGCATGTACTTTAGGCATGCATGCATTGCAATTAATGCATTGATAAACATAATTTTTTATCGCCACCAAAACCCACCATTTCTTAAGCTAAAGTAGACCAAGGTAATCCCTATATTAGCATATTACTAAGATAAACGGAAGGCACTGTAGAAACATTTAGGACGTGAGCTTGTCAGTTTGAATGTGGAGGGACACAAGTTTAGCCCCGGCCAGCAGCTTGGGCGGAACTGTCAAGAAGGTCAGCTCCTGCACGTCGACGTCGCCGGGATCCTTGCTGCTTGTCACCTCCATTTCCACCTTGACGGCGTCGGTCGTGCCTTTGGGCTCCCCCGATGGGCCGTTCGCCCACAGCTTGGCCATGTAGTGCGGCAGTGGGGACGCCCCCGCTCTGATGCAGACGACCGACACGACGATAGGTGCACCGATGTCGAGCACGCCGCCGACCAAGAAAAACGCACAGCGGTCCTCCTCCACGAACAGCAAAAGCCATGGCTCCGAAAGTGGCACTTGCAGCTGGAGCACCTTGCCGTACTGGATCCTGTGCACGGGCATGGGATGCGCGGTGCTGATGTGGTGGTAGAGCACTGGCAGCGGGCCTTCGTAGCCGCAGACAGGCACGGGGCATTTGCAGGGTGCGAGCGAACACACGCTCTGGTGATCGGCGAGCTTGTGGTAAGTGACGTAGAGCCCACAGCCTTCGTGCGGGCACTCCACCCTCACCGACGAAATGATGGAGTCCACCGCCGTGTTCTGCACATCAAAGCCACAGCCGCGCTCGCACTTCTGGCACTACCGCTGGTTCTCAGGGCGCTCGATGCGGCAGTCCGCGCAGGCCAGGTGCCCTCCCTTGCACTGCAGAAATCAATTGAACAGCACATCAATCAAGAAAACTGCACCTTGCTTAATCAGCCGAATGGACGAGGTGTATTCGAACCTCATACACTGGAGGCATCAAGGGGCGGAGGCACAAGGGGTAGTGGAGCACGGTGAGGTCCATCAAGACCTTAGAGGGCTCCATCGTCGGGTCCTGTTCGCTCTGCATGATCTCTCCCTCCTCGTGCACAACCATCTCTCGGCTTGGGCCGGGGTATTACAAAGCTTTACCGTCACATATTTTATACTACTTCAAGGTGCATTAAATCAACACATGCAAGTATCAAAAGGAGAGTCACGGCATGCATGCATGCGTTGTAATTAATGCATCGGTAAACGCAAATTATTGAAATATATCGAGTGCAGTGCTTTGATGTGTCGCGTCAACTCGTACATCAACGAGAAGTGTTATTATCCTCTCCCTCGCAGACTTAACTGCACCTGCCTTTGGCTGTATGACAGGTTGGCCACACACCTATCGGGCCCACCTGTCATACATGCAAAGGCAGGAGCGTCCCTCCCTCGCCCATGAGCATGGTGGCTGGCAAGACTAGGAGAAGCTTTCGCTACACGCTCTCCCTCCCGCACGCGGTGGATATGCAGCAGTTCAATCGGTGTCAGATGGCCAGAAGCGTACTGTAGTACTCCTCCAGTGCAGTAGTACTCCATCATTTGTTTGAATTCCCGAAGAGGCGAAGAGCCAAGCGCAGCCCGAACGCTCGTGTGGCAGTTTCATATGTAGAGTAGTATAGGATAGCGTGTACCGTGTATGTAAGCTTAAAATCGTTGGGGTCGGCTCCATGCTATGTGGTCGTCTCGAAGTTTTTAAAAAATAATTAAAATAGTCTTCTGGCCCTACCTAACACCCTGGTGATTGTAGTTTGCACGCTCATCTGGTCAAGACAGGAATATATATCTTAATTTGTTTTTTCTTTGAAAAGGGGGGACTCCCCGGCCTCTGCATCAGAACGATGCATACGGCCACATATATTTTAATTTGTGGTGGGTAAATGTTAGAGGTTGCAGCAAATATATTGTACACTGCGGGTCTTTCAGCCAAGTTTAGAGGCAAGCATGTGGGGCCAGTGCTATGATGTGTCACGTCAACTCGTACAACGAGGAGAAGCTTGATTTTACTACACGCCTTCTCCCTCACCCATGCGCGCGGTTGCTCGCAAACGAGGACAGGCTTTTACTTAGTAGTACTTCTACAACAAGCTATCCGTCCCGCTCGCAGTGGATGGACATGCAGCAGTGGATTCGACACTGTAGAAGCAGTAGTAGTAACATCCTTGTTTGTCTTCTCGAATAGGCGAAGAGCCAAGCGCAAACCGAACGTTGCAGTTGCGAACATTGGAGCACGCATATAGCCAGGCTCTTGCATGAGACAAAATTGCTATGTGCGCCCACTGTTGTACTAGTACGTACAACTACTTGCTAGTATAGCCCTGTAAACCATAAAGGAGTATTTGCCCTTCTAGAGATTTCAACAAGTGACTAGACTACACCGAGATGGAGTACACATGGAGCAAAATGGGTGAATCTGCACCGTAAATAAATACGTACTAGTTCTATCGTTCTCCTCTCCGAGGTGCACAATATTGAGTATACTGACTAGTCTCTTTTTGACACACATTTACGTTTTTTTACACAATACAGACGCAAGCGCTCATATACACGCGCATACACTCACCCCTACGAACGCACACACGCACGACACTACCATCTTGAAATTTATGAAGTCACCATAGGCACCTCGTCGTCGACGGGTCGATAGGTGCTTGAATGCTAAGGAGGGAGAGGGTAGCGGTTCCCGAGATGTTGAACGGTCAATGATGCATCCTCAATTACATGCAGAGGGAATTAATTGGAGAAGCAGAATAGAGCCAGCACGATGTGAATGCAAACGAGTTTGGACTCTCATATAATAAAGGCGCCCCACCACTCCAATCCATCTACTCCCAAGTCTCTGCGCAACACTGCTCACTCCAATCCAAGACCAAGTGACCAGAAGCCACAAGCACCTATGGAGGCGATGGACGCGAGCGGCAGTCGGCTGTGCCAAATCATCCAAGGCGCCGGCCTGCGGCCCCGCACCATGCAGCGTTTCCAGACGGTGCTGGCGACCGCAAGCATCGTAGCCCTCACCGACGCCGGCTTCGCCTCTCGCATGGACGACATGATGGTCAACTCCATCCACAAGTTCACCGCCGTCAAGAAGTGCGCGGACGACCTTGTCGTACTGCTCCAGCCCGCGCGCCCAGGCTCCTCATTGCCTTCCACCCTCATCGGCCTACATGGTGACGAACTCTTTCAAGCCCTAGTGGCCCTGCAGGTGCCAGAGGTCGTGATGAAGAATGTGCACCTCGAGGCCGCGCTCGCCGCGCAGCGCCTCGCCATGCAAGAAACCGTCGACCTGCACATCCACGTCTACGAGGAAATCGTCTACATAGGCCACTACAAGGCAAGCGAGGATAGAAAGACATTGGCCTTCTTCCAGCGGCTGGAATCTTTGGACGCCATTGTTCAGAAGCACGTCGACCAGGCCACGAAAGCCGCTGCTACTTAGGCGCCGTTCGGTGGGCCGGCGCCCTGAGTCCAGGAGGTGGACATCGTCGATGGATGCATCTCTTCTTCTTGCCTCCTATAACCAGCACTGCATCGCCTCGTGGCCTTAATGTTTTATTAGTATAGTACTCCCTTTGTTCCCAAATATAAATCTTTCTAAAGATTCCAGCAAGTGACTACTACATACGGAGCAAAATGAGTGAATCTACACTCTAAACTATGTCTACATACATCTGTATGATGTATTCCATTTGAAATAGTATCTAAAAAGGCTTATATTTATGAACGGAGGGAGCATATGGCATTTTTATTCCAGTCGTAACGTTTTCACTGTGAGGTGGGGTCACAGTTGAGCAAACCCACCCCGCCCACCGGGCGTCGGCCGAGTTTAGAATTAGAAAAGAGAAACGAGGGAGGAGAGCTAGCTGTAGCACGGACGCTGTTGTCAGATGGGACTCGTGTTTATATAATAGGAGTACTGAGCACTCGTGCCTCTTTTTTTTCTTTTTTGAGGGAAAAATTAGTCGTATGTCTAGTACCACTAGTTGGGTGCGTGCGACCTGTAGCTGTCATCACTTTAGGTCTCCTTTTAGAACCGCGGCTACGCTTCACAGTACATATTATTTCACGCATTTATCCTCCTATATGTACTCCTAGGCTATTTCCACGTGCTCCCATTCGCCGACATGTGGGATATAGAGCATCTGGGTCGTAGTGCATGCACGACTCGGAGCATATGCCGGGGTACTTTACATTTCATACCTCACGAACTTCATGCAAATCCCCCGCAGAAGAATAAATAAATGAATGAATTACTACATGAAACCGGATTATTTTCATGGAAACTGGAGCACGTTCATTAAATTTTGGACATAACACGTTTATAAAAAATGACCGGACCGAAACCAGTCTAAGGGCCTCTTTGATTTTTCCCACAAAAAAAGGGCCTCTTTGATTCGCAGGATACTGAAAACACAAGAATGGGGAAAGTATGATGGCGATGAACCGAGACGAGGAGAACTCTAACTCAGTCAGAGGTTAGAGTTAGATTATAACCCTGAACTAACTCTAAACCAAAGAGGTGTATGGATGGCAGGGTTAGATTGACAATAAATGCTCCGTCTCAATCATTTGACTACTTTGGACCCTATTTCCTGCCGGATTTGGAGGGTGCTTGGATACGTTTTAGTTCCATGACTAAAAGTAGTGAGACTACAACTTGCTAGCCTCACCCATGCTTGGATCCAAATACTAAAGAGACTAAAATCAAGTTAATAAGGAGAGGAATTAAATGAGGAGAGAGATGACTAATCCACATTTTAGTAGGGGTACCCCTGACTAATTTTTTTTAGTCTCAAGACTAGTTTTAGCCCCTCTTTAGTCAGGGGTGCTTGGAACTTTTAGCCTCTTAAAGAGACTATTTTTGGTCAGACTAAAATAAGTCCCTTGGATCCAAGCACCCTCTTGGTGTGGCCGGCTCTTCTGTGGCCTCCTCCCGCTCACAATCGACATAAACGAACCATCTATACAAATCAAGCATGCAAAGCATGATAATTTTTACTTTGTCCATACAAATGAGATATCCCACTTAAACATACAAGTCGTCAATCAAGATGCACAAAATAAAAAAACACTTCATGAAACAAAGAATGAGCTAACTCATCACGGAAGTCATTCACGATAGGGAGGGAGCCCGGAGCCCTTCATGCACCGAGGGAGGAGCTCTCCATTGTCGCTCTGGAGGAAGGCTCTGTAGAGCCCAAGCCCCAGGAACCCCTCCGATGCCGGCCCTTGCGAGTTGAGGTCGACACCGGCATGGGTAGCAGGGCCGCTAGCCGCCGACTGGGAACTTAATCTTTGGGCCTCTAGAAAAAATGCAAGCCTGTAACTAAAATACCTAGAAAGGTGAACTGGATCTTTGGGCCTCTAGAAATAATGCAAGCCTGAAACTGAAATACCTAGAAAGGTGAACTGAATCTTTGGGCCTCTAGAAATAATGCAAGCTTGAAATTGGAATACCTAGAAAGGTGAACTGAATCTTTGGGCCTCTAGAAATAATGAAAGCCTGAAATTGAAATACCTAGAAAGGTGACCTGAATCTTTGGGCCTCTAGAAAGATTTATTACCTCCTCAAGCAGCATCAAACAATTCGATGCGTGCACCACAAATCTATACCATGTTTGATCAGGATCTACTTTTCCAAATCAGAATTAGCGCTAGAGCAAGCAAGATCACTGATATGGCCGTGAGACAGAGAAGGAACAAACAAACTCACCCCTCTCGCGACCTCTCTGGTAGATGCGCCGCCGCCGCGCACGAAAGAGGGAGAAAAACGACTGGTGAAGGGGGAGCAGGGCGACCTTCGAAGGCCGGAGGGAGAGGGCGGCCGGAGTAGGGTGGCGGAGGCCGGAAGAAGAGGGCGGCCGAAGGAGAGAGAGGGCGAGCGACCCTATGGGTAACAGAGAGGAGTCGTGTGATAGGTGGGGGGGAGCGATCTGGTGCGGGCAGGGGAGATTTTTTAAGTTCTCTTCTAGTGGGCCCGAGGATAACTAACCCAATTAGAACCTCTCCACCGGGCTAGTTTTTTAGCTGGGTTAGAGCAAACTAGCTCAAACTAACCCCTCTTGTTTCGATAATTTGAGGCTATTTCAACCCAAACTAGCTCTAACTCAGGGATCCAAACAAAGAGGAGTGTTACTGTACTTGCTACAGTGTGGACCGTAGCACATTGTTTTTTATGGCCATATCACCACATTGTTTTCTACTGCTGGTTCACTGGGCTACCGTGGTTCGCACTGCTGGTTCACTGGGCTAGCTGTGTGGTTCGCACTCCTCTGACCTGAGTAGTACTCCTTCCGTTCCTAAATATAAGTCTTCGTAGATATTTCACTGTGGACCACATACGGATGTATATAGATGCATTTTTTGTGTAGATTCACTCATTTTTCTCCGTATGTGGTCCATAGTGAAATCTCTCCAAAGACTTATATTTAGGAACGGAGGGAGTAGTATAGTACTAGTATATACCGCATCATTATTTGCTCCTTCTTACTACTCCAACATGTGGGAGAGCCAGCATCCGGGTCGACGTGTCATGCACTAGATGAGAGCGCGGAACGGAAGGGGGCATCACCCCGGTCGGAGCGCCAGTAATTCATGACTATAGTGAGTGGTCATATCACAAGTCTTTCCAGCAGTAACGCGCCGTCAAATCACACAGCCCCACTCACTCACCCTCCTTGCCTCTCTGTCAAACTGCCTACCCGAAAACTGCCGCGCGTACTGCCCGGGAAAAGCCCCGCCCTCAACTTTTAACTACGCGAAAATAGTTCGAGCTTGTTCGTTCTATATAAATATAGTACTTACTGTATGTTTATTCACCCGTGGGGTTGTTCAATGAATGGAGGGGCGGGGAGCACAAGTGAACAATATTGTAGTACTACTAGTAGTAAGTAGGAGTTGTACAGTAGTCACCTTAATAGAGAGTTTCTTTTCTTTAATGCCACGTACACAAATTGAAACACGTGTTGTGGAGAGAGAAAAGATAATCACTCCACTATATATGGACGCAGGGGCCTCAGCGCTTGCTTTACTAGGGTTGCTCTCTTCATTCTCTCATCCTCTCCAGATATAAACAAGACAGCGGTAGCGACATTTTCTCTCTACTCACCGCTGGTCACAGATCCGACCGGATCCCTTCGGCCGGTGTGTGTAGAGGACTAAAAGGTGCATCGTTCACGCGGTCATCGCCGCCGAGGGAGGAAACCCACAGCTGCCGGAGGGGCCCGATCCTCTGCCCGTGCCATTCTCTCTGACATAGCGCCGGCTCGGGAGGTCCTCCGACCCTTCTTCCTCCCTATCGTATTGTCCGCAGATCCGACCTGCCGCCGCCGACATCTCGGCGACCCTCAGGTATAAGTTCTTCGAAAGTGGCCTTGCTCTACTACCCCAGCTCCCCACGTGTCTGCATGTGTATCTTTTTCTACTCCCAACAGCTCTTCCAAAGCCACCTAAATTTTTAGTATTATTAGAGGTAAAGCTACTTCATGCATTCGAATCTAGGGCTTTGTTCAAACAACGAAGAAAGGGGGGAACGTTGTAGCATGAATCTAGGACTTGATTCAAAGAGGAAATAATATGGTGAAAGTAGTAGAGACCGGATACCCAACCGGTCTCTTGGTTGAAAAGGGAAATAATGGGAAAACGCAGTACAAATTGGATAAGGAATAGATCTATTATGGGTTGAAAAAAGGATAGAAAGTGGCGGCTGGTGGACAAGTTAACAGAGTATGTCCAGGATTAGATTTGTTGCCATCACATAGTAAAAGGTCCCCAGGATTAGATTTGCTGCCCTCACATAGTAAAAGGTCTCAGGATTAGATTTTCTGCCCTCACATAGTAAAAGGTCTCAGGATTAGATTTGCTGCCCTCACATAGTAAAAGGTCTCCAGGATTAGATTTGCTGCCCTCACATAGTAAAAGGTCTCCAGGATTAGATTTGTTGCCCTCACATAGTACAAGGTCTCCAGGATTAGGTTTGCTGCTCTCACATAGCATGAACAAACTCGACATCACCACTTTATGCCTCCTTGTAGGTACATTGTGCTGATGCGTCCACTATCGCATGTCCTTATACCAACCTTTTGCTGTTGTTAATGTAAGGGTGCATGTAAAATGAAGCGATCACACTGTTACCTTAGGGACATGTCTAACCAGTGTTATTGTTAATCTAATGCCTCCAGTGATAAGATGCAATTAATCTGTGTTACAAATGGCACTCCTCCTGTTTTCCCCAGTATGATAAGTAAGTTGCTCCTTTACGCTGCTGAGTGTCCTGGTGTCCCCACGGTCCCATGCCCTTAAACCAACTCTTTAGCTGCTGTTGATTTTCTGTGTCTGGTAAACAAGCAATGCCACCATTAAAGTAATCCCATATTTTAAGAATCTCATTGTTGATCGTAATGCCTCTGGTAACATGAAGCATTGCTGACATTTTAAAATTTCTACTGTCCTTGCGTGACTGCCATGAACATAATTAAGATGCTTCTTTTCATTTTCTATATGTTTCGTATATTCTTATTGACCAGCAACTGTTTACTTTCTATCTTTTTGTGCAGATAGGGATATCCATTTCACCTTGTTGCTATTGTGACCTTTTGGTGAACTGCACAAAACACTTTTTTTTGGAATGAGTGTCTTGTGCAGTTCAACTAAAATGTCACGTGGGCAACATCTCTCAATTTTGGTGGAACTGCACAAAATGGTGATTGGAGTTTCCAAAATCTCCATCAAGTTCTGCTGGTAATCTCGTGCAACATTTTATTAGCCTTTGCAAGATGAGCCGTCACTGTCACCACAATGGCCTTTATTTTAGTGGAACTGCACAAAAGGATAACAAAAATATAGTTGCACCTTACATGAGCCGGACAACCAACCTTAATGTTCCTCAATTTTAGTGCAACTACTAAAGAAGAACCTGCCAGCTCACGAGAGTAAGTACTTCTTGCTAGCTGAATGATGCAATCTTTGCTTCATTTCAGGTGAACTACAGAAAAAGGCGCATGAATTGAATCATGGAACTCAAGGCAGGCTTCATCCGAGTGGAGGTGCAGGTTGAGTAAAGGAGGACACTATTAAAGTGAAATCATGCTCTCCTGGTTTGTGCTATGCAAACAGGAATACTCAACTATAGATGTTGTGACGGTCAAGAGCATTCGCCAAGTTCTTCGATTGTATGACATGGCTAGACAAGATGGATTTAATCCCGATATTCACTTTATCAAAAGGCTCTAATGGGTTGGTTCTGAATCTTGCAAGCTGGGAATCAGTGAGATGTGTAGGCATCTTTGTTGTACTTATTATTTGAATCTTATTTGCTGGTTCTGAATCTTGAAAGCTAGGAATCAATGAGATGTGTAGGCATCTTTGTTGTACTTATTATTTGGATCTTATTTGTTGGTTCTAAATCTTGCAAGCTGGGAAACACGGCATGATGATGCAGAGGACAACAATCGTAACAAACAGTTCAAACTTGGTAGTATTATCTTTGTGAAAGTGCGACAAATGTGTTGATCATGTGCATCATGAGAATAATAATTCTAATTGTTGTGCATGTTGATCCTGTGGCACTGATAGAACGAGCGAATGCATTGCTTGTTTTAAGTATAAATTTCTATTAAAGCTAATTAAATTTAAGTAAAGTGACCACTAACTCTTGTTATTACAGTACCAATACAGACCCGCTCATGAACCGACGTGTGGCCGAGGGTGCATCTTCTGTCGGGCGTGCAGTGGACGAGGGAGGGGTAGTAACTGTTGTCGCCTGTACACACTCAGCTTACTGTTGAATCTAGTTCCCCAGGAGCTGAAAAACGAACTGCTGCCGCCGTGTACACACTCGTTCACTCGAAGAGACTCCAATGGCGATCCGAGGGGTGAGCCTGCTGGATATGGACTTCAGCAAGGAGTTCCCCTTTGAGTTCGCCGTTCAGTCCTATGGCTGCACCAAGTTGAATGTGATGTACACCAATGATACGGACTCAGTGAAGCTCTGCCTCGCCTCAGTCCTATGGCTGCACCAGGTTCTGGAGCATTCGCCCGTTTCATCGGCAGCGCCGACTGCACCTTCGCTACAGTGGAGAGAAGGAAGAACGCGACGATTAGGCCATCTGGTGCAACAAGCTTGTCGACATCCAGAAGCAATACAAGATCATCAGCAACGGGCAGGAGAAGGACTCCGTGGTTGACCTCGCTGAGACCATCATCGACCCCTGATACGCCAACATGAAAGAAGACGACCTGAACATGTGGGAGGTACCTCTGAATCTAGCCTACATAACCTATGCGGCCAAGGATGCTACGACATGTACAGGCAGATCTTGGACATGAGGGCGTGCTTGCTTCCCGTAACCGACGAGTACACGGACAGCCGCAGCGTCATGATCAAGCGTGCCAGGAAGGTCTAGATGTTGTACTTTATCTGTTTATAAGCACCTTTATCATCTGAGTGTTTCATGCATTAGCCTATGTGTCATAATTATCTGTTTTGTCCGAAATATTTCTTTTAAAAACCCATTAACCTGATTGCTTTTTTTAGTGGCTATTTGCTTATGTATGTAAACTAGTTCACTTGTCCGTAAAAAAACTAGTTCACTCGGCTGCCTTGCTTTGAATCTCCTTCCTCCCAACATATTCCCCTCCTCAGGTGGACCCAGCAGGTCTCTGAATTTTCTCCCACTTTCTTTTTCGATGTAATTTGAGTTTTCTCCCAGTACTTTCCCCTAGAACCAACTCAATTGTCCCACGTCTAGCCTAAAATATAATAATACCCCACGATACTATTAACTCATCAAATTAAAATGATATTTTATTTCATAAGTTGAAAGTTCTTACAAACTAATAATAATAATTGTTTATATATAACTTGGCAAGTTAACTCCTAGTGATTGCGTACATAAGCTTGCAAAGATTTTACTAACGTGCAATCATGTGTTTATGTTTTTATAACATTTCTCTGTCTAGCCCAACATGATATTTTCACCCAACCCAGCAAGTCCGCGGATTTCGAGAAAAATGCAAATGGGATTTAAACGGGCTGCATAGATGCTACATCATTGTTTCACCCAGCCCGCCAAATGGACAAAAAAACGTTCCACCCGCTGACAGGTCAGACCCACCAGCTATATCTTCGCACGCAAGGAAGTGTCTCCTTATTACGCACCAAAAAATGAATATCCCCTGCTAGCTGGGACCCACCATAGTGGGTGGCTGACTTGTGGGCCTACTAAGTTGACGAGCACGGAGGGCTTTGTCAACTTAGTCAATATGAACGATTCTAGCTCCAGTGACCCTACGATGTCCATCCAACGGCCATAGTGCTTCTTCAACCTCTGATCTTCTTGCTCCAGCCGCCCAAAGCTGCGCTGGTCGTGCCGCGTGCTCCTGCCTCTCGTGGCCGGCTGTGATGCCGCGAAGGCCTCACCGCCCCCTACTACTCCCACCACTGGCCCATGCTATCCCTCTACTCACCCACACCCCCTGTTATTCTACGGCGACGGCTGCCTCATGCCGCAGCCGAACCAGTGAACCCTCGTACTCCTCTCCGCGTGGGCATCCACTACCGCGTCTTCCCCGGCTCCGCGTCGTCCCCTTCCTAGGCCTCGCCGTCATCCACCGCCTTGGTGCTCTCGGTGCGCCGTGGTCAATGTGGTCAACGACTGACTTCCATCGGAAGAGTACCGTATGTGGAGAGGCTGACAGCTGGGTCCACGGCCACAAACCAGTTTTTTTGTGATTTGCCAAGTAAGTCGCTTTGTCAGGCCTGTTGGGCTGCAAATCTTTCAAGACGAGCAGAGCTTCATTTGGCTGGCCCAGAAAATGGCCCATCAGTAATGAGAAATGGGCTGTACATTTTTAAAACACATCAAACCGGCAATTAGTTTAAAATATATTTTTTTCATTTCGAGATTTTAAATTACATTAATTTTTATGCGTGGAGAATTTGTTGGATTTTATATTGATATACATTTATTTTTAAAATCAGTTTGAATGTGAGTCGAAATTTCGGGATTAAAAACAGTTCGGACCGCACCGAAATATGCAAAATTTTGTTAATTTTTTAACCGTGGCCACAATATGGGCTGTAATGCTAACAAAAATAATATGGGCTCCAAAAATAACCTTAAGAATTAGCAAATGCGCTGTAAATTATTAGAAATAATGGCAGATGGGTTGTATGCTCTTTTCCACACATTTGAGGCTTTCCTAAAAAAAGGTTGACGCACAAGCAGTGACTGTTGGATGTCCATCGAACGGCCGCCGTGCTTCTTCAATCTCTGCTCTTCCTGCTCCAACCGCTCAAACAAGCGCCGGCGGGACTGCCTGCTCCCTCCTCCCGGCGGCCGACTGTGCTGCCGCGCAAGCCTCACCGCCCCACCGTACTCCCATCGCTGGCCTAGCCATCCCTCTACTCACCCACACCTGCTGTTATTCTTCGGCGACGGCAGACAAACCAGTAAATCCTCGTACAGTCGTACTCCCCCCTGCGTGGGGAACAACTGCCGAGTCTTCCCTGCCTCTGTGTCGTTCCCTTCCTAGGCCTCGCCGTCGTCCATCGCTCTGGTCCTCTCGGCGCGGCCTGGTCAAAGTGGTCAACGACCGACATGCATCTGGAGTGGACTGTACATGGAGAGGCCGACAGCTGGGTCCACGGCCGCACGCAAGGAAATGCCTCCTTATTACGCGAAAAATAATGATTCCTCCACCAGACATCAGGGACCCACCGAAAGGGCCTCTGTATTTCGCGAAAAAAACGTTACCGCCACTGACAGCTCAGACCCACCAGCTATATCTTCGCACGCAAGGAAGTGCCTCCTTATTACGCTCAAAAAATGAATACCCCCTGCTAGCTGGGACCCACCTTGGTGGGAAGCTGACTTGTGGGCCAACTAAGTTGACGGGGACGGAGGGCTTTGTCAACTTAGTCAATATGCACGATTCTAGCTCCAGTGACCGTATGATGTCCATCCAACGGCCGTAGTGCTTCTTCAACCTCTGGTCTTCTTGCTCCAGCCACCCAAACCAGCGCCGGTCGTGCCTCGTGCTCCTGCCTCCCGTGGCCGGCTGCGATGCGGTGGAGGCCTCACCGCCCCCTACTACTCCCACCGTTGGCCAGGCTATCCCTCTACTCACCCACACCCCCTGTTATTCTGCAGCGACGGCAGCCTCACACCGCAGCGAACCAGTGAACCCTCGTACTCCTCTACGCGTGGGCATCCACTGCCACGTCTTCCCCGGCTCCGCGTCGTCCCCTTCCTAGGCCTCGCCGTCGTCCACCGCCCTGGTGCTCTCGGCGCGGCGTGGTCAACATGGTCAAGGAACGGCTTCCATCGGACGTGGACTGTACATGGAGAGGCTGACAGCTGGGTCCACGGCCGCAACAAGGAAGTGCCTCCTTATTACGTGCAAAATAATTATTCCTCCACCTGGCAACGGGGACCCACCGGACGGGCCACCGTATTTTGCCCCTGACTACTGGGACCCACCAGCTACATCTTCGCACGCAAGGAAGTGCCTGGCAGTCGGGACCCACCTGGTCGAAGCGTACGTAGCATTGTCATTCTGGTCGTGAACGTGTACGTACATATATACTGGTGGATGTAGAGGTGCGCACGTGTCGTAGTAGAGGCGGCCAGGGTGCAAGAAAGAAAATAAGGCCACGTATGTGTACATACGGGCGGGGTCTCGAACGCCTACTTGCGCATACGTACGGTGAGGGCTCGTTGACATGGCTGGGTCGGAACAGAGAAATAGCATCGTCGTCGTGTTCATGGGGAGGCAACGGAATGAGTCGTGTTCATCGGGAGGAAACGAAATGCGTGTGAGCCAATCGGTTGGGCCGGAACGGAATGCGTGGTCGTGTTCATCAGGAGGGCTTGGACAGAAGAGGCGATGGAAACGAGGCCTGGCGTACCGCACAATGGAGGAATCGGCCTTATGTTCGACCGGGCACGTTCGAAACAGGATCATGTTCATCGGGAGGGGTCTGGCGTACCGCAAAACGGAGGAAACGGACCTCCTACGGTCGAAACGGGGGTCCTGTTGATCGGGAGGGGTGTGGCATACCGCAAAACGGAGGAAACGGACTTGTGTTGGAGCGCTACGGTCGAAACGGGGGTCCTGTTCATCGGGAGGGGTGTGGCGTACCGCAAAACGGGACTCCACGGGATACTGTTCATCTCCACCGTCGACCCCCTCTAGCCTCCACGAGCTACTGTTCATCCATCGTCGACCTCCTCCAGCCTCCACCTGCGACTGTTCATCCACGGGCTCCTGTTCATCCAGCCTCCACCGCGTGCTACTCCACCGGCTACTGTTCAACCAGCCCTCTCCACGGGCTCCTGTTCAACCCCCCCTCCATGGGCTACTGTTCATCCCGCCCTCCACCGTCTACTGTTCATCCTGCCCTCCACGGGGTGGTCCTGTTCATCCAGCCCTCCACGGGGTCCTGTTCATCCAGCCCCAACCGGCTCGATCAATCGGGGTCCTGTTCATCCAGAGGCAACACCACGGGGTCTTGTTCATCCACCCCCACCGGGAACTGTTCATCCAAACCCCCCCGCAACGCTCACTGTTCATCCAGAAGCAGCATCGATCTGCTTCAGTTAGTAGCAGTAGCGAAGGAATCGCTCAATTGGGTTCAGTTAACAGCCATCGATCGATTGCTCGGGTTCAGTAACGCGTAGCCTGCAGTGCAATCGCTCGGGTTCAGTTAGAGCCCAACGGCTCGCTCGGGTTCAGTTAGAGCCAACTCCTCGCACACACGCGCGTATGTGTACGAGAGAAACGCGCATCGCTCGGCCCCCGACCTCCCACTGTAACCGGGAACTCCCCGAAATTTTCCTCCCCCTCGCTTCTACCACTGTTTTTTCTGTCATGGACGGCCCAAAGAATGTCATGCAGCTGCGTCTCCGGCCCGCCCAGGACGAAAAGCCCATTTTTTGTCATGATTTTTTGTCATAGAAGTAGGAGCCCACCACATCTATGATGTGACCGGGTTTTGTCACAATTATCATCATAGAAGTGTCATATGTATGACAGATAAAAATTTCGTTTGGCCCAAAATGTCACGGATGTGTCTTTGTTTTATGGTGAAAGATCCTACTACCACCCAATGGCGACGTGTGCCCGTAAGACACACAGCCATGTTAGTAAAAGTTTTGCAATGTCTAGACTCGTCTTCGGCCAAGGAGTTGGAAAGGGGGATTCCTACAGGTAGTCGGCTCTGATACCAACTTGTGACGCCCCCGATTCAATCGTACACTAATCATGCACGCAAACGTGTACGATCAAAATCAGGGACTCATGGGAAGATATCACAACACAACTCTAAAACATAAAATAAGTCATACAAGCATCATAATACAAGCCAGGGGTCTCGAGGGCTCGAATACAAGTGCTCGATCACAGACGAGTCAGCGGAAGCAACAATATCTGAGTACAAACATAAGTTAAACAAGTTGCCATAAGATGGCTAGCACAAACTGGGATACAGATCGAAAGAGGCGCATGCCTCCTGCCTGGGATCCTCCTAACTACTCCTGGTCGTCGTCAGCGGGCTGCACGTAGTAGAAGGCACCTCCGGTGTAGTAGGAGTCGTCGTCAATGGTGGCGTCTGGCTCCTGGGCTCCAGCATCTGGTTGCGACAACCAGGTAGAAGGGAAAGAGGGAAAAGAGGGAGAAAAGCAACCGTGAGTACTCATCCAAAGTACTCACAAGCAAGAATCTACACTACATATGCACGGGGATATGTGTAAAGGGGCCATATCAGTGGACTGAACTGCAAAATTCCAGAATAAGAGGAGGATAGCTAGTCCTGTCGAAGACTATGCTTCTGGAAGCCTCCATCTTGCAGCATGTAGAAGAGAGTAGATGGTAAGTTCACCAAGTAGCATTGCATAGCATAATCCTACCCGGCGATCCCCTCCTCGTCGCCCTGTTAGAGAGCGATCACCGGGTTTTATCTGGCACTTGGAAGGGTGTGTTTTAGTAAGTATCCGCTTCTAGTTGTCATAAGGTCAAGGTACAACTCCAAGTCATCCTGTTACCGAAGATCACGGCTATTCGAATAGATAAACTTCCCTGCAGGGGTGCACCACATAACCCAACATGCTCGATCCCATTTGGCCGCACACACTTTCCTGGGTCATGCTCGGCCTCGGAAGATCAACACGTCGTAGCTCCACCTAGGCCAACAGAGAGGTCAGCACGCCGGTCTAAACCTAAGCGCACAGGGGTCTGGGCCCATCGCCCTTAGCACACCTGCATGTTGCGAACGCGGCCGGAAGCAGACCTAGCCTAGCAGGCGTTCCAATCCAATCCAGCGCGCGCTGCTCAGTCGCTGATGTCACGAAGGCTTCGGCTGATACCACGACGTCGAGTGCCCATAACTGTTCCCGCGTAGTTGGTTAGTGTGTATAGGCCAGGAGCCAGACTCAGATCAAATACAAGATCTCGTTAAGCGTGTTAAGTATCCGCGAATGCCGACCAGGGCCAGGCCCACCTCTCTCCTAGGTGGTCTCAACCTGCCCTGTTGCTTCTACCGAGATGGAGCCAACTGTCCCTTCAGCCCCCTCATCAGAATCACTTGCGGGTATTCAACGAGCTGACCCGACTTTAATCACCACATGTGTCATGTATATAAAGTATATAGTATATACCCGTGATCACCTCCCGAAGTGATCACGGCCCAGTAGTATAGCATGGCAGACGGACAAGAGTGTAGGGCCATTGATGAAGTACTACCATCCTATTCTAAGCAGTAGGATAGCAGGTAAGGGTAACAACTGTAGCAACAATGACAGGCTATGCTTCAGAATAGGATTAACCGAAAGTAGTAACATGCTACACTACTCTAATGCAAGCAGTATACAGAAGAATAGGCGATATCTGGTGATCAATGGGGGGGCTTGCCTAGAAGCTCTGTTGTACAGGGAGAAGGGTCGTCGGTGACGTAGTCGTACTCGGTGGCATCAGCGCCGGTCTCAGGGTCTACAGGAGAAGAAGAGGGGGGGAAGAAACAGTAAATACAGAGCAAACAAAGCATCACAAAATATAACGAGGCAATACGCGGTGCTAGGTATGCCCTAACGCGGTAGTAAGTGATACAGGCGAGGGGGGGGGGACATATTCCCGGTGTTTCGCGTTTTCGGACAGATGAACCGGAGGGAGAAAGTTGCGTGATTGCTATGCTAGGGATGTGTGGCGAACGAACGGGCAGCTTATCCGGATTCGTCTCATCGTTCTGAGCAACTTCCATATATAAATTAATTTCATCGGAGTTACAGATTATTTTCTATGAATTTTCAAACTTTTAAAGGGGTTTTCTAAATTGTCTTAATTCGAAAATTAAGTGTCTAAATACTATTGTCACCTGGGGCTGTGCTACCCAGGGTGTATAATAGTGGGGCCAGAGGGTCCAGTCAGCAGTAGTTGACCAGTCAATGCTGACTGGTCAACACGGCCCAGGGGCCCACATGTAATTGACACATGTGCTAAAAGACTTAACTAAACTAGTAAAAAAAACTAAACAGGGGGCCACTGGTCATTGGGCCATCTAACTAATCTACCAAATCAACAGGCTAATCCCACCTAACCAGGCCGGCCCCTACGTCCAGCAGCCCAAGGCCATCGCTGGTCGCTCGTTCCAGCCAGTGAGGCCAGCGTCGGCATGCGGGGAAAAGCAGGGCACGGCCCTGGTGGGTGCGTACAGGAGCGGCGGCAGGCTGAGCACGAAGCAGAGGGCAGCGGCAGCGCGCGGGGTGGCAAGCGGATGCGAGGCAGCAGCAGCAGCGATAGCGATGCAGAAGCAGCATGGGGGCAGCGAGGTGAGCATAGGGCGAGGCCTCGCGTAGGCGGGCGCGGGTGGGGCTTGGCCCGGGCGCGCGCGTGCGGGGGCACCGCCCGGGGCAGCCAGAGGCGCGAGGCAGGGCGCGGGAGCTGAGCTCCAATGCGACGACGGCAAGTAGCGTAGCTGTGGGAGCTCACAGCTGTGGCAGGAAGCACGACTAAGGACGAATTAGAGAGGAAGAACAGTGGGGAAAGGACGGCGAGCTCACTGTGAGGACGACGGGCTGGACAATGGGCTCACGGGAGGCTCGAAGACGACGTTCCTCGGCGAAGGTCCAGGGCGGCCGAATGTGGAAGACGTCCTCGATCCCGTCGTTCTAGGATCCCCCAGCGTAGAATCATTACTGAAGACAGCGTAGGCGACCACTGCGGTCATTCGGGATGCGATGGTGCGGCACGGGGCAGCCGGAGGCCGCGTATGCGACAGTGACACGGCGACGACGGCGGGCGGTCGAGCTCGGGGGAGAGAGCGTGGGGGTGCGAGGGGAAAAACAGAGAGGCCTAGGGTTAGCAGGGGGCCAGGGACGATCTTATCCCCGCGGGGGAGACGGCGGATGCTCGGCACGAGACCATCCGAGCAATGGACGAGCGTTGTTCGTCCAGCACGCCCCTGTGAACAGAGATAGGAGAAGGTGCAGGGGTGGGCTGGGCCTGTGCTGTGCATGTTGGGCCTAAGTGCACAGTGATCCACCTCCTCTTTTCTTGTTTTTCTTTATTTGTTTACTACTCTTCATTTTAATTGAGTGACCAAATGAATTTAGTCAAATGTGAAACTTCACACAAAAATCCAGGGCAATATTGTTGAGCCACACACAAGTCTGTAGAATATTTGGAAAATGATAGTTATTTTTTAGAATTTGAAATGGCCAGGTTAAGTGTTGTTGCACCACTTATTAATTTGTTAAGGGCATTTTAATAATTCAAATGATGTTGGTTAATTCATCACAATTTCTTATTAATATTTTCAACACAACGAACATTTTTTTTACTGTTTGAAGAAATAAAATTTTGTCTTGCAATTTAAATTTGAATTTGGGTTTGATTTGGAACAAAGTGATGATTAACAATATAATTGTGATGACTTGGCAGTCATTAGCAGGAGGTTACTGTAGCACGATTATCGGGGTGTTACAAATCTCCTCCACTACAAGAAATCTCGTCCCAAGATTTAAGAGGTAGAGTAAGGGGGAATGGTCTGGTTACGAAATTCTAACGGATCTTCTCAATCTTGGCTGCTCTTCTCGAAGAGATCGATCCATTACATTGATGTCTTCATTCCATTGCTTCAGATCATCATTATGAAGTCGTCATCCTTTCTTCGGGGGTTCCTTCGTACTTACGAATAGGTAACGGGGCAGATCGAAAATGACAAAATGCTACAAGGGTAATAATCTGGGATTAACCCATGAATGAGCATAAGAGTACCTCTCGAGTTGAACAATTAAAACACATCAAGAGTAAAGTTCGAAGGTACCATAAGAAGTTTCAAGCGGATAGACAATCGTTCGTTGTCGGAAACAGAGTGTGAAAGGGGTTTAGAGCAACGGGAATAAGTATTGTGTTTGATACCAGAATTGATGATCTCTTGGAAGGTAGCTCGTGAACTACATACGAGGCCACACGCGAGGACAATCTTGGGAACAAGGAGTGCAAGAGAGTCAGGTTTCGATCCTGTGGAACTGTGGGTTATGGGCCCACCATGTGGGTTAAAAGTAGGAAGGCGATGACGTCTTACACGATCATGTATGCAAGGCATGTCAGAGGATAGCCTGTCAGTTATGTCGGCAACAACATCGATACCAAGGGCGAGGGATGAAGAGAACCATTTTCCTGCTCGTTGAACGAGGCGGACCAATAGGCAAAGTTCTCGTCCATCGGTGGTTACCGGAATGTCACCAACAATAGTAACAGGGTCTTACTGACTAGGTTGTACGATGAGGTATTTACATAAGAAGGAGAATATTACTGCTTAGATCATATAGACCACAAGAAAGGTAAAACAAGATAATGGAATGGAAAATGTGATTATCATTTTAAACAGAACAATGGAAAGGAAAATGTGTTTAAACACATATATTAGGAGTATATCCTTCCCAAGGGCAAGCAGAGCAAGATATCCATGATAGGATCTAAAGTAGAAAACCCCTTTAGGAAAGGGGAGAGAAATTTTATGCCATTACCCATACGACGGTGTTTGGATAATTAATAAAGAAAATTTAGCTTGTGCTTCAAATGTTCTTATTGAAATTCGGAGTACCACAGTCATGCTTCGAGATAGCATTGACATGGTCTTCAAGCAAAGGTCGGAGTTTGGATACTCAAAGATTCTTCAGGAACAACTTATAGAATAAGTCGTACAATTTCCTCATGGAAGAATGGTTAACCTTGCTAAAAAGGAAACTATAACACTAGGTCCTCCGGTCAGGTGTGCTAGGCATGACATCACCTTACCGGGTCAAAAACCAATGTTATAACTCTTGGTAATATGTTCCGATCATCATATCTGAGCGAGATTTAGATCTGATTGGTGTCAGGATAACTCAGACTCAGGATGCCTAAGAAGAAAGGTGCAACACAAATTTGTTGAGATGACATTATAAGATTCTCGGGAATTGAACTATGGAAGCAAGTTCCGAAACAAGAGTTCATCATTAAATCAAGGAGAGGTGATGACGTGGCTGATTGACTCAGCGACAATTCATTGAGATTTCCAAAAAGATGGATTTCCACAATTATGTGAACAAGGAGATAACATAAGTCAGATCAAATGATATAATGATGTATGCTCAAGGAATGCATACTCAATTTTAACAATGATAGAAGGGTGCACTAAGAAATTTGGACTAGGTAGCACGATCAATGTTTGAATGATGATTCAATAAGCAATAGACTTTGAATGAAACTATCGACCATTAACTTCAAAGCAATAGGGTTGCTAGAAGTACAGAATCCAAGCATCGTTCACTTGCTGTTATTCCCAGTTAGTCAATACGGTGACCGAGAAAGAATGGTGCTTGTGAGAAGTATCACCATACCAAGAATTATTAAGAGGTGGAGCAATCATCGCAACATCCTTGACATATGGAAAGTAATACTTAAAGGTAGGACATAACACAAACTGGAAAGCAAGTTGCACCCATAACATGAAGAAGTTTGTGATGAAAGGAAGGTAAATATGCTGTCGATGGTAACTCAAATTAACAAGGGACGAGGATGGAACTTATCATCAAGAATACGATTAATAACCCGGAAGGAGTCAAAATGCTGATGATGATCACGACAAATTTTGTCGAGAGGCTCCACGAAGAAGCAATCAAACAACAACTGCATCAAGCAACATGACTGATGCAACAAAAGATTATTGGAACCACATATACGACATAGCTCGGAATCAAGCTTGTTGTTCAAGGCAAAATGATATGACGAGGAAAGTCGACGTAAGCTTAGCTCATCGTAGAAAATTGTGCTTCGGAAAGAAGGACCTGATAGCACAGTTAAAAGTTGCACGATAATGATATAGCCGATCAGGCTAGGAATGACTTGAAGGGTTATCAAATCATAAGCAACAAAAAAATACTTAGAGTTATTGAATCTGAGTGCGGAATCGATTCAATTAACGGTGTTCTCGAGTGACTAATAACTCAGAACCCGAGGGAAATTGGAATTGGCGAGAATAATAGTTGATGAAGAACTCATAAGAAGTTATGTAGTTCTGTGGTATTCTTGAGATACCAGAGTGTAATGCTTGATGGTAGATCAAAGTAAGGGTTGGACAGGCGCAATGATCTGCAGAAGACAAGTACTTCAACTTGTCCGAGAAATGGTATTTAAAAGGAGAACATGGCCGGAAGAATGATTGCAAAATGCCAGATCCCATATATAAGATAAACTTATACCAAGGAAATATTTATTTGAAGAGAAGCTTTAATGATACGATCTACATCGTTTCCATGGGCATGAACACAAAGTTTAAGGTCGACTCCCACTTCTCCAATGCGAGACCATTCATTCACTGCTCTAATAAAAATGATTTCAGTGTGAAAACCTACCGGGTGAATTACTAGAGGAGTATGACCCGTGAAAAGTTTTCGGGTCACACAGATTAAGGAAGGCATAAGGTTCAACCCATCGGGATATCTTAGAAACATATACTACAAGTTCCAAGAGTAAATATCACCAGCTCGAAAGCAGAGCATGGTTGGCCAAATCAAAGGATCAGAAGCAAACGCTCCGATTAAGGATGGATAGGTTGAGTAAGCTTAGGGGTAAAATTGTCAACAATTTGATTGGTCGAGATCCAGCTCATGTTTAAAATGACGTTTGAGCCGAAAGGATGAATTCTAGGATCTGATTGAGGATTGCGAGCATTCGCAGCAAATTGAATCAACGGACTCAAACAAATTGCAATGGTGGGCCCAATTGAAAGGTTGAAGAGACACAAGGGTAGGTTAAATGACCGCTGTAATAAATGGGGCTGGCCGGCCTCTAATCGTCATGTCTTGTCAGGACGTTCATAGTGTAGGATTCTAGAATCCAGTGCATGCTTGACAACACCGCACCCCAGGCGTGGGCTCGAAGAGGTGCCAAATGTATCATCGGTGAGCCTATTCCCGCGCTACCCTCTGTTTACCGTGCAAGCTTCCTGCCCGGCTAGTTTGGCCACGCGTCGGCTAGAAGAGGGATAAATCATGGGCGTTTATTGGCAAAAATCTTTGTAAAAATGAAGTGTGTGGAATTACTTCGGTCATAAGTTTACCCTTGGGTGATGAGGTCAAAGTTACATAGAAGGGTGATGATGGACATTCGAGTGCGATAATTAATTCTGCGCTCTACAGTGCACACGGTTGAACAAACCAACTATGTGCAATGATGTCGAAGATCATACTCGAGTTAGCTATACAGATCGTGTGCTGTGAGATCGACAAGGTAAACTGATTTGAGAATGGTTAATAAAATCTAGACCATGGCATATTAAGGTCAAAATAGTGCTAGCATTATACGAGTCTCATACGATGCCATTTCAAGGATTGTACCACAAAAGCTCGAAATGTTACAAGGTTCAAATTCCAGAGTTATATGGCTCAAATTCGAAGATTACAAGGTTCAAACTAATATTAGAAATGAAATTCAGCTCATCAGCTGCAAACGCTCACGCTGATGCGCTGAACATGGATATCATAGAGGTTCAAACTAATATCACCGCTTCTAAGTCTGGCTTCAAAACCTCACAATTTTTACAAAGGGGCCAGCCACTGAGAAGTCATGTATGGGGTTGACCCGATGACTTCCGATTACTCTGTGATCTGAAGTTCCAAAATGAAATTCAGCATTTTTGGAGCCTACTCCATTCTGCCCCAAGCGCCGGCGTTGATCAACAGACCATTCATTTTCGCAAAATAAATGTAGGGCAAACCTCATTTCCTTCAGCACCCTTGCTCTGAGAACAAAGAACCTGGCGAATATAATCTCCGGTAAGGTCCCTCGGTAGGAGTTCAAAGTAATTTCTGAGAGATGCAGATCTAGGCATTCGACGTGATTGTTATAATGTATCACATTATCCACCACTGGGCCTAATCTTATCTGCAAAAGAAGAAAACGTGTTAGTGCCTACATGCAGTTTTGAACATTACTACAGGCCTAGCTATTTGGTTTGCAGGATTTGTAAAATGCACTAACATGCCATCTTCGATATGACATGATTAACATGGGCATTTGATTACATTCTAGAAAAATGTAGCTTTCTTCACAAGAGGTTGGAGTGGATGAAAAGTTCCCTAAGAAAACTAGTACAGATGAATCCAAAGGAGAAATGCTTATTGATTGTAACCATATGGATCAAGCAAACAATATGGGGGGGGCATGTATGTACTAAAATCCTCTAAAAGAACCTTCAGAAATCGTAGTACATTGTCATTGTAAACTTGGAAAAAGGTGTCAAAAATTGAACTCCCTTATGGTTAACATTTAACATGAAAGGAACATCACCTCGATATATAGCTTCTCCAGGCACGGAAAGCATCTCAGGAAACTGACAACTTGCTCCAGGTCGGGCCCGATATACTCTAGTGCCAAGAACTTCACTATGCGCGGTTTCGGGGTCAAGCTTATCGGAATCATTTTCTGAATGACAGACGAACAAACATCTTCAAAATTAGAAATAATGTTAATTTGTAGAAGGAGAGGTAGAAGGCGGCTGTTGTACCTGAACGGGTGTGGATCCAATAACAAGTTCGGAGTATTTGTCAGACGAGTAGCCCACCACTGTCAATTTCGGCGCATAAATAACATTGATTCTTGTTGGACCTTCTTGATCAACTACAAGTAATCTCTCTAGTGCAGGTGTGTCCTGGATGACCATACCGTGGTCCACCTTTTGTGATGTCTTCCTGCCACACCAGCAACACACATAAATAGTCCGGAGAGTCATGGGGGTGATGTGGAAGGTACTCAACCCATTGATCGCTTGAAGACGAAGGTACTCGAGTGCAGTACATCCCCAGAGCAGGCGCTCCATGTCACCCTTTGAGAGGCAGACGGCGACGAGCTCGAGGTGCTTCAGTCGTGGTAGAATAAGAGCGGGCGTGTCATTAAGGGGCAGGAAATGGCAGTTCTTGAACTTGGCGAAGCACAGCGTGGGCACGAGGCGGAGTGCGGACGTTGGAAGCGACCGCATATGCCCATCATCAAAAGTGAGCTCCTCGAGCTGATCTAGGGCGGGGGATCAGAACCAGTCATCAAGCTTGGCTCGGTCCTTGCCGTTGGAACAGAACTTGCTCATTCTAAGGCCTTTGGTTGGACCAAGGTGACTGCCGAGGATCTTGGAGAACTCATCCAAGCTTTTGCGATAGCCATGGCAGAGCTCGTGGGTGTCGATGAGGTCGAGAGGGCTGGAGTTCCATAGGGGTGCCACCATCGGGAAAGGAGGGTTGTCCGCACCCCATATTTGATTGGGAGGAGGGAGATGATGACTCTCAACATATCATCAGGGAGGCTGCTGATTAATTCTAGGCCTGCTGGAGTCGCTTGTGGTTCTAGCTCGCCCCGCCTCCGCTTGTTGGCAGCCCCGTTCTCCACCTCCGGAGTCTCCTTGTCAGCGGTGCTTTCTGATAGAAATGGGAGTACAGGGAATATTTAGTTAAAATAGGGCAATAGAAAAGTGTATTGGTAACTAGAAGTTATTAGGTAGGAATATAGTAAGATAAGGGAATAACAATTGGTTGCTTAAATACTACACAATTCATTTGACATTGCTAGGTAAGTCAACATATGCATATAGTTGAAAAGAAAACTTACTTCGAACAAAGTCTAGACGTATGATTTTTTCGGGGAAGTTAGCATATATCTCATGAGCAGGCCCTTCTATGTGCAGTGCAAGTTTAGTGCCAGCTTTCAGTACATAAAACTTTGCAATTTCATTCCAAAAGCCAGTGCCAAAATAGGAGTCACCACGGTCATCAAGTCTTATAGTAGCAACGATTGTAAATCCATGGTTTGTGTGCAATATGACATTTGTGGATCCTTGATGTATGAAAAGGGAAAAATTGTGCACTACATAATCTGTTGCATAGCGAGGGATGTCCTGCAGAAAATGGTAGGATTGTTAAATAAAATATGGTAACATGCAAATACGGGCCCAAATTGAAAGAACTGTACATCAGTTGAAATCGAAGGACAAAAGTCTATAATTAAACAGATAGGGTAAACATGATGTCATGGAAATATGAGAGTAATCAAAAGAACAATACATCATTAATTTGCCTAATATAGAAAGAGGATGGGGAAAAAATCCCCTTTGACATATATGGTGCATGTGGCACCTTTTATCCAAATGTAGCAATATTTATAATATGTTCAGGAAAGTAGGCCATGCCAACCGATTTAGGGTGAGATTGAACATACCGCGCGCATCCTCAAGTTATCTGCTACGACGAGATGGAATCTCTAGCGACGGTCGCCAAGTCCTGAAGTGTCGGCGCACTGTACATTCTATGAATGAAAGAAAACCCTCAAATCAGCTCGAATAAAAATGAATTCACGGCGATTTCCGCCTGGTGATTAAAGGAGGCAGATGACTTGGGATAAGAGATGAGATAATCTCTCATTAAATTAGTTACCTTGTCGTCCGTGAGAAAGAACCCTCAGTACGACAGATTCCCCAATCGAGCGGAGCTGGGTCGACCGCGAGCAGCATCGAGAAAGTCAATGGTGATAGGCAGTGGCAAGCGGAAGTGGCAAAATGCGGTGGGCTTTGCCGGCGGCGGCAGACATCGAGCTAAGTGTTTACCGTCGCGATAGGCGGTGCCATGGCATGGACACGGAGGAGCTTGTGTAGGTGTGAATGGGGAACGTACCAGAGGGGCCGAGGGGGTGGTGGGCGGGGTGAGGGTTTTTGTGACGTGGAGATGGTGAGAGTTTTCTTTTTTCTTATTTGAATTGGGTGGTGAGGGTTTTCTGTCCCACAAAGAATTTTGGGGATGACGGTTTGCTAGAGCGAACCGTGTGTGATTGACGCAGCAGGCAAAATGATAGTCATTGCACACGGTTCCAATTTTGGGAACCGTGTGTGATTGACGTATTACCTCCGTCCTGGTTTATTGGTCCCTCGTTGTAATTTTTACCAAAATTTGGCGAAATATTTAACATACTCAGACATAGATAATAAGCATGCACGTACATAAGCATAGTTCAACCATAAGTACATAGTTCAACCGTCATTAAGCATACTCAAGTGTACATAGTTCGATCCATCCCACATCTCATCTCACATGCGGCCGACACGATCCTAAAGCTTCTCTAGGTAGTCGGCGTACGCGCCATGTGCCATCCTGCGAGAATACTTCTTCTTGAAGGAGCCAACGGCCCGTCCTCTTGCATGCACCAGAACACTTAGATACGCATCATGAATCTTGTGGTTGCAAAATGGGCATCCATAGCCGTCGTTCCAGGTCCTAATACGCATGTTATGCATTCCCGCATAAAGCTCCCTCAGGATTCGCCTCTTGTACCTCCTCTGGGCATCTTCATCCTCGTTGTCCACATCGTCAGACAACACCTATACATATAGTAAAACAAATTTGGCATCAAATCACTGATTACATGCCGTGAAGTAGGATTCGAAATTTATGGCTATTTATTTATACATATTCAGATATTATGGTTCGATTTTTAAGCACAATCGTCTATGTACAGACCAATCTTGAAGAAAATAATGGTACAAACATATGTAGGTCATTCAAAATCAATTGTCAAGTCCTGGCTAGGAATTACTAGCACGAACACTCACTCTAGTCGGATTACTAGCAGAAATCATTTGCATAGATGAAACAACTAATCACTTATCACCTGTACCATTCAAACAATCAATACACTACACGGATCTAACGAAACTTACTCAGATTTCATGGATTGGGAGAACATAACCACAAGATTTCTATTCCAAAAAGGGGGAGGCAGGACTAACCAGAGAAACCCTATGATCTATTTGACACATAAATGGGAATAGATGACTAACCAGCTGTCAGTCGTCATCGGAGTCGTCGCCGGAGTGGTCGTCGGAGTCGTCGCCGGAGTGGTTGTCCGAGTCGGTGTGGAACTTCACCTCCGGCTGTGGAAGCTCGACGCCGTCGACGACGTCAGGGTACAGCGATAACTCGCCGGCGGTGATGGCAACCTCTGTCTCCATCTCCACGCCGTGCTCTGGTGCTTTAGCAGCCCCGGCGTCGCCACTCCCTCCGATTGGGCGCTTCAGCGGCATCCTCATACACTGACGGCTTTGAGGACTAAGAGTGGCGTCGAGGATGCAAGCGAAGAGAGAGGATTGTGTGTGCGTAGCGAGGATGGGGGGTGCGGCCGCGTGGGCACACCATTAATATGGAGTGGTGGGAATTGTGGGAGAGAGGCGGGCGGCGGTCAAACTGATGGTTCGCCTCCCGATGAGCCTGCGCACCGGACTGCTGGCATGCCTACCAAAGTTTCACACAGCTACTCACACGCCTCCCGATGACATTGCGCATTAAGCACGCCTCCGTCAATTCATACACCTGCACACACGCCTCCCCGTCTGCCTACGCGGCGGACAGCTCGCATGCGTCCCATCAACTCATGCCTGCTCGCACGCCACACGGGTCGCGCGGCGGCACATATATTGTTTTTCTATTTGGATGATTAATGTTGCCGCTTTATTGCTTAACCAAAGCATGGCACGTATCCACTGTTGGTCTAACGCTCACGGTTCGAATAATTAATTCGTTTGGGATATTGGTTCCCAATTATTAATAATCTCCCATCTGTAATTAGATAAATATTACATCAAAACTGGTCTCAAATTTGACAAATAAAAGTACAATGCCACTTTGTATTGGTGTCCATATGACAACACGATGCTACCTCTTGAGCATGCATTGGTTTTCCCTTGAAGAGGAAAGGGTGATGCAGCAAAGTAGCGTAAGTATTTCCCTCAGTTTTTGAGAACCAAGGTCTCAATCTAGTAGGAGGCTACACGCAAATCCCTCGTACCTGCACAAACAAATGAGAACCTTGCAACCAACGCGATAAAGGGGTTGTCAATCCCTTCACAACCTCTTGCAAAAGTGAGATCTGATAGAGATAATAAGATAAATATTTTTGGTATTTTTATGATATAGATTGGAAAGTAAAGATTGCAAAATAAACGGCGACAAAAATTGGCGAGTTGATGGAAGATTAATATAATGGAAGATAGACCCGGGGGCCATAGGTTTCACTAGTGGCTTCTCTCAAGATGGCATAAATATTACGGTGGGTGAACAAATTACTGTCGAGCAATTGATAAAAAAGTGCATAGTTATGAGAATATCTAGGCATGATCATGTATATAGGCATCACGTCCGTGACGAGTAGACCAAAACGATTCTGCATCTACTACTATTACTCCACACATCGACCGCTATCCAGCATGCATCTAGAGTATTAAGTTCATAAGAACGGAGTAGCGCATTAGGCAAGATGACATGATGTAGAGGGATAAACTCAAGCAATATGATATAAACCCCATCTTTTTATCCTCGATGGAAACAATACAATACGTGCCTTGCTGCCCCTACTGTCACTGGGAAAGGACACCACAAGATTGAACCCAAAGCTAAGCACTTCTCCCATTGCAAGAAAGATAAGATCTAGTAGGCCAAACCAAACTGATAACTCGAAGAGACTTGCAAAGATAACAAATCATACATAAAAGAATTCAGAGGAGATTCAAATATGGTTCATAGATAATCTTGATCATAAACCCACAATTCATCGGATCTCGACAAACACACTGCAAAAATAATTACATCGAATAGATCTCCAAGAAGATCGAGGAGAACTTTGTATTGAGATCCAAAGAGAGAGAAGAAGCCATCTAGCTAATAACTATGGACCCGAAGGTCTGAGGTAAACTACTCACACATCATCGGAGAGGCTATGGTGTTGATGTAGAAGCCCACCGTGATCGATTCCCCCTCCGGTGGAGCGCCGGAAAAGGCCCCAAGATGGGATCTCAAGGGTATAGAAGGTTGCGGCGGTGGAAATAGGGTTTCGTGGTGCTCTCGGATGTTTTTGGGGTATATGAGTATATATAGGCGAAAGAAGTCGGTTGGGGGAGCCACGAGGGGCCCACGAGGGTGGGGGCGTGCCTACCCCCCTGGGCGCACCTCCCTACCTCGTGGCCGCCTTGTTGCTTCCTTGACGTCCACTCCAAGTCTCCTGGATTGTGTTTGTTTCAAAAATAACTCTCCCAAAGGTTTCATTCCATTTGGATTCCGTTTGATATTCCTTTTCTGCGAAACACTAAAATAGGCAAAAAAATAGCAATTTGGACTGGGCCTCCAGTTAGTAGGTTAGTCCCAAAAATAATATAAAAGTGTATAATAAAGCCCATTAAACATCCAAAATAGATAATATAATAGCATGGAACAATAAAAAATTATAGATACGTTGGAGACGTATCAAGCATCCCCAAGCTTAATTCCTGCTCGTCCTCGAGTAGGTAAATGATAAAAATAGAATTTTTGATGTGGAATTCTACCTAGCATATTTCTCAATGTAATTTTCTTTATTGTGGGATGAATATTCAAATCTGAAAGATTCAAGATAAAAGTTCAATATTGACATAAAAATAATAATACTTCAAGCATACTAACAAAGCAATCATGTATTCTCAAAATAACATGGCCAAAAAAAGTTATCCCTACAAAATCATATAGTCTGGCTATCCTCTATCTTCATCACACAAAATATTTAAATCATGCACAACCCCGGTTTCGGCCAAGCAATTGTTTCATACTTTAGTATTCTCAAACTTTTTCAACTTTCACGCAATACATGAGCGTGAGCCGTGGACATAGCACTATAGGTGGAATAGAATATGGTGGTTGTGGAGAAGACAAAAAGGGAGAAGATAGTCTCATATCAACTAGGCGTATCAACGGGCTATGGAGATGCCCATCAATAGATATCAATGTGAGTGAGTAGGGATTGCCATGCAACGGATGCACTAGAGCTATAAGTGTATGAAAGCTCAACAAAAGAAACTAAGTGGGTGTGCATCCAACTTGCTTGCTCACGAAGACCTAGGGCAATTTGAGGAAGCCCGTCATTGGAATATACAAGCCAAGTTCTATAATGAAAATTTCCCACTAGTATATGAAAGTGACAAAATAAGAGACTATCATGAAGATCAAGGTGCTACTTTGAAGCACAAGTGTGGTAAAAGGATAGTAGCATTGTCCGTTCTCTCTTTTTCTCTCATTTTTTTTATTTGGGCCTTTCTTTATCTCTTATTTTATGGCCTTTTTTCTTTTCTCTTTTTTTTTCATCCGAAGTCTCATCCCGACTTGTGGGGGAATCATAGTCTCCATCATCCTTTCCTCACTTGGGACAATGCTCTAATATTGATGATCATCACACTTCTATTTACTTACAACTCAAGAATTACAACTCGATACTTAGAACAAATTATGACTCTATGTGTATGCCTCCGGCGGTGTACCGAGATATGCAATGAATCAAGAGTGACATGTATGAAAGAATTATGAATTGTGGCTTTGCCACAAATACGATGTCAAAGACTAGCCATATTAAACAAAACGGTGGAAAGTTGCATGGCAACATATCTCCGAATGGCTATGGAAATGCCATAATAGGTAGGTATGGTGGCTGTTTTGAGGAAGGTATGTGGTGGGTGTATGATACCGGCGAAAGGTGCGCGGTATTAGAGAGGCTAGCAATGGTGGAAGGGTGAGAGTGTGTATAATCCATGGACTCAACATTAGTCATGAAGAACTCACATACTTATTGCAAAAATCTACAAGTCATCAGAACAAAGTACTACATGCATGCTCCTAGGGGTAGGGTTGGTAGGAGTTAACCATCGCGCGATCCCGACCTCCACACATAAGGAAGACAATCAAGAAATAAATCATGCTCCTACTTCATCACATAACGGTTCACCATACGTGCATGCTACGGGAATCACAAACTTCAACACAAGTATTTATCAAATTCATAACTACTCAACTAGCATGACTCTAATATTACCATCTTCATATCTCAAAACAATCATCAAGTATCAAACTTCTCATAGTATTCAATGCACTTTATATGATAGTTTTTATTATACCTATCTTGGATGCTCATCACTTTAGGACTAAAATTTTAACCAAAGTAAATTACCATGCTGTTCTAAAAGACTCAAAATAATATAAGTTAAGCATGAGATATTAATAATTTCTATAAAATAAAAACCACCACCGTTCTCTAAAAAGATATAAGTGAAGCACTAGAGCAAAATTATCTAGCTCAAAAGACATAAGTGAAGCACATAGAGTATTCTAATAAATTCCGATTCATGTGTGTCTCTCCCAAAAGGTGTATACAGCAAGGATGATTGTGGTAAACTAAAAAGCAAAGACTCAAATCATACAAGACGCTCCAAGCAAAACACATATCATGTGGTGAATAAAAATATAGCATCAAGTAAAGTTACTGATAGACGAAGACGAAAGAGGGGATGCCTTCCGGGGCATCCCCAATCTTAGGCTTTTGGTTGTCCTTGAATTTTACCTTGGGGTGCCTAGGCATCCCCAAGATTAGGCTCTTGCCACTCCTTATTCCATAATCCATCAAATCTTTACCCAAAACTTGAAAACTTCACAACACAAAACTCAACAGAAAATCTCATGAGCTCCGTTAGCGAAATAAACCAAACCACCACTTTAAGGTACTGTAATGAACTCATTCTTTATTTATATTGGTGTTAAACCTACTGTATTCTAACTTCTCTATGGTTCATACCCCCCCGATACTAGCCATAGACTCATCAAAATAAGCAAACAACACACAAAAACAGAATCTGTCCAAAACAGAACAATTTGTAGCAATCTGTATCAAACGCAAACTTCCTGAACCTAAACAATTCTTATAAACTAGAAAGTCCTATATAATTTGTTTATTAATCTTCTGCAAAAATAATCAACTGAAAAGCACGTATCTGTCATTTATGAAAACTAATCTCGTGCGTGCAAAAGTTTCTGTTTTTTAGCAAGATCAAATTAACTGTCACCGTAGGTTATCCTAAAGGTTTTACTTGGCACAAACACTAATTAAAACACAAAACCACATCTAACCAGAGGCTAGATGAAGTTTTTATTACTAAACAGGAACAAAAAGTAAATAACAAAAATAAAATTGGGTTGCCTCCCAACAAGCTATCGTTTTAACGCCCCTAGCTAGGCATTGATAATTTTAGTGATGGTCACATCAAAGACAAGAATTGAAGCGCAAAGAGAGCATCATGAAACATATGACAAACACATCTAAGTCTACCTTACATACTATGCATAGGCATCTCATAGGCAAACAAATTATCATAGCAAGCAAAAACTACCATATGCAAGGAAGCGGAAAGAAACAATAACAATCTCAACATAACGAGAGGTAATTTAGTAACATGAAAATTCCTACAACCATATTTTCCTCTCTCATAATAATTACATGTGGGATCATAAGCAAATTCAACAAAATAGCTATCACATAAAATATTTTCAACACGATCCACATGCATGCAAAGTTGACACTCTTCCAAAATAGTGGGATTAACATTAACTAAAGTCATGACCTCTCCAAGCCCACTTTTATCATCATGGGGCTTAAATAAATTTTCAAGATCATACAAAGAATCATCCTAATCATGATCATTGCAACAAGTAGTAGACATAGCAATCTTAGCATCCCCAAGCTTAGGGTTTTGCATATTATTATCACAATTGAAATCAAGAGAATTTATAATATCATCATTGCAATCATGCTTTTGATTCAAGGAACTATCAAGTATGGGTGCAATAGCAATAATCTCATGTTTAACATAAGGAACTATAGCAAATTAATCTCCATAAATAAATGCATCATGGCCATAAGAATAGTAAGCAACATGTTCATCAAGGGGTATTTCAGTCAAATCATCAAAATCATAATTATCTATAGATTCTTACATATCATTATTTTCTCTCTCAATAAATTCCTTAACATAGGCATTATGAGCATAGTTTTCATAGAAATATTTAAGTATGTCAGAATTTTCAGATTTGTGGAAAGTAATATCATACTTTTCAATCAAAGAAGCAACTTCATGAGCACCCTTAAAAACGACAAATTCTTCAATTTGTTCAATATCATAGTAACTATAAACACCCATTCCATAAGAAGATAAGATTTCATTATCATTAAACTCACATAGGTAGGGAAGGTGCTTTTTAGGGTTCTTAGAGCAACAAGTAAAACCATAAATTTCACAAAGATTCCAAGCATAGCATAGCAAACTATTTATTTGATACCATAAGAGCTTCCCCTTTTCAGACAAACGATGATGCACAAAATGAGCATGCTCATCTAAAGATTTCCCATCAACTAGGCTAGTTGGGGTTTCAGCACGAGCACATAAGGATCAAAGATGATCCAAGTAGAACACTTTAAGTGGATCCATATCAATAGATTTTTAGCAAGCAAAGATGCAAGCAAATAGAAGGCACATGGAAACACAAACCAAAAGACATATGGGAAGAAGGCGAAGAAAAGGCAAAGGTTTTTGAAAATCGTTTTAGAAGTGGGGGAGAGGAAAACGAGAGGCTCCAAATGCCAAATAATGTAATGTGAGGGATAAGAGTTTGTGATGGGTACTTGGTATGTCTTGACTTGTGCGTAGACTCCACGGCAACGGCGCCAAAATCCTTCTTGCTACCTCTTGAGCATGCGTTGGTTTTCCCTTGAAGAGGAAAGGGTGATGCAGCAAAGTAGCGTAAGTATTTCCCTTAGTTTTTGAGAACCAAGGTATCAATCCAGTAGGAGGCTACACGCAAATCCCTCGTACCTGCACAAACAAATAAGAACCTTGCAACCAACGCGATAAAGGGGTTGTCAATCCCTTCACGGCCACTTGCAAAAGTGAGATCTGATAGAGATAATAAGATAAATATTTTTGGTATTTTTATGATATAGATTGGAAAGTAAAGATCGCAAAATAAACGGCGACAGAAATTGGCAAGTTGATGGAAGATTAATATAATGGAAGATAGACCCGGGGGCCATAGGTTTCACTAGTGGCTTCTCTCAAGATAGCATAAATATTACGGTGGGTGAACAAATTACTGTCGAGCAATTGATAGAAAAGTGCATAGTTATGAGAATATCTAGGAATAATCATGTATATAGGCATCACATCCGTGACAAGTAGACCGAAATGATTCTGCATCTACTACTATTACTCCACACATCAACTGCTATCCATCATGCATCTAGAGTATTAAGTTGAAAAGAAAACTTACTTCGAACAAAGTCTAGACGTATGATTTTTTCGGGGAAGTTAGCATATATCTCATGAGCAGGCCCTTCTATGTGCAGTGCAAGTTTAGTGCCAGCTTTCAGTACATAAAACTTCGCAATTTCATTCCAAAAGCCAGTGCCAAAATAGGAGTCACCACGGTCATCAAGTCTTATAGTAGCAACGATTGTAAATCCATGGTTTGTGTGCAATATGACATTTGTGGATCCTTGATGTATGTAAAGGGAAAAATTGTGCACTACATAATCTGTTGCATAGCGAGGGATGTCCTGCAGAAAATGGTAGGATTGTTAAATAAAATATGGTAACATGCAAATATGGGCCCAAAATGAAAGAACTGTACATCAGTTGAAATCGAAGGACAAAAGTCTATAATTAAACAGATAGGGTAAACATGATGTCATGGAAATATGAGAGTAATCAAAAGAACAATACATCATTAATTTGCCTAATATAGAAAGAGGATGGGGAAAAATCCCCTTTGACGTATATGGTGCATGTGGCACCTTTTATCCAAATGTAGCAATATTTATAATATGTTCAGGAAAGTAGGCCATGCCAACCGATTTAGGGTGAGATTGAACATACCGCGCGCATCCTCAAGTTATCTGCTACGACGAGATGGAATCTCTAGCAACGGTCGCCATGTCCTGAAGTGTCGGCGCACTGTACATTCTATGAATGAAAGAAAACCCTCAAATCAGCTCGAATAAAAATGAATTCACGGCGATTTCCGCCTGGTGATTAAAGGAGGCAGATGACTTGGGATAAGAGATGAGATAATCTCTCATTAAATTAGTTACCTTGTCGTCCATGAGAAAGAACCCTCAGTATGATAGATTCCCCAATCGAGCGGAGTTGGGTCGACCGCGAGCAGCATCGAGAAAGTCAATGGTGATAGGCAGTGGCAAGCGGAAGTGGCGAAATGCGGTGGGCTTTGCCGGCGGCGGCAGACATCGAGCTAAGTGTTTACCGTCGCGATAGGCGCTGCCATGGCATGGACACGGAGGAGCTTGTGCAGGTGTGAATGGGGAACGTACCAGAGGGGCCGAGGGGGTGGTGGGCGGGGTGAGGGTTTTTGTGACGTGGAGATGGTGAGAGTTTTCTTTTTTCTTATTTGAATTGGGTGGTGAGGGTTTTCTGTCCCACAAAGAATTTTGGGGATGACGGTTTGCTAGAGCGAACCGTGTGTGATTGACGCAGCAGGCAAAATGATAGTCATTGCACACGGTTCCAATTTTGGGAACCATGTGTGATTGACTATTACCTCCGTCCTGGTTTATTGGTCCCTCGTTGTAATTTTTACCAAAATTTGGCGAAATATTTAACATACTCAGACATAGATAATAAGCATGCACGTACATAAGCATAGTTCAACCATAAGTACATAGTTCAACCGTCATTAAGCATACTCAAGTGTACATAGTTCGATCCATCCCACATCTCATCTCACATGCGGCCGACACGATCCTAAAGCTTCTCTAGGTAGTCGGCGTACGCGCCATGTGCCATCCTGCGAGAATACTTCTTCTTGAAGGAGCCAACGGCCCGTCCTCTTGCATGCGCCAGAACACTTAGATACGCATCATGAATCTTGTGGTTGCAAAATGGGCATCCATAGCCGTCGTTCCAGGTCCTAATACGCATGTTATGCATTCCCGCATAAAGCTCCCTCAGGATTCGCCTCTTGTACCTCCTCTGGGCATCTTCATCCTCGTTGTCCACATCGTCAGACAACACCTATACATATAGTAAAACAAATTTGGCATCAAATCACTGATTACATGCCGTGAAGTAGGATTCGAAATTTATGGCTATTTATTTATACATATTCAGATATTATGGTTCGATTTTTAAGCACAATCGTCTATGTACAAACCAATCTTGAAGAAAATAATGGTACAAACATATGTAGGTCATTCAAAATCAATTGTCAAGTCCTGGCTAGGAATTACTAGCACGAACACTCACCCTAGTCGGATTACTAGCAGAAATCATTTGCATAGATGAAACAACTAATCACTTATCACCTGTACCATTCAAACAATCAATACACTACACGGATCTAACGAAACTTACTCAGATTTCATGGATTGGGAGAACATAACCACAGGATTTCTATTCCAAAAAGGGGGAGGCAGGACTAACCAGAGAAACCCTATGATCTATTTGACACATAAATGGGAATAGATGACTAACCAGCTGTCCGTCGTCGTCGGAGTCGTCGCCGGAGTGGTCGTCGGAGTCGTCGCCGGAGTGGTTGTCCGAGTCGGTGTGGAACTTCACCTCCGGCTGTGGAAGCTCGACCACGTCGACGACGTCAGGGTGCAGCGATAACTCGCCGGCGGTGATGGCAACCTCTGTCTCCATCTCCACGCCGTGCTCCGGTGCTTTAGCAGCCCCGGCATCGCCACTCCCTCCGATTGGGCGCTTCAGCGGCATCCTCATACACTGACGGCTTTGAGGACTAAGAGTGGCGTCGAGGATGCAAGCGAAGAGAGAGGATTGTGTGTGCGTAGCGAGGATGGGGGGTGCGGCCGCGTGGGCACACCATTAATATGGAGTAGTGGGAGTTGTGGGAGAGAGGCGGGCGGCGGTCAAACTGATGGTTCGCCTCCCGGTGAGCCTGCGCACCAGACTGCTGGCATGCCTACCAAAGTTTCACACAGCTACTCACACGCCTCCCGATGACACTGTGCAGCAAGCACGCCTCCGTCAATTCATACACCTGCACACACGCCTCCCCGTCTACCTACGCGGCGGACAGCTCGCATGCGTCCCATCAACTCATGCCTGCTCGCACGCCACACGGGTCGCGCGGCGGCACATATATTGTTTTTCTATTTGGATGATTAATGTTGCCGCTTTATTGCTTAACCAAAGCATGGCACGTATCCACTGTTGGTCTAACGCTCACGGTTCGAATAATTAATTCGTTTGGGATATTGGTTCCCAATTATTAATAATCTCCCATCTGTAATTAGATAAATATTACATCAAAACTGGTCTCAAATTTGACAAATAAAAGTACAATGCCACTTTGTATTGGTGTCCATATGACAACACGATGCTACCTCTTGAGCATGCATTGGTTTTTCCTTGAAGAGGAAAGGGTGATGCAGCAAAGTAGCGTAAGTATTTCCCTCAGTTTTTGAGAACCAAGGTCTCAATCTAGTAGGAGGCTACACGCAAATCCCTCGTACCTGCACAAACAAATGAGAACCTTGCAACCAACGCGATAAAGGGGTTGTCAATCCCTTCACAACCTCTTGCAAAAGTGAGATCTGATAGAGATAATAAGATAAATATTTTTGGTATTTTTATGATATAGATTGGAAAGTAAAGATTGCAAAATAAACGGCGACAAAAATTGGCGAGTTGATGGAAGATTAATATAATGGAAGATAGACCCGGGGGCCATAGGTTTCACTAGTGGCTTCTCTCAAGATGGCATAAATATTACGGTGGGTGAACAAATTACTGTCGAGCAATTGATAAAAAAGTGCATAGTTATGAGAATATCTAGGCATGATCATGTATATAGGCATCACGTCCGTGACAAGTAGACCGAAACGATTCTGCATCTACTACTATTACTCCACACATCGACCGCTATCCAGCATGCATCTAGAGTATTAAGTTCATAAGAACGGAGTAGCGCATTAGGCAAGATGACATGATGTAGAGGGATAAACTCAAGCAATATGATATAAACCCCATCTTTTATCCTCGATGGAAACAATACAATACGTGCCTTGCTGCCCCTGCTGTCACTGGGAAAGGACACCACAAGATTGAACCCAAAGCTAAGCACTTCTCCCATTGCAAGAAAGATAAGATCTAGTAGGCCAAACCAAACTGATAACTCGAAGAGACTTGCAAAGATAACAAATCATACATAAAAGAATTCAGAGGAGATTCAAATATGGTTCATAGATAATCTTGATCATAAACCCACAATTCATCGGATCTCGACAAACACACTGCAAAAATAATTACATCGAATAGATCTCCAAGAAGATCGAGGAGAACTTTGTATTGAGATCCAAAGAGAGAGAAGAAGCCATCTAGCTAATAACTATGGACCCGAAGGTCTGAGGTAAACTACTCACACATCATCGGAGAGGCTATGGTGTTGATGTAGAAGCCCACCGTGATCGATTCCCCCTCCGGTGGAGCGCCAGAAAAGGCCCCAAGATGGGATCTCAAGGGTATAGAAGGTTGCGGCGGTGGAAATAGGGTTTCGTGGTGCTCTCGGATGTTTTTGGGGTATATGAGTATATATAGGCGAAAGAAGTCGGTTGGGGGAGCCACGAGGGGCCCACGAGGGTGGGGGCGTGCCTACCCCCCTGGGCACACCTTCCTACCTCGTGGCCGCCTTGTTTCTTCCTTGACGTCCACTCCAAGTCTCCTGGATTGTGTTTGTTTCAAAAATAACTCTCCCGAAGGTTTCATTCCGTTTGGATTCCGTTTGATATTCCTTTTCTGCGAAACACTAAAATAGGCAAAAAATAGCAATTTGGACTGGGCCTCCAGTTAGTAGGTTAGTCCCAAAAATAATATAAAAGTGTATAATAAAGCCCATTAAACATCCAAAATAGATAATATAATAGCATGGAACAATAAAAAATTATAGATACGTTGGAGACGTATCAAGCATCCCCAAGCTTAATTCCTGCTCGTCCTCGAGTAGGTAAATGATAAAAACAGAATTTTTGATGTGGAATTCTACCTAGCATATTTCTCAATGTAATTTTCTTTATTGTGGGATGAATATTCAGATCTGAAAGATTCAAGATAAAAGTTCAATATTGACATAAAAATAATAATACTTCAAGCATACTAACAAAGCAATCATGTATTCTCAAAATAACATGGCAAAAAAAAGTTATCCCTACAAAATCATATAGTCTGGCTATCCTCTATCTTCATCACACAAAATATTTAAATCATGCACAACCCCGGTTTCGGCCAAGCAATTGTTTCATACTTTAGTATTCTTAAACTTTTTCAACTTTCATGCAATACATGAGCGTGAGCCATGGACATAACACTATAGGTGGAATAGAATATGGTGGTTGTGGAGAAGACAAAAAGGGAGAAGATAGTCTCATATCAACTAGGCATATCAACGGGCTATGGAGATGCCCATCAATAGATATCAATGTGAGTGAGTAGGGATTGCCATGCAACGGATGCACTAGAGCTATAAGTGTATGAAAGCTCAACAAAAGAAACTAAGTGGGTGTGCATCCAACTTGCTTGCTCACGAAGACCTAGGGCAATTTGAGGAAGCCCGTCATTGGAATATACAAGCCAAGTTCTATAATGAAAATTTCCCACTAGTATATGAAAGTGACAAAATAAGAGACTATCATGAAGATCAAGGTGCTACTTTGAAGCACAAGTGTGGTAAAAGGATAGTAACATTGTCCCTTCTCTCTTTTTCTCTCATTTTTTTATTTGGGCCTTTCTTTCTCTCTTAATTTATGGCCTTTTTTTTTTCTCTTTTTTTTTCATCCGGAGTCTCATCCCGACTTGTGGGGGAATCATAGTCTCCATCATCCTTTCCTCACTTGGGACAATGCTCTAATATTGATGATCATCACACTTCTATTTACTTACAACTCAAGAATTACAACTCGATACTTAGAACAAATTATGACTCTATGTGTATGCCTCCGGCGGTGTACCGAGATATGCAATGAATCAAGAGTGACATGTATGAAAGAATTATGAATTGTGGCTTTGCCACAAATACGATGTCAAAGACTAGCCATATTAAACGAAACGGTGGAAAGTTGCATGGCAATATATCTCCGAATGGCTATGGAAATGCCATAATAGGTAGGTATGGTGGCTGTTTTGAGGAAGGTATATGGTGGGTGTATGATACCGGCGAAAGGTGCGTGGTATTAGAGAGTCTAGCAATGGTGGAAGGGTGAGAGTGTGTATAATCCATGGACTCAACATTAGTCATGAAGAACTCACATACTTATTGCAAAAATCTACAAGTCATCAGAACAAAGTACTACATGCATGCTCCTAGGGGTAGGGTTGGTAGGAGTTAACCATCGCGCGATCCCAACCTCCACACATAAGGAAGACAATCAAGAAATAAATCATGCTCCTACTTCATCACATAACGGTTCACCATACATGCATGCTACGGGAATCACAAACTTCAACACAAGTATTTATCAAATTCATAACTACTCAACTAGCATGACTCTAATATTACCATCTTCATATCTCAAAACAATCATCAAGTATCAAACTTCTCATAGTATTCAATGCACTTTATATGATAGTTTTTATTATACCTATCTTGGATGCTCATCACTTTAGGACTAAAATTTTAACCAAAGTAAATTACCATGCTGTTCTAAAAGACTCAAAATAATATAAGTTAAGCATGAGATATTAATAATTTCTATAAAATAAAAACCACCACCGTTCTCTAAAAAAGATATAAGTGAAGCACTAGAGCAAAATTATCTAGCTCAAAAGACATAAGTGAAGCACATAGAGTATTCTAATAAATTCCGATTCATGTGTGTCTCTCCCAAAAGGTGTATACAGCAAGGATGATTGTGGTAAACTAAAAAGCAAAGACTCAAATCATACAAGACGCTCCAAGCAAAACACATATCATGTGGTGAATAAAAATATAGCATCAAGTAAAGTTACTGATAGACGAAGACGAAAGAGGGGATGCCTTCCGGGGCATCCCCAATCTTAGGCTTTTGGTTGTCCTTGAATTTTACCTTGGGGTGCCTAGGCATCCCCAAGATTAGGCTCTTGCCACTCCTTATTCCATAATCCATCAAATCTTTACCCAAAACTTGAAAACTTCACAACACAAAACTCAACAGAAAATCTCATGAGCTCCGTTAGCGAAATAAACCAAACCACCACTTTAAGGTACTGTAATGAACTCATTCTTTATTTATATTGGTGTTAAACCTACTGTATTCTAACTTCTCTATGGTTCATACCCCCCCGATACTAGCCATAGACTCATCAAAATAAGCAAACAACACACAAAAACAGAATCTGTCCAAAACAGAACAATTTGTAGCAATCTGTATCAAACGCAAACTTCCTGAACCTAAACAATTCTTATAAATTAGGAAGTCCTATATAATTTGTTTATTAATCTTCTGCAAAAATAATCAACTGAAAAGCACGTATCTGTCATTTATGAAAACTAATCTCGTGCATGCAAAAGTTTCTGTTTTTTAGCAAGATCAAATTAAATATCACCGTAGGTTATCCTAAAGGTTTTACTTGGCACAAACACTAATTAAAACACAAAACCACATCTAACCATAGGCTAGATGAAGTTTTTATTACTAAACAGGAACAAAAAGTAAATAACAAAAATAAAATTGGGTTGCCTCCCAACAAGCTATCGTTTTAACGCCCCTAGCTAGGCATTGATAATTTTAGTGATGGTCACATCAAAGACAAGAATTGAAGCGCAAAGAGAGCATCATGAAACATATGACAAACACATCTAATTCTACCTTACATACTATGCATAGGCATCTTATAGGCAAACAAATTATCATAGCAAGCAAAAACTAGCATATGCAAGGAAGCGGGAAGAAACAATAACAATCTCAACATAACGAGAGGTAATTTAGTAACATGAAAATTCCTACAACCATATTTTCCTCTCTCATAATAATTACATGTGGGATCATATGCAAATTCAACAAAATAGCTATCACATAAAATATTTTCAACACGATCCACATGCATGCAAAGTTGACACTCTTCCAAAATAGTGGGATTAACATTAACTAAAGTCATGACCTCTCCAAGCCCACTTTTATCATCATGGGGCTTAAATAAATTTTCAAGATCATACAAAGAATCATCCTAATCATGATCATTGCAACAAGTAGTAGACATAGCAATCTTAGCATCCCCAAGCTTAGGGTTTTGCATATTATTATCACAATTGAAATCAAGAGAATTTATAATATCATCATTGCAATCATGCTTTTTATTCAAGGAACTATCAAGTATGGGTGCAATAGCAATAATCTCATGTTTAACATAAGGAACTATAGCAAATTAATCTCCATAAATAAATGCATCATGGCCATAAGAATAGTAAGCAACATGTTCATCAAGGGGTATTTCAGTCAAATCATCGAAATCATAATTATCTATAGATTCTTGCATATCATTATTTTCTCTCTCAATAAATTCCTTAACATAGGCATTATGAGCATAGTTTTCATAGAAATATTTAAGTATGTCAGAATTTTCAGATTTGTGGAAAGTAATATCATACTTTTCAATCAAAGAAGCAACTTCATGAGCACCCTTAAAAACGACAAATTCTTCAATTTGTTCAATATCATAGTAACTATAAACACCCATTCCATAAGAAGATAAGATTTCATTATCATTAAACTCACATAGGTAGGGAAGGTGCTTTTTAGGGTTCTTAGAGCAACAAGTAAAACCATAAATTTCACAAAGATTCCAAGCATAGCATAGCAAACTATTTATTTGATACCATAAGAGCTTCCCCTTTTCAGACAAACGATGATGCACAAAATGAGCATGCTCATCTAAAGATTTCCCATCAACTAGGCTAGTTGGGGTTTCAGCACGAGCACATAAGGATCAAAGATGATCCAAGTAGAACACTTTAAGTGGATCCATATCAATAGATTTTTAGCAAGCAAAGATGCAAGCAAATAGAAGGCACATGGAAACACAAACCAAAAGACATATGGGAAGAAGGCGAAGAAAAGGCAAAGGTTTTTGAAAATCGTTTTAGAAGTGGGGGAGAGGAAAACGAGAGGCGCCAAATGCCAAATAATGTAATGTGAGGGATAAGAGTTTGTGATGGGTACTTGGTATGTCTTGACTTGTGCGTAGACTCCACGGCAACGGCGCCAAAATCCTTCTTGCTACCTCTTGAGCATGCGTTGGTTTTCCCTTGAAGAGGAAAGGGTGATGCAGCAAAGTAGCGTAAGTATTTCCCTTAGTTTTTGAGAACCAAGGTATCAATCCAGTAGGAGGCTACACGCAAATCCCTCGTACCTGCACAAACAAATAAGAACCTTGCAACCAACGCGATAAAGGGGTTGTCAATCCCTTCACGGCCACTTGCAAAAGTGAGATCTGATAGAGATAATAAGATAAATATTTTTGGTATTTTTATGATATAGATTGGAAAGTAAAGATCGCAAAATAAACGGCGACAGAAATTGGCAAGTTGATGGAAGATTAATATAATGGAAGATAGACCCGGGGGCCATAGGTTTCACTAGTGGCTTCTCTCAAGATAGCATAAATATTACGGTGGGTGAACAAATTACTGTCGAGCAATTGATAGAAAAGTGCATAGTTATGAGAATATCTAGGAATAATCATGTATATAGGCATCACGTCCGTGACAAGTAGACCGAAACGATTCTGCATCTACTACTATTACTCCACACATCAACTGCTATCCATCATGCATCTAGAGTATTAAGTTCATAAGAACGGAGTAACGCATTAGGCAAGATGACATGATGTAGAGGGACAAACTCAAGCAATATGATATAAACCCCATCTTTTTATCCTCGATGGCAACAATACAATACGTGTCTTGCTGCCCCTGCTGTCACTGGGAAAGGACACCGCAAGATTGAACCCAAAGCTAAGCACTTCTCCCATTGCAAGAAAGATCAATCTTGTAGGCCAAATCAAACTAATAATTCGAAAAGACTTGCAAAGATAACAAATCATACATAAAAGAATTCAGAGGAGATTCAAATATTGTTCATAGACAATCTTGATCATAAACCCACAATTCATCGGATCTCGACAAACACACCGCAAAAAGAATTACATCGAATAGATCTCCAAGAAGATCAAGGAGAACTTTGTATTGAGATCCAAAGAGAGAGAAGAAGCCATCTAGCTAATAACTATGGATCCGAAGGTCTGAGGTAAACTAGTCACACATCATCGGAGAGGCTATGGTGTTGATGTCGAAGCCCTCCGTGATTTATTCCCCCTCCGACGGAGCGTCGGAAAAGGCCCCAAGATGGGTTCTCACGGGTACAAAAGGTTGCGGCGGTGGAAATAGGGTTTCATGGTGCTCTCGGATGTTTTTGGGGTATATGAGTATATATAGGCAAAAGAAGTCGGTTGGGGGAGCCACGAGGGGCCCACAAGGGTGGGGGCACGCCTACCCCCCTGGGCGCGTCTCCCTACCTCGTGGCCGCCTCATTGCTTCCTTGACGTCCACTCCAAGTCTTCTGGATTGCGTTTGTTCCAAAAATAACTCTCCCGAAGGTTTCATTCCGTTTGGACTCCGTTTGATATTCCTTTTCTGCGAAACACTGAAATAGACAAAAAAACAGCAATTTGGACTGGGCCTCCGGTTAGTAGGTTAGTCCCAAAAGCAATATAAAAGTGTATAATAAAGCCCATTAAACATCCAAAACAAATAATATAATAGCATGGAACAATAAAAAATTATAGATACGTTGGAGACGTATCACACGATAAGTTTCATGAACTTCAAATAAGTTTTGGATGTACTAGAATTTAAAAATCAAGATTCTCAATGTTGAAATTTGTTGCACGGGGAGTAAACATGCACCGAGTGAGACACATGTGTTTTTGCAATCCATTTAAGTGCACTGTCACGTGTGCATGTAGCTCAAATTTGATTTTTGCACATTATACCTATAGAAAATCAATCAATCGATGTACTAAAACGTCTTAATGATCTCTGCGATTTTTTTGAAATTAAAATGTCCCTCCATTGGTAACATGTATGTTCACCACGGGATAATTAATTTAACATGCATGGTAGTTGCGGTGGATTCGCGGTGTGTGTGTTGCGTCTGGGGGTGGCGGGTGGCTCGCAGTACACTACGAGTTGTGAGCCACCGTGTGGGTTGGCCGTTTTGTTAGGCAGGCTAGTGCCACATCAGAGTCGTGAAATCGTAATTTAAAACATTACAAAACCCTTTCATACATAAATTTTTTGGCCACAAGCAGTCGATGGTTGTCCTACACGACACTTGATACTTGCGTGTGATGCTTTCTGTGGGCCCGCAAGGTCGTCGTCCATCACTTTGACGAACAGCCAGCAGTGAGGTTAATTTGACCAGCAAGGTAGAATCTTTTTTGTTTGTGTTATGGTGGTATATAGTACGTGTCGACGAGGTGGGAGGGGACTAGCACATATACTATATGTATGCGTCCGTGAACAAGTACACCTCACTCAGTGTCGGGACTTTTTGGTTACCGAGGCACGTGCCACATCAAAATTGTGAAATTGGTTATTCAAACATCACACAACACCTTTTTGGGCCACATGCATATATATCCTAGCTAGGACACTCACGTGTGACTCTTCCATCTGTGGGCCCACGAGGCCATCGTCGATGCATGCATGCATGCATCACTTTGACCTACATCGGGAGAGGTTAATTAATTTCACCATTGATGAGGATTCTTTTGGGTTGTACATATATAACAGCAGGAGCATATAGTATGCGGTGAAGAGGGGGGAAGGGGACCATCATATGTAGTATGCTTGATATGAACCTCGCTCTGTGTGGGTGCATGGTTTACGCTTTTTGAGGCATGTGGCACATCAAAGTTGTGCAGGTATTCAACATATATGTTTGGCCCACATGCAAAGCGGTGGTGGTTGTCCTCTCGCACCCACTTAAGCGGTTATCAGCGATATCGATGCTTTCCATCTGTGGGCCCGCTTGGTCCATCACTTCTTTTTGCCTGACAAAAATAGGGTTAATTTGACTTAGGAGGGGATTATTATTTTTGCTCTGGGATGACATGCATGATACACTTTGAGCACACACACATGCATGTGTACGCATGAATCCCTCCCATCGAGTCGAAGTGGCTAGTACAACGACACCATCATGAACCGATCTCGCTCTGTGTGGGGAGCTAGTGTACTATTTTTGACACACGCGCCAGATCAATGTTGTGTAATCAAACATGCATGCACGCATCACCTCCACACATATGCATGTAGTGGTTGCCTTCAAACGATACACTCCCTCGCGTGGTTATCGGCGACAAGCCTATATATTTGTGGGCCCACATGGACATCCATGATCACCTTGACCAACAACAATATAGGTTACCATGGTGGATTCTTCATTTGGTTCGTGTTATCGTAGTATAGGTCATGGTGAGATTCGACCTAATTAAGTTTGAATGCATATACTATGCACGCATGCATGCATATATGAATCCCCGTCATTGGCTTGAAGTGTGGTGTAACATACATATGCATCGTCAACCTAACCCTCACTCAGTGTGGGGATTTCTAGTTCGAAATCACGGCGCCACATCAAAGTTGTTCATTGTTACTCAAAAACACACCTCTCCATACATATGTTTGGGCCACACGCATGCAGTGGTTGTCTTCGGGGACTAGCTACTTGCGTGATTATTGGCGAGCTAGACCATCTCCGGGGTCACATGGACGGCCATCACTTTGACCAACAACAAGAGAGAGGTTGTACGACCAAGATGGATTATTCTTGGTCCGTTTTATGATCCATCTTGGTGAGATATATGCCTCTCTGGCCCGCCGACTAAAAGTGTGTGTGTGGGGGGGGGGCTTGCTAGATC
>NC_041387.1:122361379-122365228 GCF_002162155.2 Triticum dicoccoides
GCTGCTAGCTACTTTGCACTTTGCTAGGTGAACCTCGGTTGGAGGAGGCATGTGCATTCATTGCTTAGGATTCCCTTCATGCCGACACGAGGGAGTGGTGGCTGCTAGATACTTCGCACTTTGCTAGGGTGAACCTCGGTTGAGGGGGGAGGGCATGCATTCATAGCTTAGGATTCCCTTCGTGTCGACATCCTACATGGCCTCTCACAGCTACCTTTACCAAATCGTGTTCACACACTTAGCTCTCAACAGTAGGACATGTTCACAACTTCCCAATTCATCCCCGATGAATCAGACCTGACACAACTCTAAGCAATAGCAGGCATGACAAACAAGCATGAATGAGTAGGCACATCAGGGCTCAAACAACTCCTACTCATGCTAGTGGGTTTCATCTATTTACTGTGGCAATGACAGGTCATGCAGAGAAAAGGGGTTCAACTACCGCAACATGTAACAGTTGAAGCGTTGTTGTCCTAACGCAGTAAAAGAGAGCAGGAGTGAGAGAGTGGGATTGTATCGTAATGAACAAGGGGGTTTTGCTTGCCTGGCACTTCTGAAGATAGCATTGTGTCTTCATCAGTGTCATCGATCACATCGTCAGAACATACGTCTACCGAGGGGGAACAAGCACCGGCAAACACAAAAAGGAACAACATTCACTACAATGCACAATCAAATGAATGACATGTCATGTTAAGGAATTGAATTGACCTAATGCAGTAGTCATCCAAGTTAATTGAAGTGGAATTCAACAAGGTTAAACTCCAACTCCAAATGCTAGTTCATAAATTGTCCTAATCATGATTTATCTTATTCAGTGAGGTTAACTTGTTCAAACATGCATGAAAGTGCCATAAACAGGTTCTTCATATTTTTTCTGATAATTTTTCATATATAACTTATTTCATTCTGAGCTACGGTTGAATTTCTATGATTTTTAGAAGTTTAGGGCATTTTTTGAAATTTCCTGAATTAAATTAAATCCAAAAAATAGCTTATTGCGTCAGCATGACATAAGCCTACGGTCAGCAGGTCAACTAGGCTGTCCCTGGTCAAACCTGACCAGCGGGACCCGCGTGTCAGTGTAACGGGGCAGGAATAGAGGCTGACCTGTGGGGCCATCTCAACGTTGATGTGGCATGGTCAACTAATGTGTGGGGCCGGCCGTGTTAATCTAAACTAAACAGAAAATAATTCTAGGGTTAGTTAAGGCATGGGGCCCACTAGTCAGTGGCTCTAGGGTTGATTAGTTGGATCATTAGCACTAATTAAGCGTGCCACATCGGCAGTCGCCGGAGTTAAGCCGCCGGCGACCTTCCCGCGCGGCAGAGTCCACACGGGACGGCGCTACAGGAGGCGGCTGGGCGAGAGAAGGGCACAGGGAGGAGGCCCTCGCTCGCGTGCATCAAATGGAGTAGGTGGGAGGTCGCGGGGTGGTCGGAGCTCGCCGGAAGTGAGCTCGCGGCGGCGCCGGAGTTCAGGTGAGTGCGGGGTTGGCGCTGTGGTGCACGTGAGGGCGAGTTAGAGTGCGCGTTAGGCTCCTGGTGGCTTACTGAGCACGGTGATGCGCTCCGAATCGAGCTCAAGCGGCTGCAGTGACGGCGGCGACATGGACGGCGGCAAGGGAAGCTCGGCCACGGCAGTTGCTGATGCTAGGGGTTGAAAGGGACGGAGGTAACGAGGGAGAAAGGATGGAGATCTCACAGCGCGTCGACGGGTAGGCTCTGCGTGCTCGGGGAAGGCCGGAATCAAGCGAATCGGTGGTGGCGGTCGACGATGCCCGAGCTTGAAGACGAAGATGATGGCGACGATTCAAGGCCTCCGAGCTCGCATGCGTCAGCGTGGAGATGATACAGACGTCTGCAGGGCGCCTGGACACAACGGAGAGGCAAGGCAATGGCTATGGCCGCGGGTACGGCGATCGGTGTCGGCGAGCTCGCTCGATGGTGAGAGAGAGGGATCTAGGGGAGGGGAGGGAGAGCAGCTAGTGAGTGAGAGGAGAGAGGGGTCTCGGGGCATCTCCGTGGCGTCGCGAGGATGTCGGGGAGGCTGCCACTGCGAAGCAGGAGGTGGAGGCCTCCGCGTGCGCGCGTGCTACTTCGCCTCTGCCTACTGGCAGAGGTTGAAGACAGCGGTGCCCCTGGTGGGCTGGGCCGCCAAGTGGCCTGGGCCGGTGGGCTGCCCAGGTGAGTGCCAGGTAAGGTTGCTCTGTTTTATTTTTCTGTTATGTTTTCTGTTGTTTAATATTCTGCCACTGTTCAAAATTCAAAAAAAATTCAAAATAGTGACAAAACCCTTTGAATAATTTTATGTTGCAGAATGGACATTTCCAAATGCACATAAAATGTTGCAAAGATATTTGAAATTATATTCTAGTTATATGAATATAACTCAAATTCAAATAGCTAATGATTTAAATTCAGAGTCCCAAAAATAAATCCTTAAAAATGTTCCTAAATTCTGGTTTGATATATAGCTCTTGCCAAAATTCTCAAACATTGCAAAAGGACATCTTGGAAACAAAGAATACGATTTCCAGGGTTCTTTGCCCTTCTTTTACTTAAGTTTTTTAGGCTTCCACTTTCCTCAATCCCAAGTTTCGGAAATTTAGACATGATGCATGAGTGCTCTATGATGCAACTAATACAAGCAATAATCTAGGGCTGTGACAACGCTAGCGGACGATGACGGGAGCACCGTCAGCCACGCGTCCTACTCGCCGCCGTCCAACGTCCGGCACCGACGAGGTCGGGGACTCCTCCGAGGATGAGTAGGGCATGGGAGGCGGCAGGGCATGGTGTGCCAACTGGCCGGTCCGTCTCCCGTGTTCTACTTTTCCTCGCCGGAGACCGCACCTTCACTTCACGGGTCTTGAACCCCACCCCCGTACATGGAGATCACAGATGGAGGACGTCGGTCGCCGCCGTAAAATAGGTTTAGGGTCGGGTTTGTTTTATTTTTTTTGTCCTATAAAAGTTCGAAATGTAATGAAAATCTGCCGTGTTTGCATTAATCTTGGCCGGTGTATATGAACTTTCACAATAATATACATATTGTAGGAGTACTAGCAAGATGCCCGTGCATTGCATGGAAGATCAAGATCTTGTGGGAGAAAAGGATGAACGAGGGAAAGCCTTATCTGCAAATGTGGAGAGGAGTGCGGGTAAATTGTCATAGTTTCCTTCCTATCCGTTAGATATAGATCGGATGGCCTATATTGCAGGATGACAGGCACACCATCATCACCAACTCTGCTTTTTATTGAACCGAGACAAATCTAACATGCGAAGTAAAATAAACACATAGGGTCTATACATACACAAATTATCTTAGGCACTCCAATAGTACGTCCACTACACATTCACGCATTTCACATCTTTCTACATCTACGGGAACCTACGAAAGGGTTAACGTATATTGCCTCTCTCTCTCCTCCCCTGATTTTCATGGTGGTGGGTCCCTCCCTCCCCCCAATCTACAATCAACAGCTCACACGTTTCACATTATGTTAATTACGTAACTTGGATTACGTAGGTGTAGCATTACTCGTCCTAAAAAACCCAACTAAGCCAACCTCCCAACATATTGCGCGAGAAAAGACCCGGCCGTGCCGTTTTAGTCGGGATTACGTAGTAGTATCGATGGATCGCGCGAAGCAACAATTTTTTTTTGAGGGGGCGAAGCACCTAGTTTAAAAGGAAAAAAAGGCGGTACACTCATAGCACTCCTGTCGCGGTCGCATTGCACCCCACACACGTTCGGTCCTGCACATGGCTCACGCAAACGGAACGCGCTTCGGCTTGCCTCTTCACTGACATGTGGGACTGCACTTGGAGAAACTGACCA